>NC_135908.1:5564331-6057527 GCF_964194155.1 Cetorhinus maximus | reverse complement strand
GACTCAGATTCAATTCGATTTGAAACATTAATTCTGTTTCTCTCTCTCTCTCTCTCCACAGATGCTGTCGGACCTGCTGAGTATTCTCAGCGTTTTCTGTTTCTATTGTCACCTCGGGGACCTGGTTTTGAAACCAACCCAGACAGAGGGCTCGCATTTTACCCGGTGTGAAACAGGTTTGATCCACCTCTCACACAGACTGATTCCAGAGGATAATCTGGCCTCTAGGTCAACGCTACAATGGGTTTTATATCTCTCCCTGACGGCTGAGTTTTGGTGAGAAGGGCAGAGTCATTGATCTAAAGAAGACTTGTTAGCCTGCTCTGTTTCCACGCTGGTGAGATTGTAGTGAAGACCATTTTGGTGGTTTCAGGCGGTTCAGGAGAGATTTACATTAATCCTTTCCATTAGCTGTGATCTCCTGACTAAATCTACAACGCTCTCCCAAACAATGTCAAAATCTATTCTCTTGTTTTGACTGATGCAATTAAACTTGCAGCTGGGATCAATGTAAACTACTCCAGTGAGAGCACCTTGTGTTTAATCACACTGCAGACTAGCTCATAGCCAACAAAAACTGGCCTCGCTAGTTTTTAGATCATTTGTTCTGTTCTAATCTACTCCCTTGAAATTATGAAAAGCAGACCTCCATTTCAATAACTCTCTATCACATATTCCAGATAAGTCCCAAAAAGCTTCAGGCAGTGACTCGGTCTAAGGTGCAGTGATTGTTGTTATGTAAACAAACTGAGGAGCCATTTTGTGTACAGCAAGATCCCACAAATTTTTTTTAATAATCAGAAATGATCAGCTATTTTGTCCTGCTGGAGTTGCTGAAGGAAATGCACTTTCTGCTATTCTCCAAATAGAGTTTGCTATTCTGATAGTGTTTGCTTTCTGCTATTCTCCAAATAGTGTCATAGGGCATCTTTAACATGCACTTGAGCCACAGGGATCTGAATTCAACATTTCATCCAAACGTCAGCACTTCCGACAACACGAGTCCAGTAACCACGCGGCATGTGGCAGCCTAGATTGTGTGCTCAGTTCCTAGTCAGGGGCCTGAACCTTCAACTTTCCTACTCATGGATCGGCGTGGTGGAACTGACACACGCCAATCAGCTTGGAAGACTTGCAGACATCTTTCTATCGTAACATAGAACAAGACCAGCCCACACCTATAAGAGGCGAAGTGCTGGAATGATGCAATCATCAGATCTTGCAGCCCAGAAGGAGGTCATTCGGCCCATCATATTTGTACTGGCTCTTTGAAAAAACTAGCCAATTGGTACCACTCCCCTGATCTTTTCTCATAGCCCTGACATTTTCTCCTTTTCAAGTATTTATCCAATTCCCTTTTGAATGTTTCTCCTCAAACTGTTTCAACCGCACTTTCATGCAGTGAATTTTGATCCAATCTAAGGAGAAAAGCTATGGTATCAAGATGACACCGTCTCTCCTTCAATCTTCAAAATCTACCTCAAACTCTCTTTCTGAATATTCAGCTATTTCCTTAAACTCTTTTGCTATTGCTCAGCCTCTTGCCTTTATGACGTTTACTGTGTTAAAGTGCTCTATAAACGCATGCTGGTGTTAATGTTTGTAAAGTCTCATTAATCAATGTATGAGCTACAGATAGGCAAAGCAACAGATGGGAACAAGAGGGAACTATTTTATCATTGACCTACCAGTACCTTCTTCCCTCAAGCACATCCTTCACCTCCTGGACCTACGCCCCACCGGAGGGGCAGTTGAGCAGACACTATCAGACAGAATGAGAAGACAGGATCAGCCAAAGAAAACCAGGTGAAGTACATTTAAGGAGAACCTCCAAGAGCGACACATCTGGTCTGGAGCAAAAGAGATTGCGCTGGACAGGGGGCAGTGGCGGAGACTTGCTGCCCATTTTCCCACATGGGATCGGAGGAACTAAGTCAAAATAAGTACATGCCAACATACGAATTAGGGGCAGGAGTAGGCCACTCAGCCCCTCAAGCCTGCTCCATCATTCAATAAGGTCATTGCTGATCTGACTGTAACCTCAACTCCACATTCCCACCTACTCCGATAATCTTTCAACCCCTTGCTTATCAAGAACCTACCTAGCTCTGCCTTAAAACATATTCAAAGACTCTGCTTCCACTACCTTTTGAGGAAGAGAGTTCCAAAGCCTCACAACCCTCTGAGAGAAAAAGTTTCTCCTCATCTCTGTCTTAAATTAGCGACCTCTTATTTTTAAAAAGTGACTCCTAGTTCTGGATTCTCTCAAAAGAGGAAACATCCTCTCCACATCCACCATGTCAAGACCCCTCAGGATCTTATATTTTTCAATCAAGTCACCTCTTACTCTTCTAAACTCCAGCGGATACAAGCCTAGTCTGTCCAACCTTTCCTCATAAGACAACCCGCCCATTCCTGGTATTAGTCTAGTGAACCTTCTCTGAACTACTTCCAATGCTTTTGCATCTTTCCTTAAATAAGGAGACCAATACTGTACACAGTATTCCAGATGTGGTCTCACCAATGTTCTGTACAACTGAAGCATAACCTCCCTACTTTTGTATTCAATTCCCCTCACAATAAATGATAACATTCTATTAGTTTTCCTAATTACCTGCTGTACCTATATACTAACGTTTTGCGGTTCATGCACGAGGACACCCAGATCCCTCTGAATCTCAGAGCTCTGCAATCTCTCACCATTTAGATAATGAACTTCATTTTTATTTTTCCTGCCAAAATGAATAATTTCACATTTTCCCACATTATACTCCATTTGCCGGATCATTGCCCACTCATTTAACCTATCTATATCACTTTGTAGCCTCCTTATGTCCTCGTCACAATTTACTTTCCTACCCATCTTTGTGTCATCAGCAAATTTAGCTACCACGCCTTCAGTCCCTTCATCCAAGTCATTTATATAAATTGTAAAAAGTTGAGGTCCCAGCACTGATCCCTGTGGCTCACCACTCGTTACTTCTTGCCAACCAGAAAAAGACTCATTAATGCCTATTATGTTTCCTGTTAGCCAGCCAATCTTCTATCCATGCCAATATGTTACCCCCTACACCATGAGCTTTTATTTTTCACAATAACCTTTGATGTGGTACCTGATCAAATGCCCTCATGGAAATCTAAGTACAGTATATCCACCAGTTCCCTTTTATCCACAGCGCACATGTTACTTCTTCAAAGAACTCCAATAAATTGGTTAAACATGATTTCCCTTTCACAAAATCATGTTGACTCTGCCTGATTTCCTTGACTTTTTCAAAGTGCTCTGCTATAATATCTTTGATAGTAGCTTCTAACATATTCCCCTATGATAGATGTTAAGCTAACTGGCCTGTAGTTCCCTGCTTTCTGTCTCCCTATTTGAATAAGAGAGTTACATTCTGCATTTTCCAATCTAATGGAACCGAAGATAGGGAATTTTGGAAAAATTAAAAACCAATTCATCAACTATCTCACTAGCCACTTCTTTTGAGACCCTAGGATGAAGTCCATCAGGACCCATACACTTATCAGCCCACAGCTCTGACAAGTAAGAACACAGGAATCAAAGCTGATACTCCAGTGCAGTACTGAGTGAGTTCTACACTGTCAGAGATGCTGTCTTGTGGATGAGCCATCAAAGCTGGGGTTGCATCTGCTTGCTCAGGTGGATGTAGAATAGCCCAGGGCACTATTCTGAAGAAGAGTAGAGGAGTTCTCCCCGCTGTCCCGGTCAATATTTAACCCTGAATCAACATCACTGAAAGACAGATTATCCGGTTATTATCACAGTGCTGTTTGTGGGATCTTGCTGTGCCTAACCTGGCTGCCGTGTTTCCTACATCGCAACAGTAACTACACTTCAAAAGAATTTTGTTGGCTGTGAAGCACTTTGAGATGTGCGGTGGCCATGAAAGGCGCTATATAAATGCAAGTCTTTCTTCCCTGGATGCCATTTTCCCTTTTAGATTTGGGGGGTGGGGGTGGGGGTTGGGGGGGAGGGGTCCGTGATTACCAATCCATTTGAAAAGGGGTCCTTCAGCCACAAAAAGTTTGAGAGCCGCTGAATTAACGAAGGACATGTTGCGATGAGTCTTGATTTAAAGATGGTGAGGATGCGGAATGAATATGAATTTGAAGCTTGGGAAAAGGACCAAGTGAATAAAAAGTCACCATTACACAAACCCTCGATGGCGAGGTGCCCTTTTCCCGGCTTCCTGGCAAGTCTAAGTGTTGAACAAGAAACAAAGACAAATCTACAGAAGATCAAATTATAAGAGCACTTTGCACGAACTAATAAGGTCATTAAATGCGCAATATAGCTGTTGATGGAATCGTTGGAATTAAGCCAAGCACCAATGTTACACAGAAAGAGTGAACAGGAATATTTTAATTTGACAGAGCTGATGGAACTGTGAGGGAGAAAGACAATCACAAATTCTGGAAGTCTAAAGTGAAGATACGGACATATTGGAAACATATTGGAAATGTGTTTCGTTTTTTTCAGGGTGGTGTCCACTGGAGTAAAGTTCCCTGGGCAGTGGCTGTTAAATTGATTCCAAACCAGCTGAAGTATGAAACTGGAGCACTTAAAATTTTCTTGAAAATGGGTTTATTCACAGAACACAGCGTTACATTTGTCTGCTTCCTACCTGCCTAGTGCCCCAGCAGTCTCCATAAGATACCAGAGATGGTAGTCCTCCCCCTCCTCCCTCCCCCCTCCCCCACCCCCAGGAACTTCTCCAACAACTAGGCCCAAAGAGACTCCATTGGCTTGCGAAACTGTACAGCAAAGCCATGGGATCAGGATGCACCCCCAAAGTACGGTGGCAGACAATGGTCTGTGCCATACTCAAACCCGGCAAGCCGATCGACGACCCAGCAAGCTATTGGCCGGTATCACTTCCGTGCATGACTTACAAATTCCTAGAATGTATCATTCTACAGGGCCTTGGTGAGACCACACCTGCAGTATTGTGTGCAGTTTTGGTCTCCTTGCCTAAGAAAGGATATACTTGCCATAGAGCGAGTGCAGCAAAGGTTCACCAGACTGATTCCCGGGATGGCAGGATTGTTGTATGAGGAGAGATTGGGCCGACTAGGCCTGCATTCACTAGAGTTTAGAATGAGAGGAGATCTCATTGAAACATATAAAATTCTGACAGGGATGGACAGACTGGATGCAGGGATGATGTTTCCTCTGGCTGGGGTGTCTAAAACACGGGGTCACAGCCTCAGGATATGGGGTAGGCCATTTAGGACTGAGGTGAGGAGAAACTTCTTCACTCAGAGGATGGTGAAGCTATGGAATTCTCTACCACAGAAGCTGTGGAGGCCAAGTCACTGAATATATTTAAGAATGAAATAGATTTCTGGACCCTAAAGGCATCAAGGGGTGTGGGTACAGAGTGGGAGTACGGCATTGAGATAGAGGGTTAGCCATGATCATATTGAATGGCAGAGCAGGCTCAAAAGGGCCAAGTGACCTACTACTGCTCCTATTTTCTGTGTTTCTAGAACTAGCCCTCTCATCCAGGCCGTGATCCCTGAAGAACAAGCAGGCTTCTGGCCTAAATGTACTTGCCACCAAGCTCTTGCCCTCAGAATGCACATTGAGTCCTTCTCCTTCAGTCCTCTACCTGATGGCAGATCCATGGTGATTATTTGCTGAGCCACAGTTAAGTGTCATGATTTTATACAATGGGTAGGACATGTCGACCTCAGCCAGAGCAGGGTATTGAACCTGGTGCTGTTGGTGCGAACCTGTTCCGCATGCTAGCTGTCTACCTAACCTGGCCCTCTCCAGCAGTGGGAGGGTCCACCCTAACATCTGAGCAACTAGCCTCACAAGTCCCACCTGCAAGAACTTCTTCAATATGACCAAACTGATCGATTGCTCTTATTTCCTCCTCCAGGTACTATGCCCTACAGGGCGTTGGCGACCATGGACTTCCATTGGATTGGTCCATGATTATGCTTGGCAAAGTACTGCAGTGGTTTGCTGTTGCCTTCTGCAGTATGGCTGACCAGGAAACTCTTTTGCTCTTACCACCTGCCACCAGGTGTATTGGAAGGATTTACAGGCTGATATTCGACCTGTCTGGCCATGTTATGAACACACCTTCCGTGGCCATCAAGTCCTGAAGTGGGACTTGAGCCTGGAGCTTCGGGCCCTAGAGGTGGGGACGCTACCCACTGCACCACAAGACCTCCTACAAAAAAAGATATTTTCTCCAATGGATGTCTTTTTTTCCTCCTTCACCGTTTTGCCCAGTTCCCTTGACGACGCTCTCAGCCCCCGCCTCTTGTTGAACTTCCTGCCTGTTGGCCGGATGGGGAGGCGATGGCGTAGTGGTATTGTTGCTAAATTAGTGATTCCAGAGACCCAGGGTAATGGTCTGGGGGCCTAGATTCAAATCCCGCCACAGCAGATGATGGAATTTGAATTCAATAATTTTGAATTAAAAGTCTAATGATGACCGTGAAACAATTGTAGATTGTTCTAAAAACCCATATGGTTCACTAATGCCCTATAGGGAAGGAAATCTGTTGTCCTTACCTGGTCTGGCCTACATGTGCCTCCAGACCCACAGCAATGTGGTTGACTCTGAAATGCCCTCTGAAATAAATGTCCTAGCAAGCCACTCAGTTGTATCAAACCGCTACAAAGCCTAAAAAAAGGAATGAAACCAGACGGACCACCCGGCATCGACCTAGGCACCAGAAACAACAACAGCAATCTCAGCTCAGTCAACCCTGCAAAGTCCTCCCTACGAACATCTGGGGGCTAGTGCCAAAATTGGGAGAGCTGCCTCACAGACTAGTCAAGCAACAGCCTGACATACTCATCCTTGTGGAATCATACTTGCAGATAATGTCCCAGACACCATCATCACTATTCCTGGGTATGTCCTACCCCACCAAGAATAGGTGGCAGCACTGGCATACAGTTGCCCTGGGAGTCCTCAACATTGACTCCGGACCCCGTGAAGTCTCATGGCACCAGGTCAAACACGGGCAAGGAAACCTCCTACTGATTACCATGTACCGCCCTCCCTCAGCTGATGAATCAGTGCTCCTCTATGTTCAAGGCCACTTGGAGGAAGTACTGAGAGTGGCAAGGGTGCAGAATGTACTCTGGGTGGGGGACTTCAATGTCCACCACCAAGAGTGGCTCAAAAGCACCACTACTGACCGAGATGGCCGAGTCCTAAAATAGCTGCTAGACTGGGTCTGCCAGTCACCAACAAGAGGGAAAAACATACTTGACCTTATCCTCACCAACCTACCTGCTGCAGATGCATCTGTCCATGACAGGATCGGTAGGAGTGCCCACCGCACAGTCATTGTGGAGACTAAGACCCGGCTTCACATTGAGGATACCCTCCATTGTGTTGTGTGGCACTACCACCGTGCTAAATGGGATGGATTTCAAACAGATCTAGCAACTGAAGACTGGGCATCCATGAGGCGCTGTGGGCCATCAGCAGCAACAGAATTGTAGTCGAACACAATCTGTAATCTCATGGCCTGACATATCCCCCACTCTAACATTAGCATCAAGCCAGGGGGGTCAACCCTGGTTCAATGAAGAGTGCAGGAGGGCATGCCAGGAGCAGCACCAGGCATACCTAAAAATGAGGTGTCAACCTGGTGAAGCTATAACACAGGACTACTTGCGTGCCAAACAGCATAAGCAGCAAGTAATAGACAGGGCTAAGCGATCCCACAACCAAAAGGTCAGATCTAAGCTCTGCCACTTCCAGTGGTGAATGGTGGTGGACAATTAAACAACTCACTGGAGGAGGAGGCTCCAGAAATATCTGCATCCTCAATGATGGAGGAGACCAGCACATCAGTGCAAAAGATAAGGCTGAAGCATTTGCTACAATATTCAGCCAGAAGTGCCAAGTGGATGATCCATCTTGGCCTACTACAGAGGTCCCCAGCATCACAGATGCCAGTCTCCAGCCAATTCAATTCACTCCACGTGATATAAAGAAATGGCTGAAGACACTGGATACTGCAAAGGCTATGGGCCCTGACAATATTCCAGCAATAGTACTGAAGACTTGTGCTCCAGAAGTTGCTGCGCCCCTAGCCAAGCTGTTCCAGTACAGCTACAACACAGGCATCTACCCGGCCAAGTGGAAAATTGCCCAGGTATGTCCAGGACACAAAAAGCAGGACAAATCCAATCCGGCCAATTACTGCCCCATCAGTCTACTCTGCATCAGTAAAGTAATGAAGGGGTCATCAACATTGCTATCAAGCGGCACTTGCTTAGCAATAACCTGCTCACTGACACTCAGTTTGCGTTCCGCCAGGGCCACTCAGCTCCTGACCTCATTACAGCCTTAATTCAAACATGGACAAAAGAGCTGAATTCCCAAGGTGAGGTGAGAGTGACTGCCCTTGACATCAAGGCAGCATTTGACCGAGTGTGGCATCAAGGAGCCCTAGGAAAGCTGGAGTCAATGGGAATCGGGGGAAGACTCTCCACTGGTTGGAGTTATACCTAGCACAAAGGAAATGGCTGTGGTTGTTCGAGGTCAGTCATCTCAGCTCCAGGACATCACTGCAGTTCCTCAGGGTAGTGTCTTCAGCCCAACCATCTTCAGCTGCTTCATCAATTACCTTCCCTCCATCATAAGATCAAGGTGGGGATGTTCGCTGATGATGCACAATGTTCAGCACCATTCGCGACTCCTCAGATACTGAAGCAGTCCATGTTCAAATACAGCAAGATCTGGAAAATATCCAGGCTTGGGCTGACAAGTGGCAAGTAACATTTGCACCACACAAATGATAGGCAATGACCATCTCCAACGAGAGAGAATCTAACCATTACCCCTTGATGTTCAATGGCATTACCATCACTGAATCTCCCACTATCAACATCCTGGGGGTTACCATTGATCAGAAACTGAATTAGACTAGCCATATAAATACTGAGGCTCCAAGAGCAGGTCAGAGGCTAGGAATTGCGCGATGAGTAACCCACCTCCTGACTCCACAAAGCCCGAACACCATCTTTAAGGCACAAGTCAGGAGTGTGATGGAATACTCCCTAATTGCATGGATGAGTGCAGCTCCCACAACACTCAAGAAGCTTGACACCATTCAGGACAAAGCAGTCCGCTTGATTGGCACCCCATCCACAAATCTTCACTCCCTCCACCACCGACGCACAGTAGCAGCAGTGTGTACCATCTACAAGATGCACTACAGGAATTCACCAAGGCTCCTTCGACAGCACCTTCCAAACTCACGACCACTACCACCTAGAGGGACAAGGGCAGCAGATACATGGGAACACCACCACCTGGAAGTTCCCCTCCCAGCCACTCACCATCCTGACTTGGAAATATATCGCCGTTCCTTCACTGTCGCTGGGTCAAAATCTTGGAACTCCCTCCCTAACAGCACTGTGGGTGTACATACACCACATGGACTACAGCAGTTCAAGAAGGCAGCTCACCACCACCTTCTCAAGGGGCAATTAGGGATGGGCAATAAATGCTGGGCTAGCCAGCGAAGTCCACATCCCGTGGATGAATAAGAAAAAAAGAACAGCACCTGGGTCCAGCTCCTTGGCAACTTCCTTCAGGCCGGCTGCCCTTCCCCCACCCATCTGGTTTCCTCTTCTCCTTCAACCTGACCGGGCTCCTCTCCGTCTTCCCCTTCCGACCGGCAGCCGCTCTCCGCCGCCGGCCCAGGGGTTGGGGTGTAGGGCTGACAGCGGTGGCTGGGTGGCTCTGGCCCTCCAGGTGCTGCCGGTTGATCCTGCAGGGAGCCTGAGGCCCCGGCACCTGCCATCGGCTGCAGCGAGCCCTTGGTGGCTGGGCCGCGGCACTCCCGGAAAGACGCCACTGTCTCCGGGGTGAGCCCAGCCACGGTGGGTGCTTCTGCTGGCTGCTGCACCCTGGGTGGGCTCCTCCGCCTCCTCACCTTCCAGCCTCAGGACCGAGCGAATCACCCAAAGGTGCTGTGGGGGACACCTTTAGCACCACCCCTTCCCCAACGCCCCCCACAACCCGGCCCCCTCTCCTTCTCCCTCTCCCTCCCTGCAGCTACTCCGCAAACCTCACCACGGGGACCAAAGTGCTTTAAGTACTTAATTAAGCAATGCCCTTCACCTAATAAGATAATTAACATTGGCTTCCCTGCAGTGCCTCACTCAACTGGTCATTCCTGTTGTCTGGATGTGAAAGGAGGTTGAAGTTGAGTTTTACCAATCGTGAGATGTTCCCAATAGCAAATCAGCACCACAGCTGATTCTTTTCTACCTTTGAAAAAAAAAACTAATCACCAATCGTCCACTTCACTCCCCTTTGGAAGGCATTTAAGGAGGTGTCAGCTGTGGCTCAGTTCATAGCACCCTCACCTTTGAATCAGAGGGTTGTGGGTTCATGTCCCACTCCTGGAAACCAAGAACTGTGATTGTACTCGAAAGAGTTGCAATCTGTGACTGTTAATAACTCGAAAGAGTTTGGAAGGCATTTAAAACGTTCAGTCACCTGGGCTCTAGTCGTGCTAGGGAGTGGCTTGTTTGTGGAGGCTTGCTCTTCAGGTTGGCTACTTGTTTTGCCCAAGTGGCCTCATTGCAACTGGGGCTCGTAGACCCTCACAGGACTGAGCAATCTTTTGGCAGAATTGCAGTAGTCGTGGAAAACTCGGAGAACCGCGTTGATTTTGTAAAGCGAGGTGGTTTCAAGCGTATTGCGCTCTCAAATCGACTGGAAGCAAACGTTACCAGACCCTTCCTCACCAGCACAGCATCTCTGGAGTTAACCTTTCATATCACACCAAGTGTGATTTCAACGTTTGTTGTATTTGGGAGCTGAGCCAAACAAAGGAAGACTTGCATTTAGATAGCACCATTCACAATTTCAGGAATTCATAAAGCGCTTTTCAGCCAATGGTGCCTTTTTGGACTGAAGTAATGCAGGAAGCACTGCAGTCAATTTGTGCACGGCAAGCTCCCACAAATGTGATAATGGTGCAATCATGTGTTTTTGAGATGTTTATTGAGGGATAAATATTGGCCGAGGACATCATGGAGGGATTTCCCTGCCTCTTCTTCGAGATAGTGCCAGGGGATCTCTTACCTCCACCTGAGAGGACAGACATCTAATCCAAAAGACGGCACTTCAGACAGTGCAGCACTGCCTCAGTACTGCACGTAGAGTCAACCTGGATTAAGTGCTCAGGTCTCTGGAATGGGGACTTGAAGCCACAATTCCGACTCTGGAGGCAAGAATGCTACACACTGAGTCATGACTAGCAAGTGTGGGAAGAGGTGTGTAAAATAATGCCTCCAGCAACACGCCTATTTTAGTCTGGTCAGCGTCCTAGTAAACCTCAGTAAAAACTGCAACAAGGAGTCCAGCTCTCGCAGGTTAACACTAAATCTGGTCATCACACTTATTGTTGCCTTGTGATATGGCTACAATCTTTGAGGAGTGTTTGAGGGGCGTGAGGGAAGAAACTCCCTGATAAACTATGAGGTGTTTATGAAGGGCGGAGCCAAGCAAATCCTCAGACATTTCCCAAATAAAAGCCCTTCCTAGGTAAGGGGTTGGCCGGACTTTGACTAATCACAGTCCAGGGAAAAGGCAATTGGACTTTCAATCTGCCTCTCTGGCATCCAAACGACCACTTGATGTTGCATCGACTCTAACAGATGATGCGAAATACAAGGAAAGGGTCATCATGTAGTAGCGAGTTCCACATTCTCACTGTTCTCTGGCTAAAGAAGCTTCTCCTGAATTCCCTGTTGGATTTATTGGTGACTATCTTATATTGATGGCCCTGGTTTTGGGTCTCCCCACAAGTAGAAACATCGTCTCCACATCTATGCAGTCGAACCCCTTCATAATCTTAAAGAACTCAATCTGTTCACCTCTCAGCTTTCCCCTCACTGGAGAAAAGAGCCCCAGTGTGTCCGATCTTCCCTGATAGGTATATCTTCTCAGTTCTGGTATCATCTTAATGAATTCTTTCTCACACCTTCTCCAGTGCCACTACATCCTTTTCTTCACAAGATGGGGGACCAAAACTGTTCACAGTAACTCGACCTGATCTCTTTAGGTCACACGGGAGCAAGTCAAGAAGTGACTTAAAGGGACAGGCCTAATTAGCACCGAGACATCTAAACTGTGCTCCAAATCCCAAGCTACCCATCAGCAACATGACGGGAGACCAGCTAGTCTGGTGATGTTGCTTGAGGTTGCTTCAGGTCAGTACCCTACTCTTCCTTAAATAGTGTTGAGGGATCTTTAACATTCACCCTAACCGAGAGAGCCTTCAAATACTTAAAGATTCTCAGAGCAGGACAAAGTCATGGAGGCAGAGGGGGACTGAAGAGAGGGAGAGGTTCCAGTCTTGAAGCCCTGGGAAAGAATGAGTAGAGTGGGAGGCAGTGTAGTGAATATTGGCTTCAACACAGTGAAGAATTATTGCAGCTGAGAAATACAAGGTGATATTGGTAACTGCTTTTCAATTAGTCAACCATGCATTATCTAATCTTCATGTCAAAAAATGAGATCAAATGGAAAGCACTCATCTAGTTCAGATTTATGTTTTCATTTATGGTTTGGATGGGCTCCCAGAGATGGATGCACTAATGCATTCTGAAACTTTACAAATGAGAAGCCCATCTGACACAACAGAGGTTAGTCAACAGACAGACTTTAAATTATTGAACTGTTTATGAAGACAATACACTTGGTATACATTCACATAGGCACTTAAATATAAGTGAGCAGGAAACAAGTTAAAAACCAGGGCATGGATTTTGTGATAGTTTGATAATGGACTTAACCACTGACTTCTGCATTAACTGGTGGAAGTCTGGAAAATATTACTCTTTCTGAAGTGGTTAGTGGTAATTAATTTCACCCTCTTTTGTCCCAACTGCCCTTGTGTAAAAGATCCTATGGCACTATTTAAAAAAGAGTTCTCCTTGGTTAATATTTATCCCTCCACTAACATCACTAAAATTTGTTGCCATGCTCCTCAACAGATAAGCAGTACTTTTTTGGAAATGGATTAACTAATTCTTCATCTCATTATGAAGCCTCACTGTGCACAAATTGACTGCCATTTTTTCCAACGAGGGTGATACATAAAGTACTGTGAGACACACTGGTTTACAAAAGATTACATAGGGTATATATGTCACACGTCTGTGTCTCTGGTTGATGTGATGCGTCAAGTGCGTTAACGAAGTGGTCAATCTGCTTGCCACCTCTTGCTCACAGCTCTCACTGCTGGCTAGCAGTATAATTATTGTGAAAAGAGAGCTGAGCGCAAAAGCCTCTCCCGCCAGTGTACAGCCTCATCTTCAGTAAGCCTTACGTAGTGCCTCCCCATGAGCTTTTATTTTCTGCAATAAACTTTGATGAGGCACCTGATCAAATGCCTTCTGGAAATCTAAATACAGTACATCCACCTGTTCCCCTTTATCCACAGCATATGTTACTTCAAAGAACTCCAATGAATTGGTTAAACATGATTTCCCTTTCACAAAACCATGTTGACTCTGACTGATTACCCTGAATAATTCCAAGTGCCCTGCTCTAACGTTTTTAATAATATTCTAACATTTTCCCTATGACAGATGTTTAGCAAACTGGTCTGTAGCTTCCTGCTTTCTGTCTCCCTCCCTTTTTGAATTCAGTATTTTCCAATCTAATGGAACCTTTCCCGAATCTAGGGAATTTTGGAAAATTAAAACCTACGCATCAGCTATCTCACTAGTTACTTCTTTTAAGACCCTAGGATGAAGTCCATCAGGACCCGGGGATTTGTCAGCCCGCATTCCAGCAATTTGCTCAGTACCACTTCCCTGGTGATTGTAATTTTCCCAAGTTCCTTCCTTCTTTCCATTTCCAATTTACAGCTATTTCTGGGATGTTACTTGTATCCTCTTATAATGAAGACTGACGCAAAATATTGTTTCAATTCATCTGCCATCTCCTTATTTTCCACTATTAATTCCCCAAACTCGCTTTCTATAGGACCAACATTCACTTTGTTAACTCTTTTCTTTTTAAAATATCTATAGAAACTCTTACTCCCTGTCTTTATATTTCTAGCTGGCTTTCTCTGAATTTTTCCTTCCTTATCTTTTGGTTATTCTTTGCTGTTTTTTATATTCTGTCCAACCTTCTGACCTTACACTAACCTTTGCGCAATTATATGCTTTTTCATTAAGTTTGATACTATCTTCAACTTTTTCAGTTAACCACAGATGGTGAAAAATGATTTGGCTCCATCAAGTGCCATGATGCTTAAAGCTGATTTATATCTGTTGCTGGAGTTGTCATTGGCTTTTAATAATTTCATTACGCCACCAATTATCAAATTCCAGTGGCACTCTGTAACTTTCCAAATTACACAGAGACAAGTCTGCTCATCACACAAGCTACATTTCTCCTTCTCCTGTCAGCAGTGGCTCAGGGGCTAGGATTCCTGCCCCTTGTGTTTAAAAGGTTGTGAACTCAAGTCCCTCTCCAGAGAGTTGAGTTCAAAATTCCAGGTTACACTCCCAATGCAGTGCTGAGGGTGCACTGCACTTTCGGGGGCTCTGTCTTTTGGCCAAGATGCTAAACTGAGGCCCACCTGTCCTCCCAGGGAAGTGTATAAGATCCCATGGTCGTTACTTTATAGAATCATTGAATGGCTATAGCACAGAAAGAGGCCATTCGGCCCCTTACGTCTGTGCTAATTCTCTGCAAGAGTAACTCACCTTGTCTCACTCCCCCACCCTGTCCCAAAACCCTACAAACTTTTCTGTTCAGATAATTATCCAATTTCCCTTTTGAAAGCCATGATTGAGTCTGCCTCTACCACACTCTCAGGCAGTGCATTCCAAATTCTAACCACACACTGCGAGAAAAAGTTTTTCCTCATGTCTCCTTTGCCTCTTTTACCATTTGCCTTAACCTCTGATTCTTGACCCTCTGGTCAATTGGAACAGTTTCTCTCTAACTACTCTGTCCAGACCCCTCATTCTCTTCTCCGAAGAAAACAGCTCCAGCTTCTTCAATCTACCTAAGTAACTGAAGTCCTTCATCCCTGGAACCATTCTGGTGAATCTTTTCTGCACTCTCTTTAACGCTTTCATATCCTTCCTAAAGTGTGGTGTCCAGAACTGGATGCAACACTCCGGTTGAGGCTGAACCAGTGTTTTGTACAGGTTTATCATAACTACCTTGCTTTTGTACTCAATGCCTCATAGGAACATAGAAAATAGAAGCGGGAGTAGGTCATTCAGCCTGCTCCACCATTCAATATGCTCATGGCTGATCCTCTATCTCAACGCGGTACTCCCGCACTCTCCCCATATTCCTTGACACCTTTAGAGTCTCGAAATCTATCTATTACCTTCTTAAATATATTCAGTGATTTGGCCTCCACAGCTTTCTGTGGTGAAGAATTCCACAGATTCACCACCCTCTGAGTGAAGAAGTTTCTCCTCATCTCAGTCCTAAATGGCCTACCCCATATCCTGAGATTGTGACCCCTTGTTGTAGACTAACTTCATACTTAGCCACGTTATACTGCATCTACCACTTACTCAACCTGTCTAAATCATCTTGAAGCCTCTTAACGCCCTCCTCATCACTCACATTCCCACCAAGTTTTGTGTCGTCAGCACACTTGGAAATATTGCATTTGGTTCCCTCATTTAAATCATTGATATATAATGTGAATACCTGGGGCCCAAGCACTGATCCCTGCGGTACCCCACTCACTAGTCACCACCTGTCACTCCGAAAAAGACCTGTTTATTCCATCTCTGTTTCCTGTCTGCTAACCAATTCTCAATCCATGCCAATAGATTACTCCCAATCCCATGTATTTTAGTTTTGCACACTAACCTCTTATGTGGGACTTAATCAAAAGCTTTCTGAAAATCCAAATACACCACACCCACTGGCTCTCCTTTATCTATTCTGCTAGTTACATCCTCAAAAAACTCCAGTAGGTTTGTCAAACATGATTTAACTTTCATAAATCCATGTTGACTTTGTCTGATCCTATTGATATATTATAAGTGTCCTGTTGTCACATGCTTTATAATACTCTCCAGCATTTTCCCTACTACAGATGTTAGGCTAACTGGTCTGTAATTCACTGTTTTGTCCCTCCCTCCTTGTTTAAATAGTGGGGTTACATTTGCTACCCTCCAATCTGTCGGGACTGTTCCAGAATCCACAAAATTTTGGAAGATGACAACCAATGTATCCACTATTTCCATGGCCACCTCCTTTAGTACCCCAGGATGTAGATTATCAGGCCTTACGGTTTTATCGGCGTTCACTCCCATTAATTTCTCCAGCACTATTGTTTTAGTAATACCAATTTCCTTCAATTCCTCCTGCTCACTAAACCCTTGGTTCCCTAGTGTTTCTGAGAAGTTATTTGTATCTTCCTCCATGAAGACAGAACTAATGTAGTCGTTTAATTGCTCTGCCATTTCCTTGTTCTCTATTATAGGCCTGAATTTTGCCTTTAGTGGACATGTGCGCAATCGGCGGGTCTGGGAAACTGGCCCCCTGACTACAATTGGCCCCCGACCTCGATTTCACACTGGTTGGCCAATTAACAGCCAGCCAGCGTGAAACATGCGCTGCAAAGCTTAGCGTTGCTGAGATGGGTGGGAAGAGGGTGGGTGATGACATTTCCGCGGACGTGGGTGAGCGCTACGAGAGAGCTCCCTGAAGGCTGACAGCTGCCTCAGGGGGCTGTAGACCTGAAAATGCTAAAATAAAGGTTTAAAAAGCTGCAAAAAAAATGTCAGTGCATCATAAATCACCTGAAAATATAGCTGATAAAAATGAAAATCATAATCATAAATCATAATCACCTGAAAATCATAATCACCTGAAAATATAGCTGATAAAAATGCTGTCCAGAGATATTTTTTCTATTTCATAATGGAATTTCATCCCGCCCTTGGATGAGGTTTGATGAAAAATGCAAAGGCCGCCTGACAAATCGCCCGTTCGCCAACCATAAGGTTGGATGGACCACGAAAAATCGGAGACAATTGTGCCATTAATGGGCTTCATTTCCCCCTTAATTGTGGGCGGGCGCACTTCTGACTTTTGTGCCCTCCCGCCGAGTGAAGTATGGCGCAAGTGTGCGATGATGCCGCGACGCTCACTGACATCTTCTCGCGCGTTTTATGCCTGATCAGGTCGGGCGCGTGCCTGGGTGTAAAATTCAGCCCAAAAATTCTCCTGTTTCGGACTGTAAGGGACCTATATTTGTCTTCACTAACCCTTTTCTTTTCACATACTTATAGAAGCTTTTACAGTCCGCTTTTATGTTCCTTGCAAGTTTACACTCATACTCTAGTTTTCCCCTCTTAATCAATCTCTTGGTCCTCCTTTGCAGAATTCTAATCTGCTCCCAATCCTCAGGCTTGCTACTTTTTCTGGCGACTTTATATGACGCCTCTTAGGGTCTAATACTACCATTGATTTCTTCTGTTAGCCATGGTTGGGCCGCTTTTCATGTTATGTTTTTGTACCAGAAAGGAGCGTTTAACTGTTGCAATTCATACAGTCATCCTTTAAATATTAGCCACTGCCTATCCACTGTCAACCTTTTAAAGAAGTTTCCCAATCTATCTTAGCCAACTCATGCCTTTGTAGTTTCCTTTGTTTAGATTTAGGACCCTAGTTTCAGATCGGACTGCTTCATTTCAGATACAGAGCCTTTAGTTTTGTCCTTTTATTATTCTTGTAACCTCTAGCCTTAAAGCTGATTTACTCTTAGAGTTGTACTCCCTGTGCTCTCTGTCCCTTCTTGTCACAGTTTTTCCCACATTAATACCTTTCTCCCTTGTCTCTTCTCTACTCTTTGATTTACCACATCCTCCCAAATTTGATCCCTTGCCCCCACTATTTATTTTAAAACCCTCTCTGCTTCCCTAGTTGTGTGGCTGGCTAGAACACTGTTCAGGTATAGATCATCCCTTCATAGGTCTCACTTTGACCTTGTCAGCAGAGATGGGCTCTTTAAACTGCTGCGGAAAATAGGCCACCCGCTGGACCCCTGGGCGTTATTTCCTCTTTCACAAGAACATGCAGTTCCGTCAGTTACAATGGAGCATCATTGGAGGCTTTCGAGACCAGCAGCGGGTAAAGCAAGGCAGCGGCGTGGCACCAACTCTCTTTGGCATATTTTTCTCCATGCCGCTGTTGTACACTTTCGGCGACTCAAACGAAGGTGTCTACCTGCACACCAGAGCTGACAGCAAGCTGTTCAACTTGGCAAGGCTGCGCACCAAGACCAAATATCCTAGTCGGTGAGTTGCTGTTTGCTGATGATGCCGCGCTGGCATCCCATACTGAAGCTCACTTGCAGCGGCTTGTAGATCGGTTTGCCTGGGTCTGCAAGGAGTTTGGACTAAAAATCAGCACCAGGAAGACCAATGTTATGGGCCAGGATGTAGAGACTCTACCTTCCATCAACACCAACAACCTCACTCTGTAGGCTGTTGACAGCTTCAGATACCATGGATCAACAATTACCAGCAACCTGTCTCTCAATGCTGAAATCAGCACCAGGATTGCCAAGTCTGTAGCTGTCATGTCAAAGTTGAGAAATTGAATGTGGAGCAGCAGTATACTAACCAGAAATACAAGTTCCATGCGTACCAGACCTGTGTTCTCAGCACCTCCCTTTACAGTGTTATGATACGGCAGGTGGTAAATGCCAGACTGACCAAATCCCAAAGGGAAACTTGGCCAAGCTATCACAACGATTTGCAATTTGTATTTTGTTACGAGAAGGTATGTGCACTGAAGTCAGAGATAAAGATTCCACCAGCACTTTTGGAGATTTTAAACATTAAATTAAAAGATTTCTTAACAAAAGAAAAGAAAACTTAAATGCACAAGATTACAGTTACACAGTTAAATTTAGTCTTATAACAATTACCAAAAGATTTCTACTTAGCTAGACTTGCAAAATAAACACTCGTTTCCAGGCAACAGTCCAAATAGATTCTTAATCCATAACACATCCAGTAATATTACCACTCCCACAAGCCTGCTTCACAGTATCCCACAGTATTACCACAGGGCACCTGCTGTTGCTAAAAGGGAGGTATTTCAGAGGCTTCCCTCTCCTTCTCACTCAACAATGGAAATCCAAGGCTTGTAGCAAAACCTCACTTTCTGGAACAAACAAGAATTTCTATGGGGTGACTAGAGGCTGCTTCCTTCACAGGTCTGACTTCGCACAGCCCTGCTTTCAAGGTCTCACATGGCCACTCATACGGCTTTCAATCTTCCCTTAAGTATATTTTCTCCCCTTTTATCTCTAAACCCATTGTTCTAAACTTTCTTTGGAAGTTACCTTTCCCAGAATATAAAAATCTTTCTTGTTGTCACTAAGCCCAGCGCTTTCTAGAAAAATAAACTTAATAACTTTACCTTATTTATTTATGATTTTTTTCCAGTTGTAAAACTTCCTGTTAGGCCTCTTTGAACTTCAACAGCTAACAATTCACTCCTCACTTATCTCCTAATACAAATTCCCATTCATACTGCATCTACTGGGATCTCATCTTAGTTCACCCATCTCCATTTCAAAATGCTTGCTTTTACACCTAACTCCTTTGATGATTTAAACCTTGCAGTCTGACTGTCTACAGTTTAATTAAATTAGTCACACATACACACAACACACACACAGCCCCCACAAGCCTGCTTCACAGTATCCCGCAATAATATTAGCAAAAATTATATTCTGTTTACAACAGCGATGAGGCACGGACAACTTATGCAAATGGAGAAAAGCAGCTGAACAGCTTCCAGCTCCATTGTCTCAGACAAATATTGGGCATCTCCTGGCAGGACAGAGTGCTGAAAATGGAAATACACCTGGGTGCAGGGATCCCCAGCATGTTTGCAGTGACTCCGTTGGCTGGGTTGTGTGAGCCGAATGAATAATGGCCACTGTTATGACACAGCAATTGGTAAAGGCTGAGTTGTTTAAATCCCAGAGGGAAACTTGAACAACTGTCATAACCTATATTTTCAATTGGCATGTTTGAGATGCAGCTCTGAATTCAGTAGTAAAACCACCAAGCCTCAAGAGGTTTTTTTTATTTAAAACTAAATTAAACATTTATTCATTTAGCAACTAATCAAACACTTGCACATGTCTACAAGTAACTATCATAATTACTTTTAACCAAATCCCCAAATTAATCACCCCCAGGTAAATCTTCACCAAGCACCCCTAGACTTTAAACAGACATCAGGCAAAGCACATTTGACCTTACGAATTCAAAATGAGGACCCTTGTAATTTGGTTTCTTTGCAGACACAGTTGTAGGGCTTACAGGCAGCTTAGATCTTACATGTCTCTGACCTGCACATATAAAACTCCTTTCTGTTTATTCCCTACCCTTCCCTTTGAATGTAAATTCTCATTGTATCACTAGTTCTTTAAACTCCACCTCTTCTAACAATAAAACCCCTTCCATAGCACAAATTTTATTAGTAATATAAACACATTGTGTGGTGTCTCCTAGCTAGGTGCAAGATTTTACTCCCTTATTTTGAATGGTTTATTCAACAAATGCAAATGTATTCTTTACCTTCTAGCCTCATGTTTATCTAATAAATATCTCAAACTACTATACGTAAAAGCAACCAGACTATCTGGCTTTAATCCAATTAAGCCACATACAGACACAGACCCCGCTACAAGCCTAATTTAAAAATAATTTCCAATAACATTATACACAGTAACATCTCTTCATGACAGCTGCACTCCCAAAGATATGCTCTATGGTGAGCTTGCTATTGGCAAGGGACCAACAGGTCATCCCACACCTGCGATACAAGGACGCCTGCAAGCGAGACCTCAAGTTGACCGGGACTGGAGTCAAAACCTGTTGCTGACAGGAGTGTCTGGAGACCAGCAGTCAGGAAGGGCGTGGAGAAAACAGAGGACAAGAAAGAATGACCAGGTGGCAGAAGACAGAGCCTGACAGAAGGAAAAAACATCAGTCGACCTCAGGCCAATGCTATACATCTGTTCCAGCTGTGAATGGGGCTGCCACTCAGGAATTAGCCCCTACAGTCACAACAGGTGATGTCCAATGCAGAAGTGACTAACACCCTGGGCGCAGTCCATTGTATCCTGAGATAGACTGATGCCAATACATCACAGAAACAGGCCATCAACCCAACCAGTCAATGCCAATATTTATGTTCCACTTGTGTCCCTTCCCATCTTTTCTCATTTAAATCTACCATCGTAACCCTCTGTTCCCTTCTCCCTCATGTGCTTGTGGCTATGTCCAGTTTCCCCTTAAATGCATCTATCGTCATCAGTTGTCCCTTGGCTCTAGGATGACGTCTACTCAGGGTGGTGAGTTTCTGCCATGTCTCGGAGCAGGCTGATAGGGCAGGATGTCCCATGAGGTCGTGGGATCTGGAGCGTAGGATTTGCTTCCTTTTCTTTCCTTCTCTGCCGGCCGCTCTCCCTCATCGTTAGGAGGCTGGGACTCAAAGCGTGATGCAACGATGGACAGGTTGTGGCCCATTCTGAACGACTGGCAGCAATCTCCTGCTAGTCATTAATGTCAATGCCGCCGCATTTCAAAGAGAGCTTCAGAGTGTCTTTGAAGCGTTTTCTTCGTCCTACCCAGGAGGTGGAGTGGGGGGGGGGAATATAAAAAATCTTAGATAAGGAGAATTGGAACAACATTTAAAGGGGAGGGAATTACAAGGCTATGGGGAGAGTGTGGGGTAGTCAGATTAATTTTGGATTGTTCCCACAGTCAGCCAGCAAGTTAGTGATGGGCCAAATGGTTCACGTGTAAAATTTCTGAGAGATGTGATATTTTAAATGCAAGGCCAGCTATTAGCATTTGGGAAAGAACAGGACTGATAGCATCTAAAGAAAGAGAGAGAGTTTTAGGGAGGGAATTCCAGAGCTTAGGATCCAGGCAGCTGAAGGCACAGCTGCCAATGGCGGAGTGATTAAAATTGGGCCAGGCACAGGCCAGCATTGGAGGAGGGAAGAGATGTCAGGGGGCTGCAAGGGCTGGAGGGGGTTACAGAGATGGGGAGGAGTGAGGCTGTGGAGTGATTTCAAAACAAGAATGTGAATTTTAAGATTGAAGCATTGCCAGTGTAAGTTAGCAAGCAGAGGGATGATGATTCTAAACTGTTCTTTGAACCCGAGTTCTGGATAACACGCTTACCACTTTAATGCAAGTAGTTTAAAAGATGGCAGAGGCTGCAGATATTGCGATGGGGAGTGAACTGACTTCCTGCGGAGCAAATTGGGAGTAACATGATAGACTTTCTGCCATAAAGACTTGCTTTTATATAGCACCTTTCAGAATCTCAGGACTCCCAATGAAGTTCTTTTGAATTGCAGTGACTGAAGTATGGCAGGGATAAATGACCAAGGCAACCAGTTTTTCAGGCGTCGATTTAGCGATAACTGAACAGCCAGGTCGCCAGAAGAGCTCCCCTGCTCTGCATCGAATAGTTCCATGAAATCTTCTATGTCCACACAGGAGGGCAGATGAGTCTCTGGATTAATGCCGCACCCAAAAGACCGCCCCTCCAACAATGCAGCACTCCCTCAGTACGGTACTGGGAGTGTCAGCCTAGATTATGTGTTTAGCTTTCTGCTCTGGAACTTGAAGCTTGTTTGCAGTGATATAAAAGGAACAGTAAGATTTTATGCTAGGGCAGGGTGGCTAATGTACTGCCTGACTCAATTAAAAACAGCAGACTTCCGCAATGGATTTAACAGAGTCCATCTGTCTGCGTTTTTCTTATTCAAACCGGATTGCAAATAATTAGAGGAAGACAAATGACAGCAGCCTAACCTGCTATTCATATTAGTTCCAAATTGCAGGTTTGTTCCCATCTTAATATTATTTTCTTCACAGCAGAAGGTAATATTCATACAGTTTACTCCCAAGGCTACAGAATATCTGCAACCTCTGTCATTTTTTAAACTACTTGCATTAAAGTGGTAAACTTGGGCTCGAAGAACAGTTTAGAATCATCATCCCTCTGCTCGTTAACCTACACTGGCTCCCGGTCTGACATTGATTCAATTTTAAAAGTCGCATTCTTGTTTTGAAATCACTCCACAGCCTCGCCCCCTCCCCATCTCTGTAAACTCCTCCAGCCCTTACAACCCTTAGAGATCTCTTTACTCCTCCAACGCTGGCCTTTTGCCCTGGCCCAATTTTAATCGCTCCGCCATTGGCAGCCGTGCCTTCAGCTGCCTGGACACTAAGCTCTGGGATTCCCTCCCTAAATCTCTCTACCTCTCCCTCTTCCTTTAGGCTCCTCAAAACCTACCTCTTAGGCCAAAAGCTCTCAGTCACCTGGGCTTATATCTCCTTGTGTGGCTTGGTGTCAATTTTTGATTGGTAATGCTCCTGTGCCTTGGGACCTTTTACTGCAATAATAAAACAGTTAGCTGTATAGCCGATTAATTGGCAAATGATGAGAAATAGGCTTCAGATCTTCATGCAGGCCTACATGAGTTGGTGCCCAATGCTAGAGACGTCCGCCTGAGTTGATATCCGCAATGGCAGCTGAAGACTTTTTTGGCAGGAGCAGCATAGTTTATCCAGGCCTCACTAAACTGGCTGCATTACCATGGCAACTGTTTTGTGGTTTATTCAACAAATGCAAATGTATTCTTTACCTTCTAGCCTCATGTTTATCTAATAAATATCTCAAACTACTATACATAAAAGCACCCAGACTAGCTGGCTTTAATCCAATTAAGCCACATACAGACACAGACCCTGCTACAAGTCTAATTTAAAAATAATTTCCAATAACATTATACACAGTAACATCTCTTCATGACAGCCGCACTCCCAAAGATATGCTCCATGGTGAGCTTGCTATTGGCAAGGGACCAACATGGGGCCTGTTTGCAGAATCACACCACTACCCTTCTAAGCTGTATATCATCTTTATCTCATGCACAGCTATCTTTCAAACCTTTACAACTAAAGAAAAGCAACTTTAAAAGAAAAACAACTATAAAAAACTTTATTCTTAAAAAGTCCTTCTGTCAGGAATAGATAATCAGGGTTTAAAGCAGATCACCAGTCCGGTTAAAATTTCTAATTCAATAGCGCTGGGACATTCACTTTCCCATTTCCACAATAAATGGGAAAAAGAAGTTGGATGGAGAATCTAAATTTAAATCTCTGTAGTTTTCTGGCTGAAAGCCAGTGTAGGTTTCCAGGTGAGCTAATGCCTCACCTGTGAAGTCTTTAGAGTCAGTTCTGCTTTGTGATTGATTGTTAAGTCCTGTCTACTTGGATACGCTCTTTTCCAACCCTCTCCATCTCCACCACTTGAAAGAATTTAGCCCCAATGTCCCCATTATTTAAATTATTACTTACAAAAAAAGGTGCACCTGCTGAAGCTCCAACCTTCTTTCACACCTGTCCTGGCTGGATATTCTGGACACATCTTGGCCAGGAGTTATCTACTGCTGCCAAAACCCACAAAGGCACTTCTGGCTCCGAAATCCCGCATTAGACAGGTTTTGTGTTGGCACCATGCCCATTGTGATTGAGCGTGCATTGGAGACATGACATTTCCAGCAGCCCCCTATTTGACCATGAAAGGCTTCAGCATTTGAAACATAGGCCATTCAGCCCCTTACAATTAGAATGTAGGTGACTGTACCTCGACTCCATTTACCCAACTAAGCTCCACAACCCTTATCCAACAAAAATCTCCGTCTTGAAAGCTCCAACTGTCCCCAAGCATCATTAGCTTTTCGGGTGGGAACATTTCAACTTTCCACTGCCCTATGTGTGACAAAATACTTCCTAATTTCCCTCTGAAATGACACTAATTTAAAGCTTATATGTTCTTGATTCCTTGACTAGACAAAAATGTTTCCCTGTTATCTACCCGAGGATGGACGGTGCCGAAGGTCACCAAAACCAGGCAGTATCACAATGTACAGGGTGATGTTGTGACATTGGAAGATTCCACATCATTGCAGAGGCAAAGAGGTGATGAATGAATGAAATGGTGAAGTATGAAACTTTATATACAGAAAGCGTTAACTATGTGTCCAAGCTAGGACCCCGGCAGTCCCACTTTATATGTGCTCCAGATACATTTTTAAAAATCATTCATGGGATGTGAGCATCACTGGCTAGGCCACCATTTACTTCCCACCCTTAATTACCCTTGAGAAGGTGGTGTTGAGCTGCCTTCTTGAACTGTTGCAGTCCATGTGGTGTAGGTACACCCACACTGCTGTTAGGGAGGGAGTTCCAGGATTTTCACCCAGCGACAGTGAAGGAACGGCGATATAGTTCCAAGTCAGGATGGTGAGTGGCTTGGAGAGGAACTTCCAGGTGGTGATGTTCCCATGTGTCTGCTGTCTTTGCCCTTCTAGGTGGTAGTGGTTGTGGGTTTGGAAGGTGCTGTCTAAGGAGCCTTGGTGAGTCCCTGCAGTGCATCTTGTAGATGGTACACACACTGCTGCTACTGTGCATCGGTGGTGGAGGGAATGAATATTTGTGGATGGGGTGCCAATCAAGCGGGCTGCTTTGTCCTGGGTGATGTCAAGCTTCTTGAGTGTTGTTGGAGCTGTACTCATCCAGGCAAGTGGGGAGTATTCCATCACACTCCTGACTTGTGCCTTGTAGACGATGGACAAGCTTTGGAGAATCAGGAGATGAGTTACTCGCCATAGGATTCCTAGCCTCTGACCTGCTCTTGTAGCCACAGTATTTATATGGCTAGTCCAGTTCAGGTTCTGGTCAATGGTAACTCCCAGGATGTTGATAGTGGAGGATTCAGCTATGGTAATGCCATTGAACATCAAGGGGAGATGGTTAGATTCTCACTTTTGGGGATGGTCATTTCCAGGCACTTGTGTAACACAAATGTTACTTGCCACTTATCAGGCGAAGGCTGGATATTGTCCAGGTCTTGCTACATTTGGACATGGACTGATTCAGTATCTGAGGATTTGTGAATGGTGCTGAACATTCTGCAATCATCAGCAAACATCCCCACTTCTGGCCTTATGATGGAGGAAGGCAATTGATGAAGCAGCTGAAGATGGTTGGGCCGAGGGCACTACCCTGAGGAACTCCTGCAGTGATGTCCTGGAACTGAGATGATTGACCTCCAACAACCACAACCATGTTCCTTTGTGCTAGGTATGACTCCAACCAGTGGAGAGTTTTCCCCCGGATTCCCATTGACTCCAGTTTTGCTAGGGCTCCTTGATGCCACACTCAGTCAAATGCTGCCTCGATGTCAAGGGAAGTCACTCTCACCTCACCTCTGGAGCTCAGCTCTTTCGTTCATGTTTGAGCCAAGGCTGTACTGAGGTCAGGAGCTGAGTTAACCTGGTGGAATCCAAACTGAGCGCCAGTGAGCAGGTTATTGCTCAGCAAGTGCCGCTTGACAGCATTGTCAATGACCACTTCCATCACTTTAATGATGATCGAGAGTAGACTGATTGGGCAGTAATTGGCAGGGTTGGATTTGTCCTGCTTTTTGTGTATAGGACATACCTGGGCAATGGACCATCCACTTGGCACTTCTGGCTGAAGATTATGACAAATATTTCAACCTTTTCTTTTGCCCTGATGTGCTGGGCTCCTCCATCATTGAGGATGGGGATATTTGTGGAGCCTCCTCCTCCAGTAAGTTGTTTAATTGTCCACCACCATTCACAGCTGGATGTGACAGAACTGCAGAGCTTAGATCTGATCTGTTGGTTGTGGAGTCGCTTAACTCTGTCTATCACTTGCTGCTTATGCTGTTTTGCACACAAGTAGTCCTGTGTTGCAGCTTCACCTGGTTGACACCTCATTTTTAGGTATGCCTGGTGCTGCTCCTGGCACGCTCTCCTCCACTCTTCATTGAACCAGGGTTGATCCTCTGGCTTGATGGTAATGGTAGAGTGGGGGATATGCCAGGCCATGAGGTTACAGATTGTGGTTGAGTACAATTTTGCTGCTGCTGATGGCCCACAGTGTCTCATGATTGCCCAGTCTTGAGTTACTAGATCTGTTCGAAATCTATCCCATTTAACACGGTGGTAATGCCACACAACACAATGTAGGGTATCCTTAGTGTGAAGACTGGATAGTATTGGTGGTGTCTGAGACATTATCTGTAAGGTGTGATTCCGTGAGGATGACTATGTCAGGCTCCTGTTTGACTAGTCTGTGAGACAGCTCTCCCAATTTTGGCACAAGAACCCAGATGTTAGTAGGGAGGACTTTGCAGGGTCGATAGGGCTGAGTTTGCCATTGTCGTTTCTGGTGCCTAGGTCGATGCCAGGTGGCCCATCTAGTTTCATTCCTTATCGACTTTCTAGAGGTTTGCTCCATCTTACTAGGCCATTTCAGAGGGCAGTTAAGAGTCAATCACATTGCTGTAGGTCTGGATTCACATGTAGGCCAGACCAGGTAAGGATGGCAGATTAGTGAACCAGGTGGGTTTTTCTGACAATCGACAATGGTCATCATTAGACTTTTAATTCCAGATTTTTATTGAATTCAAGTTCAATGGATGGTGTCAAGCTTCTTGAGTATTTTGGAGCTGCACTCATCCAGACAATTGGAGAGTATTCCTTCACACTCCTGGCTTGTGTCTTGTAGATGGTGGGACAGGTTTTGGGGAGTCAGGAGGTGAGTTACTCATGACAGGAGTAAGCTTCTGACCTGCTCTTGTAGCCACAGTATTTATATGGCTAGTCCAGTTCAGTTTCTGGCCAATGGTAATTCCAAGGATGTTGACAGCGATGGTAATGCCATTGAATGTCATAGGGAGATGGTTAGATTCTCTCTTGTTGGAGATGGTCATTGCCTGGCACTTGTGTGGTGCAAATATTACTTGCCACTTGTCAGCCCACGCCTGGATATTGTCCAGGTTTTGCTGCATTTGGACATGGACTGATTCAATATCTGAGGGGTTGCGAATGGTGCTGAACATTGTGCAATCAACAGCGAACATCCCCACTTATAATAAAAAGGTCATTGATAAAGCAGCTGAAGATGGTGGGGCCGAGGACACGACCTGAGAGATGGGAAACAAATGCTGGCCTCTCCAGTGATGCCCACATCCCATGAAAGGATAAAGAAAAAATTGCATCAGTCCTATCACAGACCCGGCTAAAATCAGTTAACTCCGCAGAGCTAAGCTTAAAACCTAGAATCTTCTGATCAGTATTATCCTTCATAATAAACAAACCCAATATTTACTATTACCCATGGTCAAATATTCATGTTTCTTTTCCATTGCAGTCAGCAATGGGATGTTTTGAGACAGTCAAGCTTGTAATAGACATGCTTGTAATAGCTTGTAATAGACATGCTTGTAATAGCTTGTAATAGACATGCTTGCGCAACGGAAAGGAACATGAGGTGTTTCTCAATGATACTGTTAAGATAAAAAGAATCAGATGTTGTCAGTAGTCGGGAGGTTTAATTTCAAAAGGGAGTTGTCTATATATTTCTAAAGGAAATATTTGCATGGCTATGGGGAAAGAGCAGGGAAGTGGGATTAGTTGGATAGCTCTTTTAAAGAGCCAGCACAGGAACGATGGGTCGAATGGCTTGCATCTCTGTTGTATGACTGATTGATTGTATAAGCTTCCAGTTGCATGAGCACGCATGCGTGTGTGTGTGCGCGCACGCACGCATTTATGAATGTGTGTGCATGTGTGAGTGTGTGTGTATGAGAGAGTGTGTGTGTGTGTCTGTGTGTGAGTGTGCGTGTGTGTGAGAGAGTGTGTGTATGTGAGTATGTACGGGTGTGTGAGTGTGTGTAATTATGAATGTGTGTGCACATGTGTGTGTCTGCGTGTGAGTGAGTGTGTGCGTGTATGTGAGAGTGTGTGCATGTGTGTGAGAGTGTGTGTATGTATGTGAGAGTGTGCGCGCGTGTATGTGAGTATGTGCAGGTATGTGCATGTGTGAGTGAGTGAGTATGAATGTGTGCATGTGACTGTGTGTGCATGTGACTGTGTGTGTGAGTGAGCGTGTGTGTGTGAGTGAGCGTGTGTGTGTGAGTGAGCATGTGTGTGTGTGAGCGCGTGTGTGTGTGTGTGAGTGAGTGCGTGTGTGTGTGTGAGTGAGCGCGTGTATGTGTGTGAGTGAGCGTGTGTGTGAGTGTGTGTGAGTGAGCATCTGTGTGTGAGTGAGCACGTGTGTGTGTGTGAGTGAGCGCGTGTGTGTGTGAGTGAGCGCGTGTATGTGTGTGTGAGCGCGTGTGTGTGTGAGTGAGCGCGTGTATGTGTGAGTGAGCGCGTGTATGTGTGTGAGTGAGCGTGTGTGTGTGTGTGAGTGAGCGCGTGTGTGTGTGAGTGAGCGCGTGTATGTGTGTGTGAGCGTGTATGTGTGTGAGTGAGCGTGTGTGTGTATGTGAGTGAGCGCGCGTGTGTGTGAGTGAGCGCGTGTATGTGTGTGAGTGAGCGTGTGTGTGTGTGAGTGAGCGTGTGTGTGTATGTGAGTGAGCGTGTGTGTGTGTGTGAGTGAGCGTGTGTGTGTATGTGAGTGAGCATGTGTGTGTGTGAGTGAGCATGTGGTGTGTGTGTGTGTGTGTGTGTGTGTCTATGGTTTTAGAATGGGCAACCATATAGGATGATGAAAGGTGAAGTATCCATGTGGGGTTGAAATCACGTTGTGTAATTTTGGTAACCAACGTGCCAATATTAGCCCCACAAAAGAAAGACCGGCATTCCTATAGCACCTTTCATGACCTCAGGACACCCTAAAGGACTTTACAGCCAATGAAGTACTTTTGAAGTGTAGTCACTTTTGTAATTTACAAAATCATAATACCATTAGGCAGAGTCAACACGGTTTTATGAAGGAGAAATCGTGTTTGACAAATTTATTAGGCCTCTTTGAGGATATAACAAGTAGAGCGGATAAAGGATAACCAATAGATGTAGTATATTTGGATTTCCAAAAGGTGCCACATAAAAGATTACAATACAAGGTATGAGCTGTTGGGGGTAACATAATAGCATAGTCAGAGAATTGGCTCTCTAACAAGGAACAGGGTCGGGATAAATGATTCATTTTCAGATTAGCAAACTGTAACGAGTGGAGCGCCGCAGTTGTGGCGCCTCAACTATTACAATCTATATTAATAACTTGGATGAGGAGACCAACTGTATAGTAGCCAAATTTGCTGATGATACAAAGGTAGATAGGAAAGAAAGTTGTGAGGAGGATACAAAGAGTCTGCAAAGGGTTAGGGACAGGTTAAGTGAGTGAGAAAAATTTGGCAAATGGAGTATAATATGGGAAAATGTGAGCTTGTCCACTTTGGCAGAAAGAATAGAAAAGCAGAATATTATTTAAATGGAGAAAGACTGCAGAATGCTGCAGTATAGAGGGATCTGGGTGTCCTTGTAAATTAATCACAATAAGTTAACATGCAGGTACAGCAAGTAATTAAGAAGGCAAATGGAATATTGGCCTTTATTGCAAGGGGATAGCGTATAAAAATAGGGAAGTATTCCTACAGCCATACAGGGGATGAGATCACACCTAGAATACCGTGTACAGTTTTGGTCTCCTGACTTAAGGAGGGATATACTTGCATTGGAAGTAGTTCAGAGAATGTTCCCTAGGCTGATTCCTGGGATGAATGGTTTGTCTTATGAGGAAAGGTTTGAGCAGGTTGGGCCTATACTCATTGAGGTTTAGAAAAATGAGAGGTGATCTTGTACCTACACCATATGGACTGCAGAGGTTCTAGAAGGCAGCTCACTATCACCTTCTCAAGGGTAATTAGGGATGGTCAATAAATGCTGGCCTAGCCAGTGACGTCCACATTATGTGAATGATTCTGAGGGGATTTGACAGTTAGATGCTGAGAGGATGTTTCGCCTTGTGGGGGAATTTAGAATTAGGGGGCATAGTTTCAAAATAAGTGGTCTTCCATTTAAGATGAAGATGAGGAAGGATTTTTTTTCTCTCAGAAGGTTGTTAACCTTTGTAATTCTCTTCCCCAGAGAGCAGTGGAGTCTGGGACATTGAATATATTCAAGGCTGAGTTTGACAGATTTTTGATGTACAAAGGAGTCAAGGGTTTTTTATTTTTTTACCTCTGGTATCTGGCTAAGTTGTATTTGCAGAGAGCTGGCATTGAAACAATGGGCCAAATGGCCTCCTTCTGGACTGTAACCATTCTCTAATCTAATAATTAATAGAACGGCAAAGAAACATTAAAAAAGCCCAAGAATGCTTTGTCTCTAAGATTGTGTGGTGTGATTTCAGCCCACAACCATTTAAGCGGGTCTCAATGAATCAATGAATTTTATCTCTTCACTTTTCTTACACAATATGGTGAGATTAAATATGACGTTTATAGGCTTCCAACCAAAAAGGGAGCGTGACATGTTTCATTTCTTGAAAGGTTAGCATTACCCTGTTACAGAATTATATTACACAGCTGACATTAAAGGCAACAAAATAAATCCATTGAGACACGCTTGCCGAGTTTCATTTCAGCTCTGTTGAAGAAACGCTCCACATATTTCTCCCACACAGATTCATTCTATTAAGTATAGCAACATCCTGCCTGGGATGGAATGGGCACACTAAAGTTTCTGTGGCTAAGGCACATGACTAGGGTAGTGGAGCGCAGTTTACTCTGTGTCTAATGATACTGTGCCTGTTCTGGGAGCCCTTGATGCTGACACTGGTCATCCTCACACTGCCATCCATCATTTGTCACTCTGTGACCTTCACTGTGCTCACACATGGATGCACTAAAGTGTAACATTCTTACACAGTGTAGAACCCCTAGTTATCACATTTTGAGATTCTTTGATTATTTTTCCACAGAATGGGGTCCCATTTAAACATTCAGAGTGTCTATTGACAACTCTGTGTCAGTCAAAGGGTTGGAGACAGGGCGCAACTTACGGCAGACATACAGCAAACAGTCTACAGAGTCTATTTAAAAAGAGCCTCTTTGAAATAGAGGAAACTGAGCTCACAGCAAAAACTATAACAACTTGTCCCAATAAAAGCAGGGCAATATCTCTAGCAAAATGCAGTCAGTGGAGGATAGTTACATAATACAACTTACGGATATATAACCAATCCCAGTCATTTATAACAGTACGGTCTCCGGGTGTGATTGACAGGGCCATTGCCCAATCATTTCCATTCTGGCTGGGAGTAACGGTACCACTAAATATCGGGTTTTTAAAAGAAAACACATTCATACAGGTTTACAAAAAACTGTGATTAAAACATGATTGAGCCAGATACTGAAGTTGCTTCCTCAAAGATCAAAGACAATGAGCAATTCATTACATTGGGTTGGATTATACTCTTAAGGGTGGGCATTCCACACCCCAGCATAAATCTCAGGTGTAAACCCACCTCTGCCGAGCTGGCCCAGCTCGCACTGCTTTGGTTTTTTTGGGGCGACAGTTCTTTAATTAGCATGAGGCCGGACTTCCCCAACTCCAGGAGGACGTCCTGCCTCAAAGAGCTGCCAGCCAATCGAAGGCCAGCAGCTCTGCACCCTAACAGAGCCATACAGGAGCAGTAGCCACTGCTGGTACTGCAGGTAGGCCAAGGAGGTAGTGTTCAGTGGTGGATCCAGACATTCAGGTAAGTCCGAGATCTCACTGGGACCAGCGATGGGGAGTGGGAGCATTTTGGATAGGGCTGCGGGTGGAGGGAGGGTGGACATTGAGAAGCAAAAATGTGGGGCGTGACCTCTAATTGACATGGGAGCCCTGGCAGGAGGCAGCCCTCCCACCACTCTTTCATGGACCAGCAGCCTTCAAGGTTAAACCTGCCAGGGCACACATTGGACACAGGCCTCTCCCGCCATCCATTATATCAGAGCAGTGGTGGGATGAGACCCTTAAGTGGGCATTAATTGCCCATTTAAGGGCCTCAATTGGGCCATGGGCCGACGACCCACCCAATGCCTCCCCCACTGCCTGTAAAATCGTAGTGGGACTGGGTTGGGTGGACTGGCAGAGGGTACACCACCAATAGTATGCCACCTGTTTTCCTGCCCATGGGTGGCCCATAAAATTCAGCCCCTTGTGTCGGTAATCATTAAACACTTCACGCCCATTACTGTTGGGAAGTCTCTGGTCCCGAGTGCCTAGCCACAGCTCACTTGATTGGTGGAGAACACAGGGGTTTAAACAGAGCACTCATGGGGAAGGCTTTCACCCAGACTCAGGAGTTTAGGCTGCTGGAATCCAGAAAGACAACCCACTGATGTGGGGAAGGCATGAGGTGATCGTTTTTCTGTGTTTTTGTACAAAGACAAGTTGCACTGAGTGAATTAATTTGTTCTGTATGTTGACTCGCTACATGTGAAGTAAAGTATCTTAATGATTCAATCTCTTTTCAATTCACCTTCAAGTAAATAGTAAGGGGCACTGGAGTGGGTACATGTGAAAGACACAACATCCAGTTTGGATCACAAAGAGGATACTATTGTTATACCCTTGGTATAGTTAAGACATCAGGCAGTCTGGGCACACCCCAAATGTAAGATGCTCAGAGCCTGTACCAGAGTGACGAGTGTCACTATACCTGAAAGGATAATTAAGACATGACCTTAAATTGTAGTAGAATCATATAGGGCAGAATGGTCACAGGATCAATCTGCAGCTATGCTGGGTTACCTAGCCATATCAATGGCACTTGGATTAACAGGAATTGGAGACGGGAAACCTGTCACCATCCCTTGTCCTGATTACTGTGTCCACATGATCCTGTCCGTATATGGCATTTCCAAGATTCGCTGCTGTGGATCCTGGATGGTGAACGGGAACCTGGGTTGAATATTCCCTCCCCACCCCCCCCCCGTACAAGAGGTCGAATGTCACCGTTGGACAAAAATCAGCAAACCCACCTGAGCCCAGGGTGGGTGGGGGGTGGAATCCCCATTCCCCATCCGGCGAAGAACTTACCACCTGAGCCACGGGTTTCTACAGGAGAAGTAATTAACCTCGGTCACCAGCTTTCTCTGCCTCCATAGCTCTGCTGTGCTATCAGTTCAGTAGCACAGGTTGACAACCCCTGGGCCTATCACTCCTGTTTGAAAGCTGCCTGGCTGAGACACTGAGGTCAGGTTTTGTTCTGGGAAGCTAATGAGATGCGCGTGCATCACTGTCTGTAAAGCCTCAGGATACCAGTGGCCTACTGCTAGACCAAATGCTCACTAAATCTTATTAAGTATCGTAACCCTTGAGCTCACACGGTGCACTTTATTGTATCACTCCTTCATTTACAGAGCAGATAGCCCATGCCTGGCACAAGTAATTGAATTTTCTCTATCTGTTCATTTGTCTGAAAACCTAGATATGTCTAAATGGGTATAAGATAATAGAGGTAGGAAGTAGTAAAGGCACTATTTACTCTGCTGGTCGCAGAGTTAAAACAGGCCCAAGGAAATTTGCAAAACAAAAAATTAACAGTGCCATTTAGCTTATGTTAACTATTAATAAAGTGCGGCTCGTGCAGAATAACAGAGATGGGGAACTCATTGGAAAGTGAGCTTGAAATTTAAAGGTGAACATGAGGTACCTGAATATCACCCCTGAGTTTGGAGACCAGCAGCCTGCATTTATATAGCACCTTTAAACATAAACGTAAAACATCCCGAGGCGCTTTTGCAGGACCATTATCAAATAACATTTTACACCAAGCCACAGAAAGAGATATTAGAACAGGACTTTGTCAAATGGGTAGGTTTTTAATGGAGTATCTAAAAGGAGCAGAGAGAGAGAGATAGAGAGGTTTAGGGAGCTGAATGGAGATATTAAAGTCAAATCGACAAAGGTATGCAAATTCCTCGAGACAATATTTGCAGCACAAATGCAAATGCATTTGAAAAGATTTCCTTTGTCCGGGTGCAATATGCAACCTGCTCCTTTTGACATACACGGCTGCACAGCACAATGATACGGACCACAGGCAACTCTTGTGAAACACCAAAGTTTTCTTCCTGGCAGTGTGTGTGGTAAGTACTCGGTCAACACTGGACAGTCCCTATAAAGCAGTGGTTCCCAAACTTTCGACTGATGTGACCCCATTTTACTGCCTCAGACTTTGTGTGACCCCCCCGAGTGAAATTTGGGCAAGGAGCATGGTTGTTGAGTGAGGGTCAGAGGAAGGGGGTGGTGGGTGGGTGACTGACCAGGGGAGGGGAGGGGGATTTAAACCAGTTGGGTTTGCCCTGAAATAAAGCGAAGACCCACCTCACTACAGTCTGTGGCGGTAGCGGTCATCGCACCTCAGAGAACAGGAAATTAAGCCACGCCCACCGACAGAAAAATACATTTAAAGAGGCCTCTCGGTCGCCAAAACCCAGTGCGTGTGGCACAGCCGCCATCGCTGCCTGGGAGCTCACGACCCCACTAGGGGGGTGGGGCATGACCCACAGTTTGGGAACCCCTGCTAAGAAGGTTTCCATTTCATTATCACTGTTGCCGGACGTACTGTCTGAAACAGACTGGGTTCCCCTCTCATTTTCAACACAAAAATAAAAATAGCTGGAAAAACTCAGCAGGTCTGGCAGCATCTGCGGAGAGGAACACAGTTAATGTTTCGAGTCCGTATGACTCTTCAACAGAACTAAGGAAAAATAGAAAAGAGGTGAAATATAAGCTGGTTTAAGGGTGGGGGGGTGGGTGGGACAGGTAGAGCTGGATAGAGGGCCAGTGATAGGTGGAGATAACCAAAAGATATCACAGACAAAAGGACAAAGATGGCGGTTTTCTTTTGCTCTCAACACTTTGAATTTGAATTGTGATAGAAATGCGCTGGATGCCATCACTGTCAGCCTCGACATTACAAATGACAGAATGCGTTTCATTTTCACACTTCCTTTTTGAAGGCAGAATGGAAAATCACTCTGTGACTTGAAGAGTGACAGAGGGAGGAAGTGCCCACTGGACTGTAATGTGTAGATGACCAGGTGAGCTTCAGCGGTACAAGGAGGGGGCTTAGCACCACCTTCTCAAGGGCAATAAGCGATGAGCAACAGCTGCCGGCCTTGCCATCCACACCCACATCCCATTAAAGAATAACAAAAAATGGGGCTTTTGAAAATGATGACTTTTATTTTTCATTAAACGAACATTGGATTCATACATAGTTCATTTAAGAGGCTGCGGACATTCTAGCCTGGATTTTCCGGCCCCAGCTGGCGGGTACTGCCGCAGGCAGGACGGGAAAATTTGGCGAGCCGTTGACTATTAAAGGGTCTCCAAATTTCCCTGTCCCACCCGTGATGATGCCAGTCAGTGTCAAAGCTGGAAAATCCCACCCTCTGGCTCTGGCATTTTGTGTGCCAGGATGTATAAGGCAGAGGGTGACACGTGATGTACAAGGAATTGCAGAGAGAGGCGGCATTGTTAATGCTGAGTCAGGGGTCTGCTGTTTTACAGAGAATTACATCGCTTCTACAGCACAAAAACAGGCCATTCAGCCCAACTGATCCATGCTGGCATTTGTGCTCCACACAAGCCACCTTCCACCCCTCTTCATCTAACCCCATCAGCATAACTTTCTATTTCCTTTCTCCCTCTTGTAGTTATCTAGCTTCCCTTTTAAATGCATCTTTGCAATTTGCCTCAATCATAGCCTTATGTTAACAATGATGCAACGATAGAGGTGTTATCAAGATGTGACAAGGAAAATGTGACACGGTGTGAGTGTCACACATACGGACAATGTATGCCATATACAAAACATTTAATACACTGATATTGTTTGTTAATCTTCCATGACACTGTATAGTAAACTTGGGTATATAGTATTTTTCATCAATCTTGTTTTTAAAAGCTTGCAATTCAGTGAGGGAGTGACAGCAATGTGACTCCTTGTTGTCTTTTTCAATGTGTTATGTATCATGTAAAATTACAAATTGCTTTACAATCCAGCTGGTTTCACAATTAGTGCCTGGCAGGGCATCTGCACAGCACAGTTTTCAGTAAAGGCACATCTCAGCCTAGCACAATTAACAACTATGAGGATGATTCAATAAAACCAATTAAAGCATCTCTCTGACTAGTAGAAAATAAGTAGCAGCCCAAAGTGTCACAGCCAATATTGCAAATCTGCTGCTACAAGTCTAGTTATTAAAACAGAGCAGTCACTTTCATATAGAATGCCTAAAAGGTTAGTATATAAATTCTGCACCAAACACTCAGTGCACGAGAGCCTCATTCCTCTCGTTGTTACAGATCAGGTCCGTATGAAACCTTTTTTAAAATTCATTCACGGTATGACAAGGCCAACATTTATTGCCTACCCCGACTCGCCCTTAAGAAGCTACTGGTGAGCTGCTTTCTATCATACACTTGAGTGTCTTGCTAGGGCCATTGCAGATGTCAGTTAAAAGCTATCACATTGCTGTGGGCGTGGAGTCACTAAAAGACCCAGACCAGGAAAGGACGGCAGATTTCATTCCCTAAAGGACATTAGTGACCAAATGGGTTTTTCTGACAATCCAGGAGTTTCATGGTCACCATTACTGAGTCTAACTTTTCATTCCAGATTAGGTCTTCCTCCTCTTCTTCCTGGCAGTCCCATCTCCATCACTCGCCTCACCACATCACCTCTTTCTCTCCACAATACATGGCCACATCATTTCAGTCTCTTCTTGGCTACTTTCTTTGATCCCCCTGCAGTCTTCACTGACCTCTGGTTCCTGATCATGTTCTTTCTCATCACTCCACACATCCATCTCAGCATCCGCATCTCACTAGAATCCATTCATTGTTTCTCTCTTCTCAATGTTGCCCAGGCTTCTGCACCATATAAACAAGGCTGATCTTGTAGATTCCGCCTTTCAGTTTCAGCGATACATTTCTATCACATAACACCCCATGGCACTTCTTAAAATTACTCCAGCCAGAGCTAATCCATTGCTTAATTTCTATTCCCAGATTTCCATCTTCTGCCTCCACTGCAACAACTCACCCTTTCCAAGTCTTCACCCACAATCTTTAAACCTTCACCCTGATCCTCTTCCCTTGGCTCAAGAGGACAGTCTATAGACCCGTTTCCAATGCTCTTCTCCAGTTTTCCAGGTACTCAGTCATGCTCTCATCACCATACCATATAGCTCAATGTCATCTGTGGACATCATTGACCATGGTGACGATTGAAATGATGGTTTATGTGCTTACCTTGCCTTCATTTTTAAGGCTTATTGATGTTGGTGACACCATATAAAGGATGTTTTACAAAATTTACCACAGGCTACTCACTCTGTATCTAACCCCGTGCTGTACCTGTCCTGGGAGTGTGTGATGGGGACAGTGTAGAGGGAGCTTTACTCTGTATCTAACCCCGTGCTGTACCTGTCCTGGGAGTGTTTGATGGGGACAGTGTAGAGGGAGCTTTACTCTGTATCTAACCCTGTGCTGTACCTGTCCTGGGAGTGTTTGATGGGGACAGTGTAGAGGGAGCTTTACTCTGTATCTAACCCTGTGCTGTACCTGTCCTGGGAGTGTTTGATGGGGACAGTGTAGAGGGAGCTTTACTCTGTATCTAACCCTGTGCTGTACCTGTCCTGGGAGTATGAAATCCCGATATCGTGTGCCTGAGGTTTTCGACTTTAACTGTACAGCTGGTGTTTCATTTTTTTGTTCCCAGTTACATTTTATAATACGTTTTGAATTTACTCTCTCTAAATTAAACCACAACTTATTGATGATTTAGTTTTCCAAGGAAATCATTCGTCTAATGAAAATTTTAAAAGTACTTTTCTAAATTGGGAAATAATTCAATGGGGAAAAGATGGGCGTATGAGGTTAGGTGGCAGATTAGCCATGATCTCATAGGAACAGGCTTGAGGGGCTGAATGGCCTCCTCCTGTTCCTATGTTCCTCAAGACCCTCCAGGATTGCATACTGATATGTTTGGTGGAATGAGAAAAAATTGCAGCGTTTTGAGGAAAGAGCCTCAAAGGGTGTGGGATTAATCGAATCTTCCTTCAAAAGAGCCAGCGCAGACTCAATGGGCCAAATGGCCTCTGTCTGTGCTGTCTGATTTTCCGATTCTATGAGCCTGAGGCTGCCTCTGGCAGAAAATAACAAAACGCACAAAGTTAGCCAAATCGATCCGGATGTTATGTTGGAGTTGATTTTCTTTCTTAATTGAAATCCTCACCTCAATCTGTGTCGCTTTGAGTCTGAGTAAGAAATAAATGGTGAACAAACATTACAAACAAAAGCGCCAGCAAAATCATGAACCAGCCACTCAGCCAACAAAGCAGGAAAGACCCTCAGGACTTGATTAGATAGAGTAGATAGGAAGAAACTGTTCCCGCTCGTAAAAGGGTCAAGAGTGAGAGGGCACAGGTTTAAAATGATTTGTTAAAAGAAGTAAATGTGATGTGAGAAAAAACCTTTTACATGGTTCAGGTCTGGAATGCACCGCCTGGAAGTGTGGCGGAGGCAGGTTTAATTGAGGCATTCAAGAGGGCATTAGATGATTATTTAAACAGAAACAACGCGCAGGGTTACGGGGAAAAGGCAGGAGATTGGCACTGAGTCATAATGCTCATTGGGAGAGCTGGTGCAGACACGATGGGCCGAATGGCCTCCTTCTGCGTCGGAACAGTTCTGTGATTCTGTGTGTACACATTCCAGAAAGGATAGGTTGTCTGCAGATGTTAAACTGGAGCAACAGGAAGTGTTTTGCTGAGGTCAGAATTACACAGCATAAGAAAACTTGAGGTCAGCCAGCGGAAGCTGAGACCCACAGAACAATGTAAGAAATAATAGGAGTAGGTGCAGGCCATACAGTTGCTCAAGCCTGCTCCTCCATTTAATAGGATTGTGACTGAGCTTTTACATCAATTCCGCTTTGTCCAGATTCCTTTAGTGCCCAAAATTCCATCGATCTCGGTCTTGAATATGCTCAACAACGGAGCATCCACAGCTCTCAGGCTGGAGAATTCCAAAGATTCACAACTCCCTGAGTGAAGATATTTCACCTTACCTCAGTCTGAGATGCTTTTCCCCTAATTCTGAGATTTTGCCCCCCTAGTTCTCGACTCTCCAGCCTCTAAGTATCTACCCTTCAAACCCTCTAAGAATTTTATGTGTTTCAATGTGACCACTCTAATTCTGCAAAACCCCAGGCCACGAGAAGGAAGTATTCACTAGAGAGTTAGATAGCAATACTGCAGCAACCTTTGGTTTCAGGATCTTTTGAATGTAGCTGCCAAAGAGGTTATGGAACTGTCTTAAGAAAGACGGACATGATTGCAAATGTACATTAAGCACGTTTCACTTTCCGAAACTGTTTGGGTCTTAATCCCATACAATTCAGTCGCAGCAGATGTGGTTTCTTTCGATAGGTGAAGGAAGTGTAATTTAATTCTGTTGCTCTGGATTTATTGACCTACCCAAGATGGATGATTCGGCCAAGGCTAGTGCTTTATTGTAAGTGGTGGGTCAGGCTGAACAAAGTCATCAGCGAATTCTGTGAGTTTCTGCCAAGTGGCAGATGATGAATGTTCTCTGTAGATTATTGAGCCACAGAGAGGAGAGGAAAGGTTTAAATTGGCTCCAAGTGGAGGACGCGAAAACATTACAATCACACTCAGAGAAGCTGGCTGATGCGGGGAGTAAAGATCATCACACTGGTGCAGTAGTGGCTCCTCTTCTAGAGTTGGGTTGAATCATGTTTTCGGACAGTATAGAGGCAGCATTACTCTGTATCTGACTCCATGCTGTACCTGCCCTGGGGGTGTGTGATGGGGACAGGGTAGAGGGAGCTTTACTCTGTATCTAACCCCGTGCTGTACCTGTCCTGGGTGTGTTTGATGGGGGCTGTGTAGAGGGAGATTTACTCTGTATCTAACCCCGTGCTGTACCTGTCCTGGGAGTGTTTGATGGGGGCTGTGTAGAGGGAGATTTACTCTGTATCTAACCCCGTGCTGTACCTGTCCTGGGAGTGTTTGATGGGGACAGTGCAGAGGGAGCTTTACTCTGTATCTAAGCCCGTGCTGTACCTACCCTGGGAGTGTGTGATGGGAACAGTGTAGAGGGAGCTTTACTCTGTATCTAACCCCATGCTGTACCTGCCCTGGGATTGTTTGATGGGGACAGTGCAGAGGGAGCTTTACTCTGTATCTAAGCCCGTGCTGTACCTGCCCTGGGAGTGTGTGATGGGGACAGTGTAGAGGGAGCTTTACTCTGTATCTAACCCCGTGCTGTACCTGTCCTGGGATTGTTCGATGGGGACAGTGTTGAGGGAGCTTTACTCTGTATCTAATCCTGTGCTGTACCTGTCCTAGGAGTGTTTGATGGGGACAGTGTAGAGGGAGCTTTACTCTGTATCTAACCCCGTGCTGTACCTGTCCTGGGGGTGTTCAATGGGGACAGTGTTGAGGGAGTTTTACTCTGTATCTAACTCTGTGCTGTACCTGCCCTGGGAGTGTTTGATGTGGACAGTGTAGAGGGAGCTTTACTCTGTATCTAACTCTGTGCTGTACCTGTCCTGGGAGGTGTTTTATCAGGTAGGATCTCATGGAGTCTACAGCACAGAAACAGGCCATTCAGCCCAAGTGCTTATACTCCTCCCATCCTAATAGCCTCTCCCCACCCAATCCCAGCGTGACATCATTCTGTTGTCTCTCCTGGGCAGTGTGGAGGGGACTTTATTCTGTGAGTAACCCTTGCTGTACTCGTCTGAGAGAGCTTGATGATTACAGTGTTTGCCTGAATGGAACGTTCCTCAGGACTAACAGCCTCCCCCTGACAAACACAAACCTCCCCCCTGAAAAAATGGTCTTGGTTTTAATAGGCAGCAACGTCCTTGGAGGTAAAACTTTCCTTTCCATTGCATTAAATCCAAAACTATTCAGAACGTTAGTGTTCAATAAGATAAATATGGAGGATTAAAGTGGTAATCAAGCTGGTTAAAAAAGCCACACAGTAATAGAAATCTTTCATGATTCATTATAAATCTCATTCCCAATCCAATATCCCAGCAGATAAGTAAGTGAATCTACACACCGTAACAAATGGTCCTGTTAAGGTTTAATTAACAACATTGATTGGAGAAACTACAAGAGGAATTGACTGCCAACGGATTTGAATGATTCTCTGCCCCTGCTGCACTTTTATTCATCAGTAAAGCCCATCAAAGCCTGAAGCAATGTTGAAAATTGCAACATGTTATCACTACAAGATGTTATTTATAAAAAGGCAGAGGCAATGTGAATGTTCATCCAAGATCAATGCCAGGGAATGGGAGGTTATAGGAACAAAATCACCCCTATAATAATGTGCAGAGGGGGAAATCAGTGCAGCATAGGAACATAGGACTAGGAACAGGAGTAGGCCATTCGGCCCTTTGAGCCTGCTCCGCCAGTCAATAAGACCATGGCTGATCTGGTTGTGGTTTCAACTCCACTTTCCTGCCTGCCCCCCATAACCCTTGACTCCCTTGTTTATCAAAAATCTGTCTAACTCAGCCATGAATAAATTCAATGACCCAGTCTCCACAACCGTCTGGGGAAGAGGAATTCCACAGACTAATGACTCTCTGAGAGAGAAAAAATCTCCTCATCTCTATCTTATAAGGGATACCCCTTATTCTTAAACTGTGTTCTCAGGTTCTAGTTTCCCCCACAAGAGGAAATATCCTCCCAGTGTCTACCCTATCCAGTCCTCTCAGGATCTTATATGTTTCAATAAGATCACCTTTCATTCTTCTAAACTCCAATGGGTATAGGCCCAACCTGTTCAACTTTCTTCATAATATAAGCCCCTCATTCCAGGAATGAGTCAAGTGAACCTTTGCTGAACTGCTTCTAACGCAACTATATATATTTTTCAAATAAGGAGACCAAAACTGTACACAGTATTCCAGATGTGGTCTCACCAATGTGCTGTACAACTGCAGTAAAGATTCCTCACTTTTATATTCCATTCTCTTTGCAATAAACCCCAACATTCCATTTGCCTTCCTAATCACTTGCTGCACCTGCATACTAACTTTATGTGATTCATGTACCAGGACACCCAGATCCCTCTGCACCTCCGTACCCAGGTCCCTCAAACTCTTCCAACTGATGGCATGAGGAACAAATCTTTCTTTCTGATTTCAGAATATCGAGTTGGCCCCTTAAAATTTTGATGATCCCAAATAAAGATCGATTTTCTTCTGATAGACAAGACACAAGATGTTGGCAGTGATCACATATCGAACACTTGTTTAAAATTAATCCGATTATTTGGGCTTTGAGGTTGTAGCTATCAGGAAAGCTTTCATTTTTCAACATTAAGTGAAGGGTCTGGTAAACAGAAGTTATACTGAATGTCCTGAGTGTTTTCTACACTGCCTGAAAGGGTGGTAGAGGTCCCCAAAACAATGGTGAAAGGCAGTGGCGTAGTAATATAGTCACTGTACTATCATTCCAGGGACCCAGAGTAATGCTCTGGGGACTGGGGTTAAAATCCCACCATAGCAAATGGTGAAATGTGAATTCCAATTTTTGAATAAAAATCGGGAATTAAAAGGCTTATGATGGAAACCATTGTCGATTGTCACACAAAAACCCATCAGGCTCACTAATGCCCCTTTAGGGAAGGAAATCTGCCGTCCTTACCTGGTCTGGCCTACATGTGACTCAAGACCCACAGCGATGTGTGGTTGACTCTTAAATGCTCTCTGAACAAGGGGAATAAATGCTGGCCTAGCCAGTAATGCCCACATAACCATGAGTGAATTTAAAAAAATTAAAACAGGGCTAGATTCTGCCCTCTGGCTCTGAAGATGAGTCATACGGACTCGAAAGGTTAACTGTTTCTCTCTCCACAGATGCTGCCAGACCTGCTGAGTTCTTCCAGCATTTTCTGTTATTATGTACGGATGGTGGCCTTGATATTGAGTAGGCGGTGATGTGGGTGGGCGGCTGTGGTAAAAAGAGTTTCAGAGCCCCCACATTCGCTGTGAAGTTCTACCCCACAGCGTGCATCTTTTCTCCTGGAAAAGAATCCCCCATCACCCCAGCAGTCAAGCACCACCATGGGAAAGGCATTTGGGCTAGGCATTGTTCTCTGGATCCTTGAAAACAGCATGGAGAGCATCTCTTTTGTAGATATACACAACAGTATGTGCATCAAGATGAATAAATGGTCTGGAAAATTGTCACTTGAGTGAGCTAGCTGGAGGCTGTTAGCACTTTTGGAAGCCTCTCAAGATATCCAAGCTTTTAGGGGTACGGGAGGGCAGTGGGGGTGATTTACAGGATAAAACGAAAAAACAACTGTTTTCAAGTTTTCTAGATTCACTGAAGAGACATCAGTTATGGTCATGGGGTTAGATAACAAATTGTGATGTACACTGTGAGTTAGCAAAGGTGGGGCTCTGAAGAATGTGTGGTTAGACAGCAGCAGAGCTGGATAATAGACATAACATGCAGAGAAAGGGCCATTCAGCCCATCATGCCTCTGCTGCCTCTCTTAAAGGTCTATCCAATTTGTCACAATCTCCTGCCCCCTCCCCATAATCTCTTACTTTTTTTATTAAAATGAATATTTGTCCACTTCCCCTTTAAAAGCTATTCCAAATTCTGCCTCCATCATTGCAAAATATGTTATTTCATACCTCATATTTAAATTTAACGAAAAAAAAAATCTGTTCTGCAATCCAGTTAGTGACTGGTTTACTTTGATTGCCTGTTGGTTCTCCCCGCATTACTGGAGCTGATATGTGACCTTTAACTCCCTTCCCCCAGTTCTCCATTTGAAACCATCTGTCCCTTCCACTTCCATTAAATTGACAGAAGCATTGCTCTTGACAGATCTCTTCAAATCGTTTTGTGCCTCGCAGTAGCTCATCTACTCTTTATTTATCTTAGAAACTGTACGAGCTAAATTTGACATTTTAATGAGACAGAGTGGTGCTCCTGAGGTGTGAAGCTATTCTTTAAAGCAAGCTGAAGGCAAAACAATCATTCAATCACTATATCAGCCACAAACTCTTTTCTTGAAATACTATATTCATTATAAGTGTAATGTCTGTTCCTATCAGCTTGGCAGCACAAAAACAGGCCATTCGGCCCATCTAGTATGTGTTGGTGCTTATGCTCAACAGAAACCTTCTCCCATCCTGTTTTATCTCACTCTATCAGCATATCCTTCTATTCCTTTCTCCCTCATGTACATATAAGATTCCTCTTAAATGCATCCATGCTATTCACCTCAGCTTCTCCTTGTTTCATATTCTTTACACATGCTCTTTGCCTTGATAACATTTTTCATTTCTCTCTGGGGCTAGGCTCATTTGAAAAGATTGTTACTGTAGTGATTGGCTGTGGGGAACACTGGGTGATTTTACTTTATCCCCCTTTCACTCACAAGCCCAAGGACCCAGCACCTAACCATTGTGGCCCTACCATTAACTCCCCTCCAATTGGCACAGCACAGGCTGGGATCGAACTCAGACCACTGCAGTGCGGCTCAGTACCAGGGTGAATTTACTCAAAAGGCCATTGAGAAACTATTCCTTTATAATCTGTGACAGCAGAGCTCATAAAAGCAGAGCGGAACAGGCACTGCACTGCAGAAGGTACCCACCGCGAAAGTAGTTTGGAAATTTGCTACGGTGTTGGGAAATAGGAAGGGTAAACACCGATTTAAGAAAATTGGCAAAAGTAGCAATGGCAACATGAGGAAAAGTTTTGTTACGCAGCGAGTGGTTAGGATCTGGAATGCACTGCCTGAGAGTATGGTGGAGGCAGGTTCAATCAAGGCCTTCAAAAGAAAACTGGATCATTATCTGAAAAAGAAAATTTTGCAGGGCTATGGGGAGGCACCACTAGGCAAGTTGCTCTTGCAGAGGGCTGGCACAGACACAATGGGCTGAATGGCCTCCCTCTATCCATAACAATACCATGATTCTATGACAAGAAAATCAGCCTGTCACATACTGGCCTTTCAGAAACCTCTCAAAGTATCTTACAGCCTTTCTGTCTCATGGTTTCCAAACTCAGGTGCTTGATAACCTGGAGTATCCGTAAGAGTTTTTAACAATTCATTCATGGGGTGTGGGCGTCACTGGCAAGGCCGGCATTTATTGCCCATCCTTTATTCCCCTTGAGATTAGAATTCTCGTCCTTGTTTTCAAATCCCTCCATGGCCTCCTGGCCCCCTTACTATCTCTAATCTCCAGCCCCTCAACTCCATGAGATATCTGCACTCTCTAACTCTAGACTCTTTGTGCATCCCCGATTTTAATCACTCCACGATTGGGGGCTGCGGCTTCAGTTGCCTAGGCTCCAAGCTCTGGAACATACTCCATACACCTCTCGCCTCGCTTTCTTCCTTTAAGACACAACCTAAAACCTTCCTTGACCAAGCTTTTGATCATCTGATCTAATACCTCCTTCTGTGGCGTGCTGTCATGCTTTGTTTTACAATCCTCCCGTGAAGCACCTTGGGACGCTTATTATGACAAAGGGGCTATGTAAATGTAAGTTGTTTTTGTTGTTGTTGAGATCACTGAGTATATTTCTGGGGCCATTTCAGAGGGCAGTAAAGATTCAACTACATTGGTGTAGGTCTGGATAGGCCAAGACCAGGTAAACACTCCATTCCCTAAAGGGCATTAGTAAATTAGTTGGACCTTTACATCAATCCAATTGTCATCATGTCAAATGCTAGCTTTTTATTCCAGATTTATTTAATTATCTGAATTAAATTCCCTGCTTGCTATGAACTCATGGGGCAGAATTTTATGGCCCTGTTTCGGTGGGGACGGGGCCGTAAAATGCGGCGAGATATTATAATCCCCATTGACTTCAGCGGGAACGTAAAATCCCGCTGCCGTAGAATTCTGCCCATAGTCACTGGATTATTAACCTAGGCCTCTGGAGTACTAACGAGTAACATAATCACTATTGCTGAGAAAAGAGACACGTTGAAGCTTTTCATCTTGCACTCATCAGGACACTTCGCAAGAATGCCAATATAACGGGAAAACAACAATTCATACCGTATGTGAAGAGAGTGCTGATTGGTTGGCAAATGGACTCTGATTGGTAGAGGCATTGCCATGGAGAATGCACCAGTGATGGTGACTGACAATTAATTGCCAAGCATTGTTTGAAATTTAAACCAGGCAGCTTAAACCTGATTGGTCAAGGCATTGCCCTGAGGAATGAGTGAGTGAATAGCTATTACTTATTTTGTTTAGCTGAAACAGACGCAATCTGTGTACATGTTCTTTCTGTCTGCAAAGAACAGGGCCCTGTGTATTAATATATGTAGCTTCCAGTGTGCACAAATGCGCCAGACTGTGAGTCCCCAACTGACAATCTTAAATTGGTTGTCAGCATAATTCTTAGCACACTGAGGGATATTTAGCAAATTTTGTTCAATCGAGGAATCACATCTAATGTTGGACACTATATTTTGAATTTTGCAAGAAAGGGCTGGTTGGGTTCGGTCTGTACCCTGCCCATTTCAAACAGCGGCTGGGACGTGCTGTTTGATACGATCTGCCAGTCTTTGGGATGTACGGCCTACATTCCTAGCATCACACTGGCATTGAAATTCATATACCACATGACTCATTTGTGTGATAGGCAGAATGTCTTTTTGGCTTGACGGCAGCATCCTGTTAGTGGCGAATACCACTCGCGTTGCTTCTGCATAGCAGCAGCTTGAGACAGCTAGCTTCATCCGTTGCTCAAATTTTTGATATACCTTACCCTTCCAGGGTAATCTGAGGTAGACTGGGCACTTTTCAGGGCCTGTTCATGAGTTTGCGTGATATACAGTATGAAATGATCTGATCAGAATATCCATAATAGCGACCCTATTCTACTACACGCATCTTGGTTTCCGTATTTGACTTGTTGGCACTTTAGTACTACTGCCCTAATAAATATTTTTTGCAATGGTAGGAATATTTATCCATTGGGTAGATGAAGCTGCCTTTCACAATGTGTGGGTGCGCTGTGAAGGGTCTGTGCCAATAATTACAGGGTTCCCTGGGAGCATCAGTACTAGCAGGGGCCCCCTTGAATGCATCAATATTTGTAGGTGTTGGTACTTGTAGGTCTTGTGTAGGTGGGAGATCTCCAATGAAATCAGTACTTGGAGACGTACATCATTAGTAGCACATTAGTATTTAGGAGTCTTATAGAACTGGAGGTCATTTGGCCCTCTGTATCTATTCTGGCTCTTTGAAAGAGTTATCCAATTCGTCTCATTCCCCAACTCCTTCCCCATGGACCTGCAACTGTTGCTTTTTCAAGTATTTATCCAATGCCCTTTTGAATGTTGCTGTTGAATCTGCTTCCACCTCCCTCTCGGGTAGTGGATTCCAGATCATAATTTGTTGAACAAAAGAATTCTCCTCATCTCCTCCTGCCAGGTTCTATAACCAATGAGCTTAAACCTGTGTCTTCTGGTTACTGAAGCTCCTGATGGTGAAAACAATCCCCTTCCTTCTTATTTAAAAATCATTCAACATTTTGAACATATTCATAATATAAGATTATAAGATCTTGTACTATAAGATAATACAAGATGCACTGCAGAAACTCACCAAGGCTCCTTAGACAGCACCTTCCAAACCCAGGACCATTACCATCTAGAAGGACAAGGGCAGCAGATGCGTGGGAATGCCACCCCCTGCAAGCTCCCCTCCAAATCACTCACCATCCTGACTTGAAAATACATCACCGTTCCTTCACTGTCATTGGGACAAAATCCTGGAACTCACCCCCTGAACTCACTGTGGGTGTACCTACACCACAGGGACTGCAGCCGTTCAGAAGGCAGCTCATCACCACCTTAGGGATTAGGGATGGGCAATAAATGCTGACCCAGCCAGTGACATCCACATCCCAAAATTATTTTATTTAAATTTCGGACATCCCATGGAGTGCATTAGTTTCTTCAAGTGTTGTCAATATTTGCAGAGGGTCACAGGAACATATCATTAGTTTTTAGGTGTTCCTCATTCACAAATGTCCAAAACCCACAGTCCTAACTCATTTGGAAATTCAACTTTTAGACATTTCTCTGCCTACCCATCCATTCTCTCACCAATGTAAACTGTATCATGCTAATCGGATTTGTGAAAAAAGATATGGCTTCAAGCACCGTGATGCTTAAAGCTGATTTATATCTGTTGCTGGAGTTGTCATTGGCTTTCAATAATTTCATTACACCACCAATTATTAAATTCCAGTGGCACTCTGCAGCTTTCCAAATTACACAGGCTCACCACACAAGCTATATTTCTCCATCTTCTGTCAGCAGTGGCTCAATGGCTAGGATCCCTGCCCCTTGTGTTTAAAAGGCTGTGAACTCAAGTCCCTCTCCAAAGAGTTGAGCTCAAAATTCCGGGTTACACTCCCAATGCAGTGCTGAGGGTGTGCTGCACTATTGGGGGCTCTGTCTTTTGGACAAGATGCTAAACTGAGGCCCCACCTGTCCTCTCAGGGAAGTGTATAAGATCCCATGGTCATTACTTTATAGAATCATTGAATGGCTATAGCACAGAAGGAGGCCATTTGGCCCCTTGCATCTGTACTAATTCTCTACAAGAGCAACTCTGCTTGTCTCACTCCCCCACCCTGTCCCGAAACCCTACAAACTTTTCTCTTCGGATAATTATCCAATTTCCCTTTTGAAAGCCACGATTGAGTCTGCCTCTACCACACTGCAGTGCATTCCAAATTCTAACCACACACTGCGAGAAAAAGTTTTTCCTCATGTCCCCTTTGTATCTTTTACCATTTGCCTTAACCTCTAATTCTTGACCCTCCGATCAATGGGAACAGTTATTCTCTAACTACTCTGTCTAGACCCCTCATGATTTTAGACACCTCTATCAAATCTCCCCTTAACCTACTCTTCTCCAAAGAGAACTGCTCCAGCTTCTCCAATCTAAGTAACTGAAGCCCTTCATCCCTGGAACCATTCTCGTGAACCTTTTCTTCACTCTCTCTAATGCCTTCATATCCTTCCTAAAATGTGTTGTCTAAAACTGGATGTAACACTCCAGTTGAGGCTGAACCAGTGTTTTGTACAAGTTTATCATAACTACCTTGTACTCAATACCTCTATTTATAAAGCCCAGGATTCCACGTGCTTTAATCACTTCCTCAACCTATGAAGAAGAGCATGGGGTTCGCCACGAGCATGAAGATCACGTGGTGTGTGAGGAAGTCTGATGTTACTGGGGAAATTCATGCCAGATGTGAAGGGCTTCATTGTGAAGTGGCCAATAACCCTCAGCCAACACCAGTAAAACCAGATTATGTGGTCAGGATCACAAATTGGTTGCTACATTTCCCACAAGAGTGATTACACTTCAGAAAGTACTTCATCGGTTGTAAAGTAATTGGGGACATCCTAAAGGTGCTATTTAAATGCAGGTTCCTTCCTTTCCTTTAGAAGGACTTGCCTTTTTTTTATTATATTTCTGGTTGACTCCTTCTGGGGTTCATCCCAGTGGCAGTGCCGGCCCACTGATACCCCATCCCAGTGACTTTGCCGCACTGCACGCATGGGTCTTGAGAGTCAGTGCAAACTGGGTTTGGGTGGGGGCCAGTGTGGGGGAGTTGGTAGTTGGGAGACCCCATCACATGCTACTCTCACCCTCACCTGATGTCCTCACTTGTGCACCCTTTAGAAGATCGAAATTGGCAATATTTGTATAAGTAAGCTTATGGAAGACCAAACTGGCGACAAACAGAAAGTAAATTTAAACAGCGTCCTATTGTGTATCACAGCACATGACACCCAGTGACTAGTTTTGAAGTGCAGTGGCTATCGTGTAGACAGGTGTAGAAGCGATCTTGCAAGATCCCACAGATGGCCACCAGATGAATGGCTACTTCATCTGCTTTTGGCAGTATTGGTTGAGGAAAGATCTTTGGCCCCCAGTTAGAAAAACCTACAGTGGTTTTCCCCTCCCTGGGTGTGCTGAGATCAGCTTACCTACCGAGAACTGAAACGAGATGCGTTCTTGGTGTGCGTGACTCAAACCAGATAAGTTAAACCAGAGAGGTGTTATGCCACTACTGGACTTTGGTTTGTAACCTTTATTTCATTAGGATGGAGTGTGGAATTTCTTTTATTTTTAATTTTCAAATGGTGTATGTAACAGAGCTCAACGTGAACAACAAAAACAGTCTAACTCCAAAGGTCTGTCAGAGAATATACAAGGCACTGAAAGATTTACACACAGTTCATGATCTAATTAAATTGCCAACAGCGTAAGTATTACTGGAATACTGATGATCATGAAATTTTCAGGGAAATGAATGCTCAGAGCGTACAGTGTGTAGACACTCTCCGAACAAAGGTTCTCCTTTGTTTTACAAATTCTGTGCTCCTCAAAGTGAGAGTTTAATGTTATACAATGCAAGGCCATCAAACATGCTTAGCTCGAAAACAACACAAGCCAAGTGCAGAGTAAAGCTCCCTCTACACTAACCCTATCAAACACTCCCAGGGCAGGTACAGCATGGGGTTAGATACAGAGTAAAGCTCCCTCTACACTGTCCCCATCAAACACTCCCAGGACAGGTACAGCATGGGTTAGATACAGAGTAAAGCTCCCTCTACACTGTTGTTTTGATCCCAGCTGAGATTACCCCCAGTCAAGCCTGATCCCAGAGTGGAACCCAGCTTGATAGATCCTAACTTTTATTTTTTTTGTTTAAATTTGGAGAGTAGCTATTGAACAGGCACAGGAGTCAGCTGATGAACTTTTAACAACAGAATAAAACATTTGTTCAACGAGAAAAGATGAACTCTATTATAATACTCCTTCACCCACAACTATACATTTACAGATATATATAGATTTGCAAATGTAACACAAGTTACAAAAGCTATCTTGTACATTAATGCTCACAGTTCAAGTACACAGTTCATGTACCAATAGGCACCCTGTGGTCATACACACCACACTCTGAAACCAAGGGACAGATGTCACCTCAATGAGATGCTATAGATCTCTCCTCAACTCCCCCCAGTTGCTTGTCACACCATGAGCCAACCAGTCTCACTGAACTCAGTCTTTCACTTGAGGGTTTCCAATCGTCACTCTCCAAGAACTCATCTAGGAATCTTCTCCCAAACCAACGCTTTTTCTCAGAAGCCTTCCGCAAGGGTTCACCTCCAGGGTTTCGAACTCTCCTTCCAATTTTCCTCTTGCCTGCGTCACCAAATGCATTCAAGCTGTCTTCCACGCACTCTCTCTCATGGACTCAGTGATACCAGTACACCACTGCTTCACATGACCATAGCAAAGAGTTACAGACCTTCAGCCACCTCTTTGGACCTTCTTGCCTCTTGCAAGCTGTTCTCACTTTAATTCTGCTTTCTGCAGCTTTTGTCTCTTTAAATCAGAAGCTTGGAGCTTTTCTCTCTGCCCCTCACTCTTAGCTTCAACGAGACCTTTTCCAGGTTCCTGTCCTTCCTTTTGACTAGAAAATCTGCTTTGGACTTTCTCCTGTTCCACTCCCCTGGATTTTTGGGGTTTTCCTTAGCTTGGGACTAGCTATCTGTCCTCTTCTACGTTGCTTCTGCTTCACAGTTGTCTTCAAACCAACTGAATTCCAACAGCTTCCAAAATAAACCACTGTTTCTCTTCTGCATGTTTGTAGGGGGACCAGCCTCTCTGTTACTAGGCAACAGTCCAATTCTTCTAACCTTGTATGTTTGCTTTCTCTTTAGGAGTCATAAAACTCCCCATTAGAAATGCAAGCACCTTTTAAAAATGAAACTAAAACTCCATTTGACCTTTCTTAACACACAGATACAGAAATACAAATCAAACTTAAACTTCAAACCTAAAACTCATTCCTAACACCCACAACTAAAAATATCTCTATTTCCCAACACTGTCCCCATCAAATACGCCCAGGGTACATATAGCATGGGGTTAGATACAGTGTAAAGCTCCCTCTATAATATCCCCATCAAACACTCCCAGGATATGTACAGCACAGGATTAGATACAGAGTAAAGCTACCTCAACACTGTCCCCATCAAACACACCCAGGGCAGGTACAGCCTGGGGTTAGATACAGAGTAAAGCTCCCTCTACACTGTCCGCACCAAACACTTCCAGGACAGCTACAGCACGGGGTTAGATACAGAGTAAAGCTCACTCTACACCATCCCTATGCAGTTAGATACTGAGGCCTGAATCTTCGGTTCGGCGAGTGGGGGCGGGGCCGTTCGCCGAGGCATAAAATGACGCAGGGTGATGTTGGGCGTGTGTCCCAACGTCACCGCGTGTCATTTAGATTTTCAGTTCGGCAGGCGCACAGCCGAAAAGGCAATTAAGCAATTAACTGAGCAGGCGAAAAGCCCAGGTGGCCTTTGCATTTTCCATGGAACCTCATCCACGGGCGGGATGAGGTTTCATGACTGATTTTAAATTTTCACACAAATTTTTATTAAAATTAATGCACATGTCCCAGCTCACATAGCAGTTTCACATGAGGGGACATGTCATAAAAATTATTTCTCCATTTTATTAACCTTTTAAAATTTAAAACTTATCTCCCTGAGGCACAAATCAAACACTCTGAGGGCAGGTACAGCATTGAGTTAGATACAGAGTAAAGCTCCCTCTACACTGTCCCCATCAAACACTCCCAGGACAGGTACAGCACGGGGTTAGATACAGAGTAAAGCTCCCTCTACACTGTCCTCATCAAACACTCCCAGGACAGGTACAGCACGGGGTTAGATACAGAGTAAAGCTCCCTCTACACTGCCCCCATCAAACACTCCCAGGGCAGGTACAGCACAGGGTTAGATACAGAGTAAAACTCCCTCTACACTGTCCCCATCAAACACTCCCAGGGCAGGTACAGCACAGGGTTAGATACAGAGTAAAGCTCCCTCTACACTGTCCTCATCAAACACTCCCAGGACAGGTACAGCACGGGGTTAGATACAGAGTAAAGCTCCCTCTACACTGTCCTCATCAAACACTCCCAGGACAGGTACAGCACGGGGTTAGATACAGAGTAAAGCTCCCTCTACACTGTCCCCATCAAACACTCCCAGGGCAGGTACAGCACAGGGTTAGATACAGAGTAAAACTCCCTCTACACTGTCCCCATCAAACACTCCCAGGGCAGGTACAGCACAGGGTTAGATACAGAGTAAAGCTCCCTCTACACTGTCCCCATCAAACACTCCCAGGACAGGTATAGCATGGGGTTAGATACAGAGTAAAGCTCCCTCTACACTGTCCACATCAAACACTCCCAGGGCAGGTACAGCACGGGGTTAGATACAGAGTAAAGCTCCCTCTACACTGTCCTCATCAAACACTCCCAGGACAGGTACAGCACGGGGTTAGATACAGAGTAAAGCTCCCTCTACACTGTCCTCATCAAACACTCCCAGGACAGGTACAGCACGGGGTTAGATACAGAGTAAAGCTCCCTCTACACTGCCCCCATCAAACACTCCCAGGGCAGGTACAGCACAGGGTTAGATACAGAGTAAAACTCCCCCTACACTGTCCCCATCAAACACTCCCAGGGCAGGTACAGCACAGGGTTAGATACAGAGTAAAGCTCCCTCTACACTGTCCTCATCAAACACTCCCAGGACAGGTACAGCACGGGGTTAGATACAGAGTAAAGCTCCCTCTACACTGTCCTCATCAAACACTCCCAGGACAGGTACAGCACGGGGTTAGATACAGAGTAAAACTCCCTCTACACTGTCCCCATCAAACACTCCCAGGGCAGGTACAGCACAGGGTTAGATACAGAGTAAAGCTCCCTCTACACTGTCCCCATCAAACACTCCCAGGACAGGTATAGCATGGGGTTAGATACAGAGTAAAGCTCCCTCTACACTGTCCACATCAAACACTCCCAGGGCAGGTACAGCACAGGGTTAGATACAGAGTAAAACTCCCTCTACACTGTCCCCATCAAACACTCCCAGGACAGGTATAGCACGCGGTTTGACAATATGCTGCAGCCACAACCTCAGAAGTGCTGCCGCAGCGCGACTTTCCCATTTCACAAATGAGTCATCATGTGGCATCTCTGGGTGAAGCTGTCAATTTGGTTAAGAGTTTGTATTGTGGACCCCTGTTCATTACTAACAGAAATGGTCTGACAATCATGAGAGCATTCTTGTGGAATTCAACAGATTCATTGCAGGTTGGAGTGGGGACACCCCAGGTGATCCAAGAAAATTTACCACTTCCAGATGGAGAATCAAACAGTGGCCCCTTTCACCCAGCAAACAAACATCACCAGACCCCAGTTATTGGCTATCAGACACACCCGAATGGAGCTAAAGCAGCTGAGACAAGTGCTGAGTGCACCAGAAATCTGCACTATCCATTCTCAAGTAGGTGAAAAGTGAACTTTTTTATAGCAGTGTGTCAGAAATCTCAGTTTTCACAAAGTCTAAAACATTCCCACTGCTGGTACTTGGGTACTCTTGTGCCTTTTTAACTGTCAGAGCTTCTTGTCCTTCACTTGACTGCCGGATGGCTATTTTTCCATGTGAGGCATCACTGAACACCCCAATTGCTATTCACCCCATAACTGCCAAAAAGCAGGTATCTGGTCAAGGAATGCCAAAGCCAAAGTGGCATATTTACTGCCGCCAGGGCTGCCATCAACCTTACAGCTCATTTTAATTTTTCGTACATGCTGAGTCAACATTTTGCATGCTCCAATTGGGCCCAGATCCCCAGGGCTCTAAAGAACATAAAAATATAAGACATAGGAACACGGAGTAGACCACACAGCCTCTTGAGCCTGCTTCCCCATTCAATACGATCATGGCTGATCTTGGGCCTCAACTCCACTTGCTCGCCCATTCCCAATATCCTTTGATTCCTGAGAGACCAAATTCTCAGCCTTAAATGCTTTAAAGCGATGGAACATCCACAACCCTCTGCGGTAGAGAATTCCAAAGATTCACAAATATTTATGTGAAGAAATTTCTCCTCATCTCAGTCCTAAATGATCTACCCCTTATCCTGAGACTGTGCCCCCGTGTTCTAGAAACCCCGACCAATGGAAACAATCTCTCAGCATCTACTCTATCAAGCCCCTTCAGAATCTTGTACATTTCAACATGATCACCTCTCATACTTCTAAACTCCAAAGAGTATAGGCCCAATTTACTCAGTTTCTCATCAAAAGAAACCCACTCCTCAAGGGAACCAAGCTAGTGAATCTTCCCTACAAGAGAGAAAATTCAGGCACAAATTCCACGTCAATAACCTTTGATGTAGTAATTGGAAGACATTCACAGCCTAGGCTCACACTAACAAGTCACCACTCGGGCAATGTACAAGAAAAGGGTTGTCAGGTACAGCTCCACACACTAGCAAAGGCCAGGAGATAGCTGGAAAACAAAACAGGGCTATTTACCCTTCTTTGTTACATTTTAGTAATGCTGCCTTGTTAAAAATAATCACAGAATGTATCATAGAAAATGGCCAGGGCTTCTTTCTGATTGAATAAGAACATAAACGTAGCCTCGTTAAGAAGCCAAGGTCAGTGATGCCAGTGGGGTGATTACCAGTATGAATTACTGCACTTTGCAATTACATTAACAACCTTCTGTCATGAAGGGGACCCTTCCACATTCATTATAGTGAATCATAGGCTTCAAACCATTATCTTTGTATGAATTTTAATGTGGATGTTATCACAACCACTTGTCATACAGCAATAGAGAAAAAAATTAGACTCTGAGCAATGAGCAAAGCCAGGTGCTCATTTAATCTGCACTCAGAACTGGTAAATATCTCAGCCACAAAGAACGTTGTTTGTGGTGGGTCCTGTTTGAGAGAGCCTGTGGCTGAGCTAATCCCTCCAACTGAGCATAGTTCCTGTTGATTTCCAAGCCCCCTCCTCAGAGACAGGGGAGAAGGATAGAAAGAAAGGGAGAGATGGAGGAAGGAGTCTTGGGTCAGAATAGAAAGCTTAATTGCTTCCACTTCACCCTCGCCAGCCCAGTGGTACTGAGGACAACTCTAGCCCCTTCCCCTTCCTATAACTGCCCTGGATGAAATCAACTAACAATACAGGTGACCGTGAATGTTCTTCATCATCACGGCACGTGAGTAAAGGAAAGACCACGCAAGATTTGGCAAGTTAGCCTTAAAGGAGGTAACTGAGAGTGCATCTTAAAAGAGAAGCAATGACATCATTTATATTATTTAACATATTAAAACATCCCAAGATGCTTCACAAGAGCATTATAAAACAAAGTATGACACTGAGCCACATGAGAGCTATTAGGGTAGATGGTCAAAAGGTTAGTTAAAGAGGAAGGCTTGAAGGAATGTCTTAAAAGGAGGAAAGAGTGTTAGAAAGGCTGGGGAGGAGGGGGGAGTTCCAGAGCTTAGGGCTTTTGGGGCTTTTACAGCTGAAGTCATGGCCACCAATGGCGGTGTGATTAAAGTCAGGGATGCTCAAAAGGCCAGAAATAATTTCCTATCTGGGTCTGTGCAAAGGTACATTGCCTAGGAACAGTGAATATTGAGTTTATCATCAATGATCCTAGCCAGTTTCCAATTTTTAAAGATGTATTTGTTTTGGGATGTAATCATTGCTGGCTAGGCCAGTATTCATTGCCCAGCTCTAATTGCCCTTCCGAAGATGGTGGTGAACCATCTTCTTAAAGCGCTGCAGTCCATGTGGCGTAGATACACCCACAGTGCTGTTAGGAGTTCTGAGATTGGGTCCTTCTGTCTTGGACTGTAGGCATGGGACTTGGTTCTTAGGAAGGCTGTAGACATTCTCTGATATCTGCTTCACATTTGTTTATTAGTACTACTGCTAAACAGGTTACAGGGTAGGCACAGAACTCTTGGGCATGATTCCAACCTCTCTCTCTCTCCCTCCAAGAGAGAGAGAGAGAGAGAGTCTATCACATGACTGACTAGTATCAGTTGTACATCATCTACATCACACATTTGCATATCCCATCTGTTAACATTTTATACTTGTATGCCATCCGACTTTTTAACAATAACATGAAACTGCGGCAAGGATTTTCTGGTCTTGCCAGTGGCGGGTGTCATCACGGGCGATGCCAATTGACTTTTGGCTGCTCTCCAAATTTTCCCATCCCAATTGTGATGGTGCCCACTGCTGGTGGGACCAGAAAATCCCGCCCGTTGTCTTTAACTATTTACATTTCTGTAACTCCATTTTTTTCAACTACTGATTCTACTCAGCCCTAACTCCCACTCTTCCCCTCCCCAAGTCACAGTTCGGGGGATTCAATCCCCCTCAGTATTCTTAGCCCTTAGGGAAGATGGCTTGGAGACAAAGGGTTTTCTTCTGCATCTGGTAAGACATCACCATCTGCAGAATAGGATTACACTTTATCAGCATTGCTGTCAGTGTAGCTGGACAGCTGAGTGTAAGTTGCAGAATGACTGAACTGCAACAACAGCGAAGACTTTGGAACGAAACGCTGGTCCAAAAGAGAAGACTTGAAGAGAATTGACCTTTGGACCCTCTGGGACTAGAAAAGAAGAACTGAGGATACCATGAAGAACTTGTTGCTCCTTCGAAGGACTCCGGGAAGAAGCTTGAGAATGATTTCCAACTCTTGGGAAGGCTGTCACAGCTGAATCATCCACTGCTGTATCTGAAAAGACTGAAAAGGCATTGAAGATCTGAGATTTCAATGAATTTAGATGAAGAAGGAAAAAAAAATGACCAACTTCCTAAAAGACTGTCAGGAAAAGAAGAAGGGATGATTTCCCAGGAGGACCATCCACTTTCTGTAGGCAGTGGTAAGAGAGCCACTCTTCTCTCTGTGCGAGGTTGCTCCACTCCGGGTAATGGGAAGAACTGCTGAGGATATGGAGACAAGACAGCCTCGTCTTCTGTAATGAAAGTAATTTCCTGTAACTCGCGGACAAGAATCTGTACAGGATTCTGCAGCTTCAGAAGTGCTAAAGATTCTGGTGCAGCTTCTGCGCTGAACCTCCAGCTCTGGAGGGAAGAAGACTTTCAGCTGGGACTGAAGTATGAGTGCCAATTGACTTTCACCCTGGGAAGGTATCAGCTCTTTAACAGTGTGATCCTCAATGGGCTTGGACTCAGGTAAGGCATTCTCTGTGGAAGACTCTCCATGAACAACAGGAGATAAAGTAGACAAGGCTTAGGTGGATTCAGTGGAACTAAGATCTGAATGCTGCTCAGCCACTAAAAGCACAGCTGATTCTTCTAAAAAGACAACAGGGACGGTATACGGTGCATCCAATAATGGGGAATGCAAGTTATTCTCTAGGACCTCAACCTCCAAGGGATCACTCAATACTGCAAGGGATTCTTCCTCATCACTCTTTAGGAAGAGCCAATTCCAGCAAGCCTTCATTGGGCTGATTACTGTCTGCTGCAGTGCCTTCTGTATCCGCTCCCTCTGGCCTTACTTTGTGAAGAACTGAGAGACTCACAACTTCCTTGTCTGCTCTAGGTCTAGTGGATGCTGTCTCTGTGAAAGGAAGGCACTTACACTGAGTGTATAATCTTCCTCAGTTTTTGAAAGCTGAATTTCCCCTGCTTCTAAGTAAAAGGTTGAAGTCTGTTGCATGAGTGACAGTGAGTCATTCAAACGATGAGCATCATCTGATTTTTCCAAGATCCCTAGAAGTTTTTATTATTCATTTATGGGATGTGGGCATGCAGACCAGGCCAGCATTTATTGCCCATCCCTAGTTGCCCTTGAGAAGGTGTTGGTGAGCTGCCTTCTTGAACCACTGCAGTCCATGTGGTGTAGGTACACCCACAGTGCTGTTAGGGAGGGAGTTCCAGGATTTTGACCCAGCGACCATGAAGAAATGGCAATGTATTTCCAAGTCAGGATGAGTGGCTTGGAGGGGAACTTCCAAGTGGTGCCGTTCCCATCTATTTGCTGCCCTTGTCCTGCTGGATGGTAGTGGTCGTGGGTTTGGAAGGTGCTGTCTAAGGAGCCTTGGTGAATTCCTGCAGGGCATCTTGTACATGGTATACACTGCTGCCACTGTGCGTCAGTGATGGAGGGAGTGAATGTTTGTGGATGGGGTGCCAATCAAGTGGGCTGCTTTGTCCTTGTCAAGTATGCCAACGTCGCCATTCAATAAGAACATAGAGAGAATCAACATCTGTTGCCCATTGCAGCTAAGAGAAGCAATAATCCTGCCTTTGATTGGAAGGTCAATGCCGCTTGGACCTTGTAATTTGATGTCTGATGGATAAAGGGTCATCAGCTGAAGCCAGTTGAGGTCATCTGCTTATATGTTAATGAAGTTCCAGTATCAATTTTGCTTTGGACTAAAATAGGTATCAAAAGCTTTAATAATGGAATCAAAATCCACAGTGGAGTCTTGCACACCCTGACTTCAGAGAACATCGTCTGCTACTGGACCTACTGCATAAAGAAAGGAACAAACTTGAAGTTTTGGCACTTTGTCGTGAAGACCTGATGTTGCTTGGAACCAGAGAAAATGGTGTTTTCACAACTCCCACTGCTGTCCTATAAGCAGGCCCTCGAGTCAAACAGAAGGGGCAAGGGCAGGGACGCCTCATCAGGTATGGTCAACATTACCTCTCTCCAGTGTGCCTCCTTCTTCTGCTGAAACTTCTGAGCTGCTTTCAAAGATCTCTTCACTCTGTGGTTCCTTCGATAGCACCAATGTGTCTTTTACATCAATGTCTCCACTTCTACCATGATGTTCTGACATCGGTCCTTCTGTCTTGGACTCTTGGTGTGGGATTTTGTTCTTAGATAGATTGTAGACATACTCTGGTATCTGCTTAACACTTGTTTATTAGTACTACATCTGAACGGTAGACATGAGGCTCTTAGGCATGATTCCAACCTCTCTCTCTCTCTCTCGAGTCTAACACATGACTGACTAGTGTCAGTGGTACATCATCATCTATGTCATATATTAGCATATCCCATCTGTTAACCCTTTATACTATATTAGGGAGGGAGTTCCAGGATTTTGACCCAGCGACAGTGACGGAACGGCAATATAGTTCCAAATCAGGATGGTGTGTGGCTTAGAGAGGAGTTTTCAGGTGGTGGTGTTCCCATGCACCTGCTGCCCTTGTCCTTCTAGGTGGTAGAGGACACGGGTTTGGAAGGTGCTGGCGAAGGAGACTTGGTGAGTTCCTGCAGTACATCTTGTAGATGGTAAACACACTGCTGCCACTGTGCGTCGATGGTGGAGGGAGTGAATGTTTGTGGACAAGTTGCCAATCAAGCGGACTGCTTTGACCTGGATGGTGTCAAGCTCCTTGAACATTGTTGGAGCTGCACTCGTCCAGGTAAACCAATGCGTCCAGGAGAAGACGCAAGACCCTCTACACTTACTGCCCCTACAAGGCATTGAAGAGTAACTCTGGACCACTACAGCCCGAGTGCTTACACCATCCATGTTTAGTATGGGAAGCTGCTAATAATTGGGAAAATGATTCCAGCTATTTATTTATTAAATCAGAACCTCTAAATTGCAACGGCTTATAACACGTTAAACGGGCTGCCTATTTTGGACACACTTTGCCTTCGAATCTTTATTTCAACAGATTTCCCTGCTTCAATAACTACAGGTTTTTGTTCCCTATCCATTTCTTTTATTCCGGCAGGTGCCTGCAAGTTTGTTTTCCTTCTGCCACTTTTTTTCCTTGCTGTGCACTAATAGGTTAGCACTACAGGCCCACAAAGTTGCACAGGTTGGCAAGGGTCGTTTTATATCAGTTTTGCTGCTGATTTGGTCAAAGAACAGGAATGCAGTGGTTAAAAATACAGCAGATGTTTTTATCAATTGTAAACACTTGCTGTTTATTGGGTCTGTTACTTCTGTACTTGTTTTATGGCTCACTGCCTCACTGTTCACATTAACACTAATGCACACATTTATAGTCGCACAGGGAATGTAATTGAAGAAAGGTTGTAACAATAGGAGAAGGAACCATACGTTCAAAACTCCAAGGTCTCTGCACTCCTCTAATTCTTGCACAGCCTCCTGGTTTCCATCGCTCCACCATTGGCGGCTGTGGCTTCAGCTGCTGAGGCCCTGAGCTCTGGAATCTCTCCTAGAGGACGTAAGAGACCTTGGAGTGCACGTCCACAGGTCCCTGAAGGTGACAGGACAGGTGGATAAGGTGGTAAAGAAAGCATATGGAATGCTTTTCTTTAGTGGACGAGGTACAGAATACAAAAGCAGGGATGTAATGCTGGAACTGTATAAAATGCTGTAGCTGGAATTTTGTGTACAGTTCTGGTTGCCACATTACTGGAAGGACATAATTGCTCTGGAGAGAGTACAGAGGAGATTTACAAGAATGTTGCCAGGGCTTGAAAATTGCAGCTATGAGGAAAGATTGGATAGGCTGGGGTTGTTCTCCCTCGATCAGAGGAGGCTGAGGGATGACTTAATTGAGGTGTACAAGATTATGAGGGGCCTAAACAGGGTAGACAGGAAAGCCCCCGTTTCCCCTAGCAGAGAGTTCAGTTACCAGGGGGCACAGATTTAGAGTGATTGGTAGAAGGGTTAGAGGGGGCATGAAGAAAAACCTCTTCACCCAGAGGGTGGTGGGTGTCTGGAATTCACTGCCTGGTTTGGTAGTGGAGGCAGAAACCCTCAACTCATTTAAAAAGTACCTGGATCTGCACCTGAAGTGCTGTAACCTGCAAGGCTATGGACTGGGTGCTGGAAGGTGGGATTAGAATGGGCGGCTAGTTTTTATATTTTCTTTTTCGTCCAGCACAGACATGATGGGCTGAATCGCCTCTTTCTGTGCCATAACCTTTCTATGGTTCTATAGGCTCTAAACCTTTCTATCTCTCTCTCTCCTCCTTTAACTCCTTAGAATCCACCACTTTGAGCAAGCTTTTGGGTAGCTGTCCTAATATCACTTTATGTGGCTCTGTGTCAAATTTTGTTTGATAATACTCCTATAAAGAATCTCAAGACATTTTATTACTTCAAAAGGGACTATATAATTGCAAGTTGTTGTTGAAAGTTAAGATTAAGATGAATGACAGCAAGAATGTTTTAGCACAGTGGTCAACACTTGGAGTTCTGGGGTAGGGTAAACAAGGTCCTTAGAGTTGTTCAATAGCCAGTTTAATGCAATTTAGACAAGAGCAAGACTGTAGGATTTTCACTCTGGTGAGCTTGGGATAGCCCTTTACACCTGTATTGACTTTAATCCCGGAGTTAACGTACCTTCACATCTGTACTGACTCTGTGATCCCGGAGTTAACGTACTTTACATCCGTACTGACTCTGTGATCCCGGAGTTAACGTACTTTACATCTGAACTGACTCTGTGATCCCGGAGTTAACGTACTTTACATCTGTACTGACTCTGTAATCCCGGAGTTAAAGTACCTTCACATCTGTACTGACTCTGTAATCCTGGAGTTAACGTACTTTACATCTGTACTGACTCTGTAATCCCGGAGTTAACGTACCTTCACATCTGTACTGACTCTGTAATCCTGGGGTTAAGGTACCTTGTGGTGATGGTTTCTGAATGAGATGCTGTGTCTACGGGAGCAACAGCCTGAATATCTTCTTCCTTTCAAATCACCTTTAGGAATGATTTGGTGAAGAATGCAGATGACAGGGAGGCTCCTTTCATTCTGTGACCCATTTTCAACATCAAGAATATATGAACACAAAGGATTCCAAGTAAGTTTCGATGATGTTGACACTCTCTACAATTTCCCAAATTTGAGTTGGTGTAGAAAATTGCTTTCTGAACAAACACAGACTATACCAGCGCCGTTATGGCATTTAAATATCAATGGGCAAGTCACCCCTCATGCATTGGAACTCCTTTGGGCCCAACAGATGGTACTGTCTTTCTTTTAACCAGATGGCCGTGCCTTCAGGGAATCAATCAGTGCTGTGCACAGTCATTGCCTCAGTCAAATAATTGGCCGGGTTTTAAATAGAAGGTCCATCCCTGTTGGTGGCCACCGGCTCTCAGAGAAGCAGATGTCCTTCTATCTGAAGACCCCCTCCCTTTGAACAGTTTGGTACAGTTCTGATTTTTTTATTAATTCATGTAATCTAAAGTCAAAAAAACTTTCATAAGTCTTTCATATTTATACCTTTCTATAAAACACAGAGATAGACATCACTATCTATCCAGGGCCTCTCAGTTGTACTGAAGACTAGGCTTGTGTTCCATTGAATACTGGAAACTAAGGGGTGATTATGGTGCAAAATATATTGAGGGACGCCACTCCACATCAAGCACAGCTGACCAGCAGACTCTCCCTGTTTGGCCACATTATGTGCTCACCTTCCTTAGCCATCAAGTCCTGGAGTGGGACTCAAACCCAGAGCAGGGACACTACCCACTGCACCACAAGACCCCCATTGCAACAGTTGCTACACTGCAAAAATAATTTGTTGACTGTGAAGTAATTAAAATTATCCATAGGCTTTTAAAAAGCAAGCTTCATTTATCCACTATTAATTTGCCCCTTTAACTCTCCTACTCCTTCTGACCTTGGAATTGTTGTGGACTGTAGTCAGATCCCAAATTTCTCAATGAAAACAAAAGGTTCAGGATTTGTGGGGTTAATTGCTGTCCCTGTGAAAACAGATCATTATCCTGCAGAGTAATTGGCAAGCCGTTAGCAACCACTGGCATGGAAATGGGTGCTGAATATTACTTTCAACAGGGTTATGCTAATTGAATCACAGTCATGAAAATCTGTCTGTGGAATTCCAGAAACATCTTTCTGTTTTTGTGTGAGTTTAAAGTGGAATTGCTTTACTCTTCCCCTGAAGTCAACACATAGGATACAAGCAGTGCATTCATTTGATGTTTCTCTCCACTATATTTTGAGAGAATTATGCCAGTTTTTTTTAAAGTTAATGCCTCAACTTTAGGTATGTTATATTTTAAGTCTGTATCTATTTACTGTCAATGTTTTCCATTATAAATCCCCATGTCCATATTTATAACTTATTTCCATATAAACATGTCACACTGTAATTACATGCTTTGACCAGTGGAGGTGCTGCAATGTAACCATTAGTAGGAGGTTGTTATGACACATTACTAGTTTACATAAGATACAGGAAGTTATTATGATCTGGAATGCTGTATTTGGAAAGGCAGTGGAAGCAATTTTGGTTGTAACTTTCGGAAGGGCATATATATTGGGCAGCACTTTCATGATGGGCTGAATGGCCTCCTTTTATTCTGTATTATTCTTTGATTCAATAAACAGTTTTTGTTATAGATATGGCCACAGAATTATATAATGGAATATGAAAATAAGGATGGAATGACTGACTTTAAAATGGAGGTTTAATTACAACTGTGAGCTCAGGTCCAATTTCTCCCTGGGTCTGGACCCCCACATCACCTGAAAAGGATACTTGGCCTTGATTCTCTGTGTACAATGCCACAGATAATTGACAATATTATATTGAACTGATTCATTTGATAATATACATATTCTACCAGTTGGCAGCCCTAAGTATTGTGCACAGTGAGTTGAGAAAGGATATCCTCCAAGTGAAGTGGAGTTCGAGGGTTTGGAATAATATAGGCAGTGCATACAGACCTAAGATTTCTTTTTATTGATATATTTTGAATTGAGTCCTATGCGTTGTGTACAATAACCAGATGCCTAAGCAATCCAATCAGCTGGAAAATTAATGAGGGTTACAATCTCATATGAGCGCCAGTAGTCTGGTAACCCAATATATTTATCAGGAGGATGACACATTTCACTCACTGCTCCCACTGTTATCAACAACACACAACTGTTTCACCCGGTAGGTTACACAGGAGCAGAATCATATTCAGCACCTTCGGTAAGAGTGTGGGTCTCCTTGTTGGCCCAGTAATGAAGGGTCTGTTTTGGTGTAGTATCAAAACCATGTGCGGTGAAAGGGCCCTGGCTTGTTCTGAATTTGCTAAGCTCAGCTGGGGCAGGGTTTATAGAATTTCACAAGGAGGAAAGTTAGGCATACTAGGCCTGTCCCAATCCCTTTCAATTTTTTCCATTTGAGGCTATACGATTGATCTCAGTGGGGTCCAGGTTAGGGTGGAGAGAGACCTCTGAATCTTTGTTCCTATTCGGAGAAAGAAAAGAAGCTGCACTTAATGATTTCAGAGTGTCTCAAAGCAATTTAGAGTCAATTACGACTAAGGAAGTGTAGTTACTGCTATTGAGGGATAAAATATTGTCCAGGACACCAGGGAGAATCATTGCTCTTCTTTGAATAGCACCAACGGATCTTTTACAAACATCTGAAAGAACAGATTTAACATCTCATCTGAAAGACAGCACCTCCAACAGTTCAGTACTCCCTCAGAATTGTACTGAATTGCCAGTCTAGATTTTCACTCAAGGCTCCAGACTAGGAATTGAACCCATAACCTTCTGACTTAGAGGGTTACCCACTGAACCACAGCTGACAGTTCTGCTTCTTGTTGTTTTCTAGTGACTCCTGAATAAAATTGGAGATAGTGGGTGAAAACAGATTGAGACTCAGCCTTGATTCTCTTGATTGCAAAGCTTGCCAAAACCCAATATCTAAAGTTGTATCAAATCCCTTTCAGCCTTTTCCAAGCAACTGCATTGTAAAATAAAAACCGAAAATGCTGGAAAAACTCAGTAGGTCTGACAGCATCTGTGGAGAGAGAAACAGAGTTAACGTTTCGAGTCCGTATGACTCTTCTTCAGAACGTTAACTCTGTTTCTCTCTCCACAGGTGCTGTCAGACCTGTTGAGTTTTCCAGCATTTTCTGTTTTTATTTCATATTTCCAGCATCCACAGTATTTTGCTTTTATCACATTGCATTGTAAAATAGTTTGTTTGAAAATTTCTTTATGGGATATGGGCATTGCTGGCTAGGCCAGCATTTATTGCCCATCCCTAATAGCCCTTCAGAAGTTGATGGTTAGCCACCTTCTTGAACCGCTGCAGTCCATGTGCTGTAGGTACACCCACAGTGCTGTTAGGGAAGGAGTTCCAGAATTTTGACCCAGTGACAGAGAAGCGGTTCAGATTTACTTTTTGTCAGCAGGCCCCTAATTGGGATCTCTCTGATGAATAACCGTAAAATACTGAAGGATGTGGTGGTTTTGTGGTGAGGTCTGGACTAGTTGAGGAAAAGTCCAAATGAAATTTAATCTGCAATGCAAATGGATCAATTACTGTCCTGCATTGACCAGGTTGCTGGCCTGAATAGTGGAAATGTCATTATGCATCAAGCTCATGCAAGCCTAGTGTCCCATCGTAGAAAGTTATATGATGCTGCTCCTTGTCATAGTATACAAATACAGTGAAACAAATACAAGGGATGGTAAGTGTGACTGGAGGTGATCAACTCTGTGAAGCTTGTTATAAGTTGAATTTATTGGAGATTCTTGTGAAAGTTGTCATGCAAAGAGAATTGACCCACAAAATGTCAAATAACATATCTTGTTCCAGAAACCATCCATTTCAGCCAACTCAGTATGAAACAGACTCACAAAATTACAAATCAAAAGAAGGCCATCTAAAAGTTCAGAGCGTGCTACCTACCATAACAGGTCTCTTTCATGCTGGCCAGTTTCACTCTGAGACCAAGAGCTTCAATGGGAGAGGTGGGGAGAGTCTGGCTTTTGTTTAAGTAGAAGGTTAAGGGGTGATTTGATCAAATTTTCAAGATATTAAGTGAAACAGATATGGTAGATTGGGAGAAGCTATTTCTGTTAGTTGGCAACTAGGATTAGGAGGCACAGTCAAAAATTGGAGCCAGACTTTTCAGGAGGTAAGTTAAGAAATTCTTTATGCAAATGGTGGTAGATGTTTGGAACTCTCTTCTAAAAGGGCAATTGATATTAGATTAATTGTTAACTTTAAAACTGAGATTGATAGATTTTTATTAACAAAAGATATTAAAGGATATGGGGGAAAGGTAGATATATGGAGTTAGGTTACAAATCAGCCATGATCTCACTGAATGGTGGAACAAGCTCAAGGGCCTAAATGACCTAGCCCAGTTCCTATGTTCCCAAGTATATTGCCATCTTTGATCAATGAGGTGTTTTGATGTTGAGTTCTGAATCCTATTTTAAAATCAATGTTGGACCACTAGAAAGTGAATGGAATATATAAACAGAAAATGTTAGAAATAATCTTTCAGGTCTGCGTCTGCCTGAGCTGCTGAGTATTTCCATCATTTTCTGTTTATCCCTCAGATTTCTAGCATCTGCAGTATCTTCCCTTTTCTATTAGAAGTGAAAATAATAGTTCATTCTAACTTTAGTAAAATGTAAGCCGAGAGATTACTGCTTGCGATATTAGTGAACTGCATTTTTCCGTACAGAAGGGAGAATTTATTTGCTCCATTCTGTGTTTGCTGGCTCTTCTGTTGAGCAATAAATCTAATGCAACTACCCTTAGCACATTGGTATGGAATTCCTCTACTTATGCCAACTTAAGAACCTGTTTATTTTAAACGAGTTGCCAATGAAAGATTGGACAGAGCAATGTCCCACCAATGTGTTAAAGTTTCTTTGCCGACATTGTCATTGATCTGTAGACTATTATTGTTACAGAACTACTTTGTAGGAGAAATTTGTCGGGCTGTGGGGAAAGGGACGGGGTAGTTAGACGAATTGGATGGCTCTTTCAAAGAGCCGGCCCAGGCACAATGGGCCGAATGGCCTCCTTCTGTGCTGTATGATTCTATAAACTGGTTCTATATATGAATACACACACACACACACACACACCGGGCTATTGTTGTGCATCAGTTATTGGACAATGTTCAAGAGTATAAGACGCAGCAACATAGGATGTGTAACTTGATATGGGACTGGCAACGTTTATCAGCTCAGGGGCAGAGCTGCCGTTGAGTTCCCTATTAAACTAGGATAGTTCTTTATCCGGAGCTGCTCTGTGTATCCCGCCTAGCTGTCATGTTCTGAACACCGTGCTGCAGACTGCGGTTGAGTGACGCCTCCCTCCGTTCACCTTCCAGCCTTTCCCTTTCTCGACCAGAAACCCTATTCAGCACCACGGAGAGCTCCAAGTAACTGAACTCCTCCTCCCCTTCCTCAGTCTCTCATCTCTGCTAAAACCTTTCATATTGGCCCCTTTTACCAGCTCCTAGTCTGACCAGAGGTTGTTAACTATTAACCCTACAACAAACATTGATGATTTGAAAGACTCCGGTCCCGAAACAGAACAGCATGCGGAGGTCTGCCGCGGAGATGAGTTCAATGCTGTACCTGTGCCTACTAACTGTTGCAACAAGTAAGTGCTTCATTTATCCCTCCTTGTTAGCAGAAGTTAGATTGAACCCGGGCAAAATGTGTAACTGGACAGGTTTACATTGAAGAGGCCACCAGGCTGCAAGGAATTGGTGTTATTAACATTGAAAATCGTGCAAGTCTCTCACACACATTGCGCGTTTAAATCCTATTGCAATAGGAGTCTGTGTGACTACAGCCGAGCTGTTAGGGTCAACTGTGAGGAATTTCTATGATTTTCTTTTGAGGCTTTCAATGCAGAGCGAACTGAACGTGTGCCTTCCTGCCCGGCATCGGGAGGGTGAAACTGGCAAGGCGACAACTATTGGCGAAAGAGGCAATGCACACTTGAAACTGACTTACAGAGAAAGAATGAGTGGGAGAACAGATGAGGGGGGAAAAATAAAACTGCCAGGGCAAGTCCAGGTCCAAAATGTCGGCCCTCCTTGTAAACTGGAAAGGAATGTTGAAATACGCGTTACTTTGAACGGTTTGGCTAAGATGAAATACCATGGAATACCATGGTCAGCTTCCGCGATACAGTGTGGGGAGGGAGCGGTGCTATACATTCGGCCTACACTGGACCTTGGGGCCATTTACACCAGATCAATAAACTGACATCTCTTGTACTGCATTCACCATGAGCTCTGTTTTCTGGAACTTTCTGTCACACACAACCAGGAGATTGCAATTACAATTCATTTTCTAATGTGTATTAGTGCGAGTGCATTACCCTGTGTGGAGGTGGCCATATGGCTTGGGAACTTGACACCAAGTCGCTCACTTGATTGATTGAGTGTTCCCCTACATTACGTCTGATTAAAACCAAGAGCTTAGTATAATTGTGCGTGTGCGGTGTGTGTATGGGCGTATGTGTACGGGTGTCTGTAGGGTGTGTATGTATGTATGGATGTATGTGTGTATGGGTGTGTATATGGGTGTGTGTGTGTGTGCGCGTGTATGGGTTGTGTGATTGTGTGTGTGTACATGTGCGTTTGTGTACGGGTGTGTTTGTGTGTGTGTATGGGTGTATGTGTACGTGCGTGTGTATGGATGTGTACATGTGTTTATGGGTGTGTGTATGTATGGGGTGTGTGTGTGTGTACATGTGTGTGTATGGGTGTGAGAGAGAATAGAAAGACAGTTCCACTCTTCCTTCTCTGGGAACTAAGCCAATTTAATATTTCACTTCACAAACCCCATTTTCATTTAACTCATTCTCTTGGAACTACCTACTGTGACATTTACAGCCATTGAGTGAAGAAACCTCTAGCATACTGATATCTTCAACTGCTAATTGCCTATGCACCCAGTCCTGCTAAAAGTAGCTTGTGTGGAATTTAGTAGTGTGCAATTTCAAAATGTGATCAAAAAGATAAAGGTGTCCAGCATTTTAGCTTTTAATGGTTATTTTATATCTGATTTTAAAAAAATAAGCGTTGTTAACAGGCTTTTATTTTTTTCAAACCCAAAAATGACAGGCTTACTAACCCTACCTCTCAGTTAGAGTGGTTGATTCCCTTGCTTCTCTCAGCTTCAAACAGTCCATATCTGGTGTTCTGCTCTGTTTCCTTTACATTCCAATTCTAAAAAGTATCTCTGAAAAATAAGTCTTCCCCACCTCTTCTCCCTAAAAGTGTTATATCACCCTGGCGTATAGTTCTATGGCAGCTGACCCAAATTTCATTTATCACTTGACAGGATGCGTTGACAACAATTACAACAACTTGCAGTTACACAGCATAGTGACAGCCTTCTATCTCCTGTTTAGAGTTTGCACCACAGTGTTAAACTCTGTGTTAAGCATTGCCTGGTGGGTTCAGGAGCCCCACTCTGGCACTGCAATCTCTGCCATATTTGCTCCAAAGAAAGACAGTGGGCTGAGAACATACAGGATTCGCTGGACTGTCTTTTCACTGGGCCTTCTTCTCAACCAGCTGAGCTTTTCGTTTATGCTCACTTTTTCCAATGCCCTTCCAAACAGTCAGCCTCCAGAGATCATGACTGTCAGCTACTGTCTCCCAGCTGTCAGTGTCCACCATCTTCATATCTTGCTTGCAGGTGTCCTGGAAGTCATGACCCAGTGGCAATTCACCGTACAGAAGGTCTTTGGGTCTACAGCTGTCATCCACCCAATGAACATGGTTGGGCCAGTGCAGACATCATTGGCTTGGCAATGAGTGTGTGCTGATGGAATTAGCATATCCCAGGACCGCTGAGTTGGTGACCTTGTCCTGCCAAGAGATGCCGAGGATACGTCTGAAACAGCAAAGATGGAAACTGTTCAGCATTTTCTCCAACCTAGCGTGCGTTGCCTCGGTCTCACCACTGTAGAGGAATGTGCTGAGGATGCAGGCCTGGTAGTCTCATAGTTTAGTGTTCGCAGTTTGCTATTGCTCTATGCTCTCTTACTCTTGGACATAACAGCTGCAGCTTTGGTGGTGCATGTTGATTTCATCATCAGTTACCAGATTGATAGTCATAGTGGAGTCTAGATATGTGAAGCTGTGAAAAACCTCCAGCATCACATTGTCAAAGCTGACAGTTGGCAGTATGGCAACATGCTGGACCAAGACGTTTGTCTTCCTGATGCTGATGGTCAAACCAAACTGAGGCACAGTGTCAGAATAAGGGGCAGATCATTTATGACTGAGATGAGGAGGAATTTCTTCAATCAGAGGGTGGTGAATCTTTGCAATTCTCTACCTCAGAGGGCTGTGGAGGCTCAGTTATTATGTTTAAGACAGAGGTCAATAGATTTCTAGATAGTAAAGACAACAAGGGATATGGGGATAGTGTGGGAAAATGGCATTGAGCTAGAGATCAGCCATGAACTAATCAAATGGCAGAGCAGGCTTGAGGGGCCGCATGGCCAATCCTGCTCCTATTGCCTATTTCACTATGTTCCTAAGTTCCTATGATTACAGGTGTGAGAGAGTCTGTCCATTTCACTGAAGAAGTTCCTCAATATGAAATGCTAGTGCAGCATTGTCAGCGTAGAGCAACCTTCTATTGAGGTGTTGCGTACCTTTGTCTTGGCTTAGAACCATAGAACCATAGAACACTACAGCACAGAAAAACAGACCTTCTATATATCCCCACTTCTGACCTTATGATGGAGGGGAGGTCATTGTTGAAGCGGCTGAAGATGGTTGGACCTAGGACACTACCCTGAGAAACTCCCTCAACGGTGTCCTGGGGCTGAGATGATTGACCTCCAACAACCACAACCATCTTCCTTTGTGCTAGGTATGATTCCAACCACTGGACAGTTTTCCCCCAATTCCCATTGACTTCAGTTTTGCTAGGGCTCCTTGATGCCAGACTTGAACAAAAGCGGTCTTGATATCAAGGGCAGTCACTCTCACCTCACCTCTTGAATTCAGCTCTTTTGTCCAGGTTTGGACCAAGGCTGTAATGAGGTCAGGAGCTAAGTGACCCTGGTGGAACCCAAATTGGGCATCAGTGAGCAGGTTATTGCTGTGGAAGTGCTGCTTGATAGCACTGTTGATGACCCTTTCCATCACTTTACTGATGATCGAGAGTAGACTGATGGGGTGATAATTGACTGGGTTGGATTTGTCCTGCTTTTTGTGGACAGGACGTACCTAGGCAATTTTCTACATTGTCGGACAGATGCCAGTGTTGTAGCTGTACTGGAACAGCTTCACAAGGGGCGCAGCTAGTTCCAGAGCACAATTCTTCAGTACTTTTGCCGGAATGTTGTCAGGGCCCATAGCCTTTGCAGTATCCAGTCCCTTTAGCCATTATGTTGATGTCACATGGAGTGAATCAAATTGACTGAAGACTGGCATCTGTGATGCTGGGGACCTCGGGAGGAGGCTGAGATGGATTATCCTCTTGGCACTTCTGGCTGAAGATTGTTGCAAATGCTTCAGCCTTGTCATTTGCATTACTGGTGCTGGCCTCTCCCATCACTGAGGGTGGGGATATTTGTGGAGCGTCCTCCTCCAGTGAGTTGTTTAATGGTCTACCACCATTGACAACTAGATGTTGCAGGACTGCAGAGCTCAGATCTGATCTGTTGCTTATAGGAGCGCTTAGCTGTCTATTGCATTAAACTAAAGATTAATCTCATGGACACTGTTCTGAGTAAACCCTGTTACATGGACAGACTGGAGAAGATGGGGCTGTTCCCCTTAGAGAAAGGAAGGTTCACAGAATCACAGAATTGTTACAGCACAGAAGCACATTTGGCCCGTCATGTCTGTGCTGGCTCTCGGAATGAGCCATACACCTAGTGCCATTCCCTCACCTTCTCCCCGTAACCCCACATATTCTTCCTTTTCGGAAAATAATCCATTACCCTCTTGAAAGCCTCAGTTGAATCTGCCTCCACCACACTCCCAGGCAGCGCATTCCTGATCCTAACCACTCGCTGGGTGAAAAAGTTTCTCCTTATGCCACCATTGCTTCTCTTGCCAATTACCTTAAATTTGTGCCCTCTGGTTCTCGATCCTTCCACCAATGGGAACAGCTTCTCCCTGTCTGTCCTGCCCAGAACCCTCTTGATTCTGAACACCTCTATCAAATCTAAGAGGGCTTTGAGAGGAGATTTGATAGAGGTGTTCAAAATCATGAGGGGTCTAGACAGAGGGAGAGACTGTTCCCATTGGTGGAAGAGTCAAGAACCACATAGCAACGTGATTAGCAAAAGAACCAAAGTTGAGATGAGAAAACCTTTTTATGCAGCGAGTGGTTACGACTTGGAATGCAGTCCCTGGGAGTTGTGGAGGCAGATTCCATTTTGGCTTTCAAAAGGGAATTGGATAAGTCTCTGAAGGGAAAAAAATTGCAGGACCATGAGGAAAGGGAAGAGGGGAGAGGTGTAGTGGGGCTAGTTAATTGCTCCTATGCAGAGCTAGCATGGGCTAGATGGGCCAAATGGTCTCCTTCTGCAACTGTAACCATTCTTTCATTTTATTCTATGATCCTATGAAAGTATAAAGAAATCAATTTTAAAATGTTTCTTTTCTTTGAACACTTTCTTTAGTTATAAAAGTACTGGAGGTGTGGAAAACCGGCTATTTGACTGGGTGGGGCGGGTAATTCAGGAGGTCATGAAACCTTCATGAATAGGTCTAACCAGAGCTTGCAGCCTTAGTAAGTCACAAAACAAACACCAGACACCTCAACACCATTAAATTGACATTGTTCACCTTCCCTTCCACAATCTTGAGTCAGTGTCAAACCAACCCAGCTGCTTTTACCTCCTAGCAGCCAGCTCAGAGGCAGACGTCTGCAGCAGATTCTCTAACCAGAAAAGAGTTTGTGCCTGGGAAGAGCCTGGACGCGATGGGGAAATGAGGGGGTTTACAAAGCTGGAGCAATATTACCCTGGGCTTAAAGCACTCTTTCCTTTTCTGCAGGAAGCCACAGTGCAGAGGTCGAGGAGAAGTTAATGTCTTACCTCCTGAATCCCGAGAGGTACAATAGGTTGATCCGACCAGCCATCAACAGCTCTGAGCTGGTCACTATTGTCTTTCAGGTTTCACTGGCACAGCTCATCAATGTGGTGAGTTAATATGGCCTGAGGATATGTAGCCATGGTGTAGATCAACAACAGCTTGCATTTATGTAGCGCCTTTAACAATAGTAAAACATACCATAAGGAGATATTAGAACAGGTGACCTGTCAAAGAGGTAATTTATAAGTAGTCTTGTGAAGGAGGAAAGAGTCAGAGGGGTTTGGGGAGGGAATTCCAGAGCTAAGGGCCTAGGCAGTTGAAGGCATGGCCACCAATGGTGGATCGAATAAAATCGTTGAGGAATCGATGAAGAGTTATAGTGAGCTTATATAGGGCAATGTTCCAGTTCCATCTAGATACTATGTCCACGTCTGGGACAGAACTTTATGGCCCCATCGCAGGAGGGGAAGGGAGGGGTGGGTCGGAATGTGCGGCGAGCTGTTCAAAAGTCAATTGATTTCGGCAGGACCAGAAGATTCCACTGGCGGGAGATGCCCCTGGGCACCGCACTACAAGGGGGAAATTCTGGCTTTGACAGGGCCACGAAGAAAACCAAACCAAACATCGTATATTTACGCTGGTGAAAAGATTCTCACGGTCTAAGAATGCAGCTGAACTGAACTTTGATAAAATTATTTGACAGACTCGTAGACTTTGTCTAGCCAGGAGCGTAGACTGCAGCTCAGAGAAGGGGCACTGAACAGGCCAGATGCATTTAAATGCTTCATGCAGAGGTGGTATTGTGTAGCAGATTATCCAGGGTGTCAGTGAAAAGCATATTTAGGAGGGACCGGGATAGTTCTTTGGCAAAAGATGTGATTATAGTCTGTTGGCGACAATAGCCTATTTAAAATTCATTTTTGGTATGTAGGCATTTACTATCCATTCATAGTTGCCCTGAGTTTAATAGAACTGAGTGGCTTACCAGGCTACTTCACAGGGCAGTTAAAAGTCAGCCACGTCGGACATGTGGGGACTGGAGTCACATGTAGGCCAGACCGGGTAAGGATGGCAGATCTCCTTCCCTCAAGGACATTAGGGAACCAGTTGGGTCTTTTTTTATGTCAATCTAGCAGCTTCATGGCCACTTCTACCGATAGGAGCTTCTGATTTTCAGATGTTTAAAATGAATTTTCAAGCTGCCATGTGACTTTCTTTACCTGCTGTTTTATTGAGAATAGGTAAATGCCTGTGTTTTGAATCCAGATTTAATGGTCACATCCACTCCTCTAAATTCTGATGTATCTGAATCAGATTTGCTGTTCACTTTGACAACATATGAACTGGAGGGTGGTCCGAGGTGGTGGCTGCATCATATCAAGTAGTTCTGACAACTCAAAGCTAAGCCAATGAGCTGCCCCATTATATTTTTATCCTACAGCTAAAGAAAGACCCTCATATAGCACCTTTAATGACCTCAGATTAACCCAAACCACTTCACTACTCATGAATTACTTTTGACTTGTAGTTACTGTAGTAACACTGTGAATCACAGTGCTCAATTTACACACAGCAAGCTCCACAAACAACAATCAAATAAGTAATCAGGTCAATGTTCGTTTGTGGCGTTGGATGAGGGGTAAATATTAGCCAGGACACTGGGGAAAAACTCCCCTGCTCCTCTCCAACAGTGCCCTGGGATCAGTTTAACATTTTAGCTGAAAGACAGCACCTCTGACAGTGCAGCACTCCCTTAGTGTCAACCTAGATTATGTAATCAAGTATCTAGAGTTAAGCATGAATCCACAACCTCTGACTCAGAGACAAAACCACTGAACCATGGCTGAGATTTAATTACCCCTGCATTTAATCGGTAGTTGAGGGTTGCCTTCTGACATAATGTGTGCAAGTGGTTGCCTGTGTTCCTTTCTCCACAAGTGGTCTCCCTTCCTCTCCTGAAGATGCTGTTTCACGCTGGCTTATAGTTCTATAGGTCCTTCACCCAAGTGGTTGTTCCACTAATATGAGCCCAGACAGTGAGTATTTGATCAAGGGAGTGAGAACAGCCAGATGGATCACTCCCGGGCATTCTTTTGAGATTTTGTCCTTAGTGACAACCACTTTCTACACATAGGCCATTGAATAACTACTGTTCCTAGCTGAGATAGGTTAATGTAGCACAAACAATGATTCAAACCATATCAGCATTTTAATAGTGTATAAACCTGGGACTATACTCCACTGTACATATAGGCTTTAGAGGAGCATAGGCATGTGTAAAACCATTCCATGACATTTACAAATATTGTTCATGTTAACTCTCTGTGTCCCCCATCCTCACACCCCCTTGTGTCTAGAATGAACGTGAACAGATAATGACGACAAACGTCTGGTTAAAACAGGTCAGTACCTCTCAAATGTTTTCTAAAATGTGGGAATGACCACTCAGAGCATTGAGACAGGATCACTTCTGCTTGTGTGCTCCATTGCAGGAATGGTATGACTATCGGCTCCGCTGGGACCCTGAACAGTATGAAGGGATTCGCAAGCTGAGGATACATGCCACCAAAATCTGGCTCCCAGACATTGTACTGTATAACAAGTTAAGTTCAAATCCCGCATACCTGAAGGGAAAAAAAATGGACATTTCTACAGCATCTTCCATGAGCTCAGGACATCCTAAAGAATTTTACAGCCAATTCAATATTTTTCAAGTGTAGTCACTGCTGTAATGTAGGAAACACTGCAGCCAATTTGTGCACAGCAAGCTCCATTATATGTGCTCAATTATACCTGTCCATGCCCCTTACTAATTTAACTGAAATTCATTAACACCTTGGGTAAACAGTGAATGCAGGAACAAAAAGGACGGGTTACACCTTAACAGGACTGGGAGTAATGTCCCAATGCTGGTGCTGTTGGGGAGGGTTTAAACTAGATTGGCAGGGGAGTGGGAACCTGAGGGGAAATTCAGAGAGGAGAGGAGACAAACTGGCAGTGAGAAGTAGAGAAGTATTAACTGGTAAGGAGGATATATCAGAGAGTAGTATCAAGGTAAATAGAATACTTTGAGAATTTGATAGAACTAGAGTAAGCAATAGTAGGTCATTAGATGTGGTCAGAGCAAGGGGGAAAGTTAAAAAGCCTAAATCAGTATTAATGTGCGCGCATGTGAAAGCACAGAGTGTGGTAAATAAGCTTGGTAAACTACAGACACAGGTTGACAAATGGAACGATGATGTTATTACTTCAGTTCTGCCGAAGGGCCATGAAGGCTCAAAACGTTAACTGATTTCTTCTCCGCCGATGCTGCCAGACCTGCTGAGTTTTTCCAGGTAATTCTGTTTATGTTATTACTATAACAGAGACCTGGCTCAAAGAAGGACAGAACTGGGCATTAAATATTCCTGGGTACAAGATGTTTAGAAGAGACAGGAAGGGAGAGGGTGAAGTGGCAGTATTGATTAAGGATGGTATTACAGCACTGAAGAGAGAGACTGTTCCAGAGGGGTCAAGGACAGAATCTCTCTGGCCAGAGGTAAGGAATGAAAAAGGTGCAATAACATTGATCGGTGTAGTCTACAGACCATCAACTAGTGGAGGCGATGTAGATAAACAAATTTGCAAAGAAATTACAGAGAGGTGCAAGAATTATAGAGTAATTCTAATGGGCAACTTCAATTATCCAAATATAAACTGGGATAGGAATAGTAACAAGGGACAAGAAGGGCGAGAGTTAATGGAGTGTGTTCAAGATAATTTTCTGCAGCAGTATGTTTCCGGTCCAACAAGAAGGCAGGCACTGTTGGACCTGGTTCTGGGGAATGAGTTGGCATAAATGGATCAAATATCAGTGGGAGACAATTTAGGGCACAGTGACCATTGTATCATAAGGTTTGGGTTGGCCATGGAGAAGGATAGGGCACAATCCAGAGCAGGGAGAATTAATGGGGGGAAAGCCAACTTCCATGGAATGAGAATGCATCTGAGTCAAGTGAGTAGGAAACAAATGTTGGCGGAAAAGATGGTGGCTGAACAATGGGCTACCTTCAAAGAGATAGTATTGCAAGCAATGTCAAGATATATTCCCTTGAACGAGAAAGGTAGGACAAATAAATCTAGAACACCCTGGATGAGAGAGATAGAGGTAAAGATGAAAAGGAAGAAGTGCGCGTACGACAGATATCAGGTAGAAAATACAATGGCGAATCTGGCTGAATATAGAAGGACCAGAGGGGAAGTGAAAAAACTAATCAGAAAAGCAAGGAGAGAGCATGAAAAGAGGCTGGCAGCTAACATAAAAGGGAATCCCAAGATCTTCTATAAGCATATACATAATAAAAGGCTGGTAAAAGAAAGGGTAGGGACAATTAGGGATAAAAGAGGAGACTTGCATGTGGAGGCAGGAGAAGTAGCAGAGGTATTAAATGAGTACTTTGCATCTGTCTTTACAAAGGAAGAGGATGCTACCCAGGCCGAGGTGAGAGAGGAGGTAACTGGTACATTTGAGGAATTTACAATTGAGAAGGAGAAGGTATTAGAAAGACTACCTTTACTAAAATAGATAAGGTACCAGAACTGGGTGGGATGCAACCGAGGGTACGGAGGGAGGTGAGATTGGAAATTTCATAGGCACTGGTGATAATCTTCCTGCCTTCCTCAAACACAGGGGTGGTGCCAGAGGACTGGAGAATTGTGAATGTTACATCCTTGTTCAAAAAGGAGTGCAAGGATAAAGCCGGCAACTACAGACCAGTCAGTTTGGCCTCAGTAGTAGGGAAACTTCTGGAAGCAATAGTTCAGGACAAAATCAATAGTCACATAGACAGTGAGGGATAATTAAGGAAAGCCAGCATGGATTCATTAAGGGAAAATCATGTTTAACTAACTTGCTGGAGTTTTTTCAGGAGGTAACAGAGAAAGTTGAGAAGGGCAACACTGTTGATGTGGTGTATATGGATTTTCAAAAGGCATTTGATACAATTCCACACAATAGACTTGTGAGTAAAATTCTAGCTCATGGAATAAAAAAGAAATTAGGCACTTGGATAAGAAATTAGCTGAGTGACAGGAAACAGAGAGTAGTGATAAATGGTTGTTTTTCAGATTGGAGGAAGGTCTGTAGTGGAGTTCCCCATGGGTCAGGGTTGGGACCCTTGCTTTTCTTGATATATATTAATGACCTAGAGTGTGGTGTGCAGGGCATGATTTCAAAATTTGCAGATGATACGAAGATTGGAAGCATTGTCAACTGTGATGAGGATAAACTTGAACTTCAAAAGGACATAGACATATTGGTGGATTTGGCAGACAAATGGCAGGTGAGGTTCAATGCAGAGAAGCGTGAGGTGATTGATTTTGGCAGGAAGAATATGGAGAGACAGTATAAAATAAAGAGAGAGACTCTAAATGGGGAGCAGGAACAAAGGGACCTCAATGTATATTTTTTTTTATTCCTTCACGGGATGTGGGCTTCGCTGGCTGGGCTAGAATTTATTGTCCATCCCTAGTTGCCCTTGAGAAGGTGATGGTGATCTGCCTTCTTGAACCGCTGCAGTCCATGAGGTGTAGGTACATCCACAGAGCTGTTAGGAAGGGAGTTCCAGGATTTTGACCCAGTGACAGTGAAGGAGCAACGATAAAATTCCAAGTCAGGATGCTGAGTAACTTGGAGGGGAACTTCCAGATGGTGGTGGTGTTCCTGTCTATCTGCTTCCCGTGTCCTTCTAGATGGTAATGGTCATGGGTTTGGAAGATGCTGTCGAAGGATACTTGGTGAATTCCTGAAATGCATCTTGTAGATGGTACACTACTGCTGCTACTGTGTGTCAGTGGTGGAGGGAGTGAATGTTTGTGGGTGTGGTACTAATCAAGCGGGCTGCTTTGTCCTGGATGGTGTCAAGCTTCTTGAGCGTTGTGGGAGCTTCACTCATCCAGGCAAGTGGGGAGTATTCCATCATACTTCTGACTTATTCCTTGTAGATGGTGGACAGGCTTTGGGGAGTCAGGAGGTGGGATACTCGTCACACGATTCCTAACTCTGACCTACTCTTGTAGCTGCAGTATTTATGTAGCTAGTCCAGTTCAGTTTCTGGTCAATGGTAACCCCTAGGATGTTGATAGTGGGCTATTCAGTGATGGTAATGCCATTAAACATCAGGGGGCGATGGTTGGATTCTCTCTCTTGTTGGAGATGGTCATTACCTGACACTTGTGTGGCGCGAATGTTACTTGCCACTTATCAGTCCAAGCCTGGATATTGTCTTGCTGCATTTGGACATGGACTGCTTCAGTATATGAGGAGTCGCGAATGGTGGTGAACATCGTGCAATTATCAGTGAACATCCCCACTTCTGACCTGAAGGAAGGTCATTGATGAAGAAGCTGAAGATGGTTGGGCCGAGGGCACTACCCTGAGGAACTCCTGCAATGATGTCCTGGACCTGAGATGACTGACCTCCAACAACCTTAGCCATCTTCCTTTGTGCTACGTATGACTCCAACCAGTGGAGAGTTTTCACCCTGATTCCCATTGACTCCAGTTTTGCTAGGGCTCCTTGATGCCACACTCAGTCAAATGCTGCCTTGATGTCAAGGGCAGTCATTCTCACTTCACCTCGGCAATTCAGCTCTTTTGTCCATGTTTGAACCAAGGCTGTAATGAGGTCAGGAGCTGAGTGGCCCTTGCGGAACCCAAACTTGGCGTCAGCGAGCAGGTTATTGCTAAGCAAGTGCCCCTTGATAGCACTGTTGATGGCCCCTTCCATTACTTTACTGATGATACTGATTACTGGAGAGTAGACTGATGGGGCGGTAATTGGACAGGTTGGATTTGACCTGCTTTTTGTGTACAGGACATACCTGGGCAATTTTCCACATAGTCAGGTAGATGCCAGTGTTGTAGCTACACTGGAACAGCTTGACAAGGGGAGTGGGAAGTTCTGGAGCACACATCTTCAGTACTATTGCCGGAATATTGTCAGGGCCCATAGCCTTTGCAGTATCCAGTGCCTTCAGCTGTTTCTTGATATCACGTGGGGTGAATCCAATTGGCTGAAGACTTGCATCTGTGATGCTGGGGGCCTCAGGAGGAGGCTGAGATGGATCATCCACTCGGCACTTCTGGCTGAAGATTGTAGCAAATGCTTCAGCCTTATCTTTTGCACTGATGTGCTGGGCTCCTCCATCATTGAGGATGGGGATATTTGTGGAGCCTCCTCCTCCAGTGAGTCGTTTAATTGTCCACCACCATTCACAACTGGATGCGGCAGGGGCTGCAGAGCTTAGATCCGATCCGTTGGTTGTGGGATCGCTTAGCTGTGCCTATCACTTGCTGCTTATGCTGTTTGGCACACAAGTCGTCCTGTTTTATAGCTTCACCAGGTTGACACCTCATTTTTATGTATGCCTGGTGCTGCTCCTGGCATGTCCTCCTGCACTCTTCATTCTATATAATTCATTGAAGGTGGCAGGGCATGTTGAGAGAGCAGTTAATAAAGCATATGGTATCCTAGGTTTTATAATAGGGGCATTGAGTACAAGAGTAAGGAGGTCATGTTAAACTTATATAAGACACTAATTAGGCCTCATCTGGAGTACTGCATCTAGTTCTGGGCGCCATACTTGAGGAAGGCATTGGAGAGAGTACAGAGGAGATTCACAAGAATGATTCCAGGTATAAAGAACTGTAGCTATGAGGATAGATTGGAGAGGTTGGGTCTGTTTCCCCTGGAGAAAAGAAGGCTGAGAGGAGACTTGATGGAGGTGTTCAAGATCCTGAAGGGTATGGACAGGATAAATAGTGAGAGTACATCAAGAACTAGAGGGCACAGATTCAAAATAATGGGCAAAAGGGATAGAAGTGATGTGAGGAAAAAAAATTTCACCCAGAGGATGGTTGGAGTCCGGAACAAACTTCCTGAAAGGGTGGTGGAGGCAGGTACGGAAAGGGAATTGGATTGCTACCTGAAAAGAGAGAATGTGCAGGGTTATGGGGATAAGGCAGGGAAGTGGGATGAGGTGGAATGATCTTTCTACAAGCCATTGCAGATTCGATGGGCCGAATGGCCTCCTTCTGCACTGTAAAGATTCTGTGATTAGCAGCCAATGCATTAACAGTTCATACAAAATCCCTACATCTTCTGTTAAGAGAGTATTAAACCATCACAATAAACTGAAGTCTCTGTTAAATCGAAAATAGAGGAACTTCATGTCAAGACCATCATAGAGTATTTCAGCACAGTAGAAGCCCATTCAGCCCACTCTGTCTGTGCTAGCTCTTTGCTTGCACAATCAAAATGAATCCCAGCACCCTACTCTCTCTCCCAAATTTTTATGTCTTCCTTTGCTTCAAATATTCTTCCAATTTTTTGCCTTAAAATTGCTATGGTCTTTGCCTCAGGCACTGGCTGAAAATCATTCCATGCTCCAGTAATCCTTTGGGCAAAGAAATTTCTCCTAATCTCCTTCAGTGATAGTGATGACTGTAGCTATGAAGAAAGATTGGATAGGCTGGTAAAAACAAAAAACTGCGGATGCTGGAAATCCAAAACAAAAACAGAAATAAGCTGGAAAAACTCAGCAGGTCTGGCAGCATCGGCGGTGAAGAATAAAGTTGACGTTTCGAGTCCTCATGACCCTTCAACAGAACTGAGTAAAATTAGGAGAGGGGTGAAATATAAGTTGGTTTAAGGTGGTGGTGGGGTGGGGGTTGGGGGGGGTGGGTGGAGGAGAGAGATGTGGGGAGGGGTGGTTGTAGGGACAAGCAAGCAGTGATAGGAGCAGATAATCAAAAGATGTCACAGACTAAAGAACCAAGAGGTGTTGAAGGTGGTGATATTATCTAAGAGAATGTGCTAATTAAGAATAGATGGCAGGACACACAAGGTACAGCTCTAGTGGGGATGGGGTGAAATAAGACTAACAGGGCATAAAAGGTATAAATTTAAAAATAATGGAAATAGGTGGGAAAAGAAAAATCTAGATAAATTATTGGAAAAAACAAAAGGGAGGGGGAAGAAACGGAAAGGGGGTGGGGATGGAGGAAGGAGTTCAAGATCTAAAGTTGTTGAATTCAATATTCAGTCCGGAAGGCTGTAAAGTGCCTAGTCGGAAGATGAGGTGCTGTTCCTCCAGTTTGCGTTGAGCTTCACTGGAACAATGCAGCAAGGCAAGGACAGACATGTGGGCAAGAGAGCAGGGTGGAGTGTTAAAATGGCAAGCAACAGGGAGGTTTGGGTCATTCTTGCGGACAGACCGCAGGTGTTCTGCAAAGCGGTCGCCCAGTTTGCGTTTGGTCTCTCCAATGTAGAGGAGACCGCATTGGGAACAACGAATGCAGTAGACTAAGTTGGTGGAAATGCAAGTGAAATGCTGCTTCACTTGAAAGGAGTGTTTGGGCCCTTGGACGGTGAGGAGAGAGGAAGTGAAGGGGCAGGTGTTGCATCTTTTGTGTATGCATGGGGAGGTGCCGTGGGTGGGGTTTGAGGAGTAGGGGGTGATGGAGGAGTGGACCAGGGTGTCCCGGAGGGAACGATCCCTACGGAATGCCGCCAGGGAAGATGTGTTTGGTGGTGGCATCATGCTGGAGTTGGCGGAAATGGCGGAAGATGATCCTTCGAATGCGGAGGCTGGTGGGGTGATAAGTGAGGATAAGGAGGACCCTATCATGTTTCTGGGAGGGAGGAGAAGGCGTGAGGGCGGATGCGCGGGAGATGGGCCGGACGCAGTTGAGGGCCCTGTCAACGACCGTGGGTGGAAAACCTCGGTTAAGGAAGAAGGAGGACATGTCAGAGGAACTGTTTTTGAAGGTAGCACCATCAGAACAGATGCAACGGAGGCGAAGGAACTGAGAGAATGGGATGGAGTCCTTACAGGAAGCGGGGTGTGAGGAGCTGTAGTCGAGGTAGCTGTGGGAGTCGGTAGGCTTGTAATGGATATTGCTGGACAGTCTATCACCAGAAATTGAGACAGAGAGGTCACGGAAGGGAAGGGAAGTGTCAGAGGTTGGGTTGTTCTCCTGAGAACACGGGAGGCTGAGGGGAGATTTGATTGAGGCATATAAAATTGTGAGGGGCCTGGATAGAGTGGATGGGAAGGGCCTATTTATTTTAGCAGAGAGGTCAGTGACCAGGGGGCCTAGATTTAAAGTGATTAGTAGAAAGATTAGAGGGGAGATGAGGAAAAATTATTTCACCCAGAAGATTGTGGGGATCTGGAACTCACTGCCTGTAAGACGAGTAGAGGCAGAAACCCTCAACTCATTTAAAAGGTGTCTGGACACGTATTTCGAGGACCATAACCTGCAGGGCTACAGACCAAATGCTGGAAAGTTGGATTAGGCTGGGTCAACTAGTGCAGACACGATGGGTCAAGTGGCCTCTTTCTGTGCTGTAAACTTTCTATGATTCTATGTAAACATACACGTTTTATTTAATTATGAATTTAAAATTTCACCAGAAATAGCAGATAGGAGAAAGAATCATGCACATTTTTGACACAATTCCAACATGTGTGTTATCTGCTCCATTCAAATTTACTTTCTCCTCCCTGGCGCCACCTTTCATATGTGCACTAAATCTTCTGTATCACTTTCCATCCATTTATCTCTTTTCTCTCTCGTTGTAGTGCTGATGGGACCTACGAAGTCTCTCTGTACACTAACGCCATTATCTCCTTCAACGGGAGCATCTACTGGTTGCCGCCTGCCATCTATAAGAGTGCCTGCAAGATCGAAGTGAAGCATTTCCCCTTTGATCAGCAAAACTGCCCCATGAAATTCAGGTCATGGACCTACGACAACACTGAAATTGACCTGATCCCCAAAACCGATGGCGCAAGCATGGACGATTTCACTCCCAGTGGAGAGTGGGACATAGTGACACTCCCAGGGAGAAGGAACACAAATCCATCGGACCCAAATTATGTTGATGTGACATATGACTTCATCATTAGAAGGAAACCCCTCTTCTACACCATCAACCTCATCATCCCATGTATTCTCATAACCTCACTGGCCATTCTGGCATTTTACCTCCCATCGGACTGTGGTGAGAAGATGACTCTGTGTATCTCCGTTCTATTAGCACTGACTGTATTTCTCCTGTTGATTTCCAAGATTGTTCCTCCGACCTCCTTAGATGTTCCATTGATTGGGAAGTATCTCATGTTCACTATGGTGCTGGTGACGTTTTCTATAGTGGCCAGTGTCTGTGTGCTCAACATTCACCATCGTTCCCCCAGCACACACACCATGCCCCAATGGGTGAAGACCATTTTCCTGAATAGGCTACCTTCCCTCCTCTTTATAAAGAGACCTCAAAACAATTGGACTCGGCAAAAATCACACCAAGGCAGGAAGAGCAATCTCGGCAATGCCCACATGAGTCCAGAAGAGAGCAACAAGAACTCCGCCTTTTTTATAAATCCAGCATCCTCCAAAGTTTACGACATCAATTTAATAGAGGCGCCTGATGGCTTCGGCTGCCATCAAGACGCAAGGCTGAGAACATCCACAAAATACCCATCCGAAGTGCAGGACGCTCTTGATGGGGTGAGATTCATTGCGGACCACATGAAGAGTGATGATGAAGATCAAAGAGTAAGTGTGATTTTACTGAATCGGGTAGGGCTGCAGATCCACCCCAGGCTTATTGTGGTGGTAGCCATAATGACTCAGTGGTAGGATGGCCATTCATCTGGTTTCCAGCAGGCCTATCCCCTGTCCAGCTCTGGACACCTTTTTGTCCGGTATTTTTATTTTGGGGTCATTAAAAATGTCCAGATCCATGGAGACTTGGCTCTGGACGGCGTTGTTGGCCCATAAATGTTTATAAGCTCACCCCAGCAGCTGCCGTCCCAGTTCCAGCCCCAGCCCCAGCCCGACTTGCATAGTAATGGCCTCCCTATCACAGAAACTCCACGTGAACAAGCTCCTTGCTCAGTCAACACTGAAAACAAGGCAGCAACTCAGGACAACAAGGACGGTCAGCTCAGGTGGGTAACCCGAGACAAACAGACTTGGGCTAAAGGGTGCCAACGGTCCTTCACCCAAGTGAACTTAACCTCTGACAGTAGCTGGCTTCACACCACTGCCTCTGTAGATAAACTGGTCTGGGGCATCCAGTTCCTTTCAGCCCTCAAAAGGAAATCCCAAACATAGAAAATCAAAACACTCACCGACTGATCTCTATCCCACTGCTGCAATCTTGCAAAACTAAAGGCGCCATTTATTTATGATTAGCCGGTGGTTGGATTGAAAAGGCTAAAAACTGGGGATAAAACGATGAATAAAAATGGATGTAAATTTTAAAAATAATAATAATGAGTTGGGGAAATAAATAAATAAATAAAAATTTAAAAATAAATATAGAAAAAGGGGAGGGATCAAAAAGGGGTGGGGATGGAGGAGAGAGTTCATGGTCTGAAATTGTTGAACTCAATGTAGTTTGTGGGAGCTGCTGGGTAAATATTGGCTGCCCCCTTTCCTACATTACAAGAGTGACTACACTTCAGAATTATTTCATCAACTGTAAAAGGCATAGAGACATCTTGGGTTTGTGAAATGCATTGTATCAATGCAAGTCTTTTCTTTTGGGCTTTAACTAGTCACACTGTTAACCTACTTAAAGTAGTGTTAATGTTTGTTGTTTACATCTGTCTGTTATTCTAACTCAGCAAGGGTTTCTCCATCAAATTCTTCTTCTGGGGAGACTAAAACTAGGGGACAAAGCTTAAAAATAAGAGGACTCCCTTTTAAGACAGAGATGAGGAGAATATTTTTCTCCCAAAAAGTTGCTGGTGTGTGCAATTCTCTTCCCCAGAAAGTAGTGGAAGTTGGGTCATTGAATTTATTCAAGGCAGAGTTAGATAGATTTTGATAGACAAAGGAGTCTAGGGTTATAGGGAGCAAACAGAAAAATGGAGCTGAGACCACAACCAGATCAACCATGATCTAACTGAATGGTGGAGCAGGCTCAATGGGCTGAGTGACCTACTCCTGTTCCCATGTCCCTAAATTCCAATGTTGAAATTCAATATTTTATTAAATTATAGGTTTTTTTTTTTCTCCATTGAGGAACCAAAATGAAGGACTAAGGAAAGTAGTGAAGGAGAGGGCCAAGTAGAGGAAAAGATGGTAGCGATTAGGTGGCACTTTGCTTGGATTTTTAAAAACCTGTAGGAGGAAGCTTGGAGGGAGGTGAAGAGATCGGAAGTTTCGAGTTTGGGAAAGATAGGGTAGGAGACCGGCCATTAAATCTTGATTTCAACACAGGGAGGACATTGGAAAGAGGTTGAGCCCAAAGGACATAGTATTTGGGGAAGAAGACAGGTTCAAAGGACATTGATTTGTAGTATTATTGATAGAATAACCTGTAGCAATCAAGAGCCAAGGTTGCAATAGAAGCTAGAGGTGGGAGAGGGATCCCCTTTCAGATAATAAGCTTCTTCTTTGATTGTGGCCAGTAGTGAAAGAGGTGAGATTATTCCCAAATATTTAATTAAAGGAGCTTTGCACGTTAGGGTAACTTATCCAGTTTGCCTCCTCTCAATAGCCAACCCCATTATAGTGGGATTAGTCTGGCGCTAAATTTTTGTGCAGAAATGCCAAATAATGGATGCTAACAGAAATTTGAAAATGTCACCATGGCGCATTGGTAAGTTTTTCTGAGATTGGAGCATTGTTGGAGAGTGCATTGTTGGGGAGTGGTGGTGAGAGCTTTAACTGTGCTGCAGTCAGCCTAGGGATGCTTGATGCACAGTGGGAAAAATGTTCCACTTGCTGAGCATTAATATCTCTTACCCTGATAAGCACAAACTGCATCAAGAAATAAGCAAGTATTTTTTAAAGATAGGTGAGACCGAGTGCAAACCTAAATCTCACACTGAGGTCGTGAAAAGCGCTATATAAATGCAAATCCTTCCTTCTTTCTTTTCACACATGAGATTGGATGGGCTGAGGGATGGGTCTGAAGAATGATTCTGCCTCTCTCATTCTGTCAGCAGCCTTTGCCAGAGGGTTTGACTCACAGATTCAGATTGCAAACCAGCAGATAGTTGAAGGTTACTGGAGTCAATGAGTTGAAATTTCCCAGAAGGATTTCCATGCAGCACCAGGCAAATGTTAAAATCTGCATAAATATTCCAGAAAACCATTATACAGGGAAATAACAAAATTACTTTGAAGCCAACGCCTAAAACAAACAGGGCTTTCATTAAACATAGAGGTGAGGTCTGCCAATAACTTCATTCAAAGAGACACCATGGATAGTGCTCAGCCTTATACCCTACAGGTCCTAAGGTTCAATTACTGCTCTGCTTTGAGAGTCAGGATGTTACAATTGGCCTTGGACTGATTCTTCTGACAGGAAGGTCAGTAACCAGAGGACACAAATTAAAGATAATTAAGAACCAGAGGGGAAGATGAGGAGAATTTTTTTGACACGGTGAGGCATGAGGATAAGAATATTACACCTATAAAATGTAATATGTCATTCTTTTAGGAAAACACTGCTTTGAGAGGGCAGTGGAAGCAGATTCAATAGTAACTTTCAAAAAGAGAATTGGACATGTTCTTGAAAAGGAAAAATTTGCAGCGGAATGGGGAAAGAGTAAGGGAGTGTTATGATCGATGCAGTTGGTACTGCTGAGTTATTTAAAAATCCCAGAGGGAAACTTTAAACAACTGTCTTGACCTATAATTTTAAGTGTTATGTTTGAGATGCGACTCTAAATTCAGGAATCAGACCACCAGTTCTTGAGGCTTTACATTAAACTAAATGAAACATTTTATTAATTTAGACAGGTTAAAAAATATATATGCACGGCTACAAATTACGACTATCATAACTTTTAACAAATTCCCAAACTAATCTCCATTAAGGCAACAGCAACCCATAGACTTAACCAAACACCAGGCAAAGCATTTTCACCTTACAAATTCATAATGAAGTTCTTTTCACTGTGGTTCCTGTGGAGATAGTTGGAGGCTTACAGCTGCCTTTTGATCTCCACATTGCCTCTACCCCATACACCCGAAAACTGCTGAAGTTATACCTACCACTGCCCATTCAATGTAAGTTCTCATTGTATTACCAGCCTCTTCTAACAATAAAATCCCTTTCATAGCACCAATTTTATTAGTAATATAAACATATTGCTTGGTATCTGCTAGATAGGTGTCAGTTTTCACCCTCTATTCAACTGCTCTATTCAAAAAATGCAAATACACTCTACCTCTCTTACATATCAAAACTAGTACACATCAAAGCACCCAGGCTAGCTGGCTTTAATTAAGACACACCCACAGGCTAAACCTCTATTTTAAAAGAAAAATATTTTCCAATAATATTCTATACATTAATAGCTTCATGACAGGGAGCGGGACAAATTACAAAGAGCCCGAACAGGCCCAACGGGCTTCCTACTGTAATGTAAGATTCTAAGGACTGTGAAAGAAAAAAAGAAATCAGCCAGCGTTCTCACTCTGTTCAGTTGCCCTTTGCTGGAATGCACATGCACAGATCGGAGCTTACCTGCATTGCCTGACAGTCACACCCCCTGCAAATAGCGCTTGGCCAGAGTCTCCTGAATGGCTGCTGTACAGTCTAATGGGAACTGACGCTCTCAGGTAACTGACCTCAGAAGCCAACTTGGCTTCTGAGGTCAGTTACTTGAGAGTGTCAGTTCCCATTGGACTGTACAGCAGCCATTCAAGAGAGATGGGGAGGAAAATTAGACTACAGGGTGATTGAGGGCTGGTACCTCAGCCATGAGCTGATGAGGGCCCTGATACCCTTGTAAAGGTATGATCCTTTAAGAAACCTAACCTTTAAAAGGTAATTGCACCTGAAGTGGAGGGAGACTTTCCTCAGCCAGTTGAAAACAAAAGAGTGAGATTCAAGAGAGCGCACAAAACCTGAACAATATACTGCATGGCCTTGTCTTGTTTTATGTGAATTATAAAAATGTATATGAAACTTGCAAAAATGGACCGTGTTCACAGGGACACAATGTACAAAACTCTAGATAAAGGGGGAAGATATGTACCCAACATTGCCCTCATCCTGATGGCCACTTTTGCGTGTGGCTGCATCAAGCTGTGAGTAGAGCCTCGATACGCAAACACCAAGTGTCACTTCATGCTGAGGTTTTACCTGTCCCCGGTGTTGCGAAGGATGGGTCTGGCCACGCTGCCGTGGAACACTCCAAGTAGTTGGACCGTGCCGTACCACCTGTCCCTCATGGAAAAAATTATGCTGAGAAACACCTTTGACCACAAGTCCATCAGGCAGTGGTCGGCATGTAATATCCTAGAGGCCCTGCAGGATAAGGAGATGGTGATTCCTGTTGGATGGTTCCCTGAGCAGACTGGTGGGGTCATTTGGCAGAATGTCTCATCACCAGAACTTTCAAACTAGCAGGACGTAGCTTGGTTGGTGGTGAGAAAGGCTCTCCCCATCAGATCCTTCCTACACGTCTGGAGTCTCACTGCCTCCACACGTTGCCCTCGAGGTGGCTGTGGTGGAAAGACACTATTGTCCACCTCCTTGTGGAATGTGTCTTTATAAAGAAGGTCTGGAGAGGGATGCAGTAGTTTTTGTTGAGGTTCATCCCGAGCACTGCTGTGACACAGGACTCTGTGCTCTATGGGTTGTTCCCAGGGACGCACACCAAGACAAACATCAACTGCGGCTGGAGGATCATCAACTCGGTGAAAGACGCTTTTTGGTCTGCCCAAAACTTGTTGGTCTTCCAGCGCAAAGAGTTGTCCCCGGCCGAGTGTTGCAGACTGGCACATTCCAAGGTCCAGGACTACGTGCTGAGGGACGGACTAAAGCTTGGGGCAGCCACCTCAGAGGCTTAATGGAGAAAGGTCACTGTCTAAGGCCTTTCAGCCAGAATACACCGAGGGGCTGGAAACTGTATAGATCCCCTCAGGCAATGTGTCTCACATTGGATATGTACAGCAAATATTACATTTATCACAATTGTGTTGAAGCACTTCAGGTTCTATGTAGGAAATTTGAATATTATTGCGCTTTCTGTAATGACCATTTTGAAATGTTTGTAATGTTTCTTTTTGTTGTATTTAAGCACCTCAGAGTGCAACAAGACCAATGTAAAAATGTGAATGTCGCTGCACTTCGTGATGGCTATTTTGAAATGTTTTGTAATGTTCTTTTAGATATTTTATGAATAAAGTATATTTTTGCAAAAAAAAAAGAAACTTGGATAGTTTGAGGACTGCTGTATGTAGAAGGGAGTCTTTGTAACTATCTCTACATATATAAAAATGCATTGAATGTCTTGTCTTCCAGGTGACTGAAGACTGGAAATATGTGGCCATGGTGGTAGATCGCTTGTTCCTCTGGATTTTTATTGTGGTTTGCGTTCTGGGGACAGTCGGATTGTTCCTACAACCATTTTGTCAATCACCGTACCATTGAGCTCTGATGGATCTCTGCTAGTGTACACAAACTTACATTGCGCACAGAGCTTTTTAAACATGGACTGTTTTGTGCAAGCAAGATGAACCGTCCAAAAGTGATGTACATGCTTCAGCTGTCCTCCAATACGCCCTCCCTTTATCTGAAAAGTGTCTGTACTATATCAAGAGGCATTATTATATGAATTGTAGCATACCTTTGTCTTATTTACCAACTTTTATTAAACATGCAAGGTTTTGGTTTGATACAAAATACTGTTAAATTTATCTTTGTGATTTTTTTTTCAAGTTTTGACAGCTGCACTGTTCTAAATAAATTTAAACACTGCAAAGAAGTTTTGTCAGTCTGATTGTGTAAAACCACTACAGTTGGACATTAATGGAAAGGATTTTGAAGGGTAACATTTGCTTCTAAAGAGTTAATTTGAGCAAACAGTGGTTTGTATCTTAAGTACTTAGTTGGGCTTAGTGAAATTGTCAGCAAGCCTGGTCAAATCATATCACCAGGCATCGGAAAAACCTAGGCGCAAAATACAACTATATTCAGTCCTCGTGTGATTCAGACCAGATATATGTACTAATACATAAATGTCATAGAAAATGTGCACTAAACGTCATGTTTATTTTTACTAATTGCTGTTTGCCTGGATCTTTGGCAACAGAAGGACCAATCTGACAAAACGATCTTTTACACATCTGGATTTACAGGTGTGTTCAGAGTGATGAGATACTCTCAAACACGTTTTTAATTCACTTAAAAGGAGAAGGAAAACATTTTATCTACAATTTTATAAAACTGGTATGTCAATCCTGTCTGTTCTCACTACTAAAATGTTTATTTTTCTCAAGGCATAAACAAACAAAACAACTCCCCAGGACTCCAACATAGTGAAGTCAGAATGCCTGCAATCTCTTAACTCTCCCATCAATTAACTCATTAACTGTTTACTTAACAGCAACTAGATTTGCAATCTTCTACATTCATAGAATAATATATTGCATTCTATGTCTGTAATATTCCTATTCTGATAAAAATCAGCACCGTGATGGACCTGCTTGTGTACGAGTTTTGAAATGCAATGGTCACTTTTCAGGTATCACATCTTATCACACATGAAATTTCCTTTCTTCCCCCTCACACTTTTAAAGAGATATTAAGAATGAGAAAGCCAGTCAGGGGAACACCACCACAAGTTCCCCTCCAAGCCACTCACCATCCTGACTTGGAAATATGTCACCGTTCCTTCACTGTCGCTGGGTCAAAATCCTGGAACTCCCTAACAGCACGGTGGGTGTACCTACACCACATGGACTGCAGCGGTTCAAGAAGGCAGCTCACCACCACCTTCTCAAGGACAACCAGGGATGGGCAATAAATGCTGGCCCAGCCAGGAATGCACACAACACATGAAAGAATAACAAAAAAACTAACTTCTGGTTGGATTTCGGTGAGCTCGAGATTTACAAGCAGTTGTCAAAGAAAAGAAAGAAAACTGTTCTGCAGTTTTTTTGGTCTCCACATTAAAGAATGGATATACTTACATTGGAGGTGATACAGCGAAGGTTCACTGAATTAGTCCCCGGGATGAGGGAGATTTCCTATGATGAGAGGCTGAGTAAACTGGGCCTATATTCTTTGGAGTTTAGAATAATAAGAGGCAATCTAATTGAAAGCTACAAAATTCTGAAGGGATTGATAGGGTAGATGCTGAGAGATTGTTTCCGCTGGTTGGGGAACCTAAAACACGGGGGCACAGTCTCAGGATAAGGGGCCAATCATTTAGGACTGAGATGAGGGGAAATTACTTCACTCAAAGGGTTGTGAATCTTTGGAATTCTCTACTCCAAACAGTTGTGGATGCTCCATTGTTGAGTACTTTTAAGGCTGGGATAGATGGATTTCTGGTTTTGCAGGCAATTAAGGGATATGGAGAGCAGGCAGAAAAATGGAGCTGAGGCTCAAGATCAGCCACAATCGTATTGAATATAGTCTACTCCTGCTCTTCTTTTTGTGCTATTGTATTTATATAACAACTCCAACTCATTCTGAAGCATTTTACAACCAGTTAAGTACTTTTGAAGATTAATCACTGCTGTAGGAAGAAGCGGCAGTTAATTTGCACAAGGCAAGTTCTCAGAAGCAACAATGAAATAAATAATCAGATTTAGGTGTTGGTTGAGAGATAAATGTTGGCCTAGTCACTGGAAGAACTACATGATCTTCTTCAAAGCATGCTGTAGAATCTTTAACATTCACCTGAGAGTGCACAGAGGGCCTCAGTTTACAATCTCATTCAAAAACAATGCCTCCGGCTGTGCAGTACTCCCTCAGTAACTGCACTGGAATGTTAGCCTAGATCACATGCTCAAATCTCTAGAGTAAAACTTGAACTCATGAGCTTTGGGCTCAGAAACAAAAGTGCTACTCACTGAGACACAGCTGAATGATCAAACCAGAGAAACCTCCCCAGTGACCACAATTTCCTTTAATTGTTCACAAGAGCTTCCTAAGAGATACTAGCCTATAATGGATTTCAGGGTGTGTCCATACAGCCATTAGACCCTGTGCCCTTAAAGAAACATATCAGTTACACACCAGCAGAATACTGCATTGTGTGCTATCTGGTATAATGCTCATGTCCTTATCCTCCTGTCCTTATCCTCCTCCTCCAGGTACCATGCCCTAAGAAGGCATTGACGACCATGGACTTCCATTGGATTGGTCCATGATTATGCTTGGCAAAGCACTGCAGTGGTTTGCTGTTACCTTCTGCATTATGGTTGACCAGGGAATTCTCCTACTCTTACTACCTGCCACCGGGCCTGTTGTAAGGATTTACAGGCTGATAATCAACCTGTTTGGCCATGTTATGAACACACCTTCCGGGGCCATCAGGTCCTGAAGTGGTACTCAAAACCAGAGCTCCTGACCCAGAGGCAGGGACTCCACCACTGCACCACAAGACCTCCCTCCTGTCCTAATAAAATAGTATTATGATTTAGCAGGAGAATTCCCAGTCCAGATTCAGCAGAATAGTGCAATTTGCATGAAGGAGAGATGACTTGTACTTATACAGGGTCTCTTGTAATCTCAGGACATCCCAAAGCACTATACAGCCAATGAAATATTTTTGAAGTGCAGTCAATGTTGGAACATGGGAAAACATGGCAGTCATGTGAACAGCAAGGTTCCACAAAAAGCAACGAAATAAATGACCAGATGTGTTGGTTGAGGAATGGCCACATCCCCAAGGAGAACTCGTCGGCTCTTCTTCCAATAGTGTGGTGGATTCTTTTGCATCCGCCTGACAAAGCAGGCTAGGCCTTGGTTTAACATCTCATCCAAAAGACAGCAGCTGCAGCATTCCCTCAGTACTGCTTTGAAGTATCAGCCTAGACAATGATCTCAAGTCCGGAGTATGACTTGAATGAACAACCTTCTGATTCAGAGAGAAAGAGGGCTACCCGCTGAGCTACAACAGGCACAAATTGATATGCTGTCCCTATCATTATAAAATAACTACCATCCCAGCTACCATGAGTAACCCCAATGGAGATTTGCTTTTCAGTATTAAAATGGATGGGGGAAATGATGTACACTTTTAAATCTGATTTGTTCAAATTAGGATCTTTAATAGGGCGACTATCAAATATTAAGGAAGTGCCCATGACTCAATATCAAACTACTGACTCCTGGGAAATAATAGAACAAGACATCATATTTAAAAGGATTTCTATTACTTCTTCAGAATCGTTTCAATTTTTAAAAATGTTTTCTTTAGAATTTAATTGAGGTGGTAATTTCATAAACTATAAAGATGCATCAATAAGTCACATTGCAGATTCATCGATCCGGAACAAGACGTCAACTTATTTGCCAGAATGTAATATTATTTGATTAAGAATTCTTCAATGTCCCTATATTTATCCACAACTATGGAATTGCCTAATTATTGTGGGATTTAATAGCATTATAGCAGTATAGTCTGTAGGTATGACTACCAGGCAGATAGTGTATGAATTGCTTTTGTGTGTGGGACAGAGGGAGGATTGAATCAGAAGGTTGTTCGTTCAAGTCATACTCCAGACAGTATGGGTAATTCAGAGGGAGGGTATATGTGAGTATGAGAGGGGAGAGGGTATGTAACTTGTGTGCGTGTGTGAGAGTGAGAGGATATGTGAATCGTGTTGGGAGTGGGGGGTGAAGAGAGAGAGAGAGAGGAAATATGAAGTATGTGTGTGAGAGTGTGTTGGGAAGTGTGTGTTTGAGAGGGTATGTGAAGTGTAGGAGAGAAGAGCGTGTATCTGAGAGAGAAGGATCTGTGAATTGTGTGTGACACGAGCCAGGCAGGGGGTATGTGAAGGGCCTTGGCGGGGTTGGCTCCGTCTTGGTCTCGTCCCTTGAGGGTGCCGACTCTTCCTGTTGATTCACTAGTTGCTTTAGACACGGTTACTTGCGCTCCGCCTGTTCCGGCCCTGTAGTCGCTGTCCTTTCAGCACCTTCACCCCTCTCCGGCTCCACACGCTTTGCTCAATGGGTCTCATGCACAGGACTCTGCCGCTGGCCAGCAGTATCTACCTTTTGTTTCTTGGAGGTAAGCTTGCCTTTTGCATCTGCTGCAGGTGCAGTTTAATCAGGTCATATCTGTCCCAGTTTGTGCAAGATTATTTTTGACCTGCCTGATGTGTATTTCAGTGTGTATCTAGTGAAATACACACGGGACAATTCCCAATATATTTAGGTCTTGCAAACGGGGAGTAACGGGTTGGAATTAATATCTGTCAGTTACTGTCACATTCAGTTTCCATATCTCTCTACTTTCCATCCATTCGGGTTTTAAATGCTTCTGAAATCGTGCGAAAATGTTTTGTGTACTCGGGCACAGATGTAAGAGCTAAAACCTTGACAGCAACAGTTTCATTTACTGCAGTTGACTTGTCATTCTAATATCCTTTCCTCCCCATTCCCCACCCCCCCGCCAACCCTCCAACAACCCCGTTTTTTTTTGACAAGGTGTCCTGTCGTCGGAAACAGAGAGAAGGTTGTTTGCAAAACTCTTCAGCAACTACAATCCGAACATCCGGCCGGTGGAGAACCTGTCTCACGTGGTTGAGGTCCAGTTTGAGGTGTCCCTATCTCAGTTGATCAACGTGGTACAGTAGCCTAAATCCCAATCTCACAATGCTCTGGATTTGTTGAACTGTGTAATCAGATTAAACCCTAACAAGGTCCCAGCTGATTTGAGTATTTCTATTCACAGGACGAAATCAATCAAATTATGGAGACCAATGTTTGGCTGAAACATGTGAGTGTCCACTGTTTGTCTTGATAGATTTGGGTGCGCTGCGAGAAACAGCCTCGGTTATGTTGACTGGTTGTTTTCATAGCAGAGGGAGGTTGAATATCTGGGTATCTGCTGAGGATAGAATTGCTGCTTATATTAAAATCTCAAGTCATGGCTGTAATAAAACTTGAACGAATCGGTTGGTTCGACATGTAGGGGATGACACCCAACGATGGGCTGTGAATATTGCAGGGACAGAGTGATTATATCAGGAGAGAGGTTTGTACTTACACCAGTGACTGAGATCAGTAGAAGAGCAGGGGGAAAAGAGTGAGTGATAGCAACCGAGTAGAATCTGTAAAGTTCAATTTTAACAACAAGCCAAAGGAAGTGTCCAAGGGGAAGCGGTGGGGCGGTGGCGAAGGTGGGTGGAAGAATGGAAAGAATTAGGGAGAACCTGGCAGAGAAAAGGAGATAGAATGTGCTTCCTTTAACCTCACTTCCAAACGCCCATAATCTATACCAATGAAAAGGACATGAGATCATGACAGGAGCAGGCGTAGACCATTCGGCCCCTCGAGCCTCCTCCACCATTCTTTTTTTTAAATTTATTCGTAAATGGAATGTCGGTGTTGTTGGCTCAGCCAGCATTTATTGTCCATCGCTAATTGCCCTTGAGAAGCTACCTCCTTGAATCGCTGCAGTCCATGTGGTGTAGGTACACCCACAGTGCTGTTAGGGTGGGAGTTCCAGGATTTTTACCCAGCGACAGTGAAGGAACGGCGATATATTTCCAAGTCAGGATGGTGAGTGGCTCGGAGGGGAACTTGCAGGTGGTGGTGTTCCCAGGCACCTGCTGCCCTTGTCCTTCTAGGTGGTAGAGGTTGCAGGTTTGGTAGGTGCTGTCGAAGGAGGCTTGGTGAGTTGAATTAGATCATGGCTGATCCGGTTGTGGCCTTAACTCCACTTTGTTAACACCATCATGACAAGGACTGTAGCAGCTCAAAGAGAAGGACCCACATTATTAGGGAAGCAGGAATGGTCAATGAGTGCCAGCCTTGTGACACCAACATCCGTGAACAAATAATGGAAAAAAAAAGGATCTTGTCATGTGTGAAGAATGGTCCTTTGAGGTTTCAGTGAGCTACCTGAACCATTGAAACAATTAACCTAGTAAGAATCTGCATCTTGTGGGAAGGATAGAACCTTGGGAAACAAAGCAAGGGCAACAGGTTCAGGAAGAATACTGTAAATCTGTTACTGACTCAGGCAAGATTTCATTAATTTTATCTTACACATGGAAAGATAACATTAATTTTCCATTGAACTAGAGGCTGCTCATTTCATGCACTGCGGCAATAATTTATCAGTGATGTTTAAACAATTAGTAAAACTTACATTTCCAATTCAAAGTGATAATAACATCTTTCAAAGCCACTCAACCACAAACAAGCCATTTCTTAACAATTCCATATGTCAATAATGCTTGTTTATATACAAATATATCTGACAATAATCATTGGTAAAGCCTCTGTAACAGTAACACACTGTTCTGATGAAATGTCACCAACCAGAAATGCTAACTCTATTTCTCTCTCCACCAATGCTGCCTGACCTGCTGAGTATTTCCAACATTTTCTGTTTCTATTACAAACATGACAGACTTAGGCAAGGCAGGGTTCATATTTGCTCATTTACTGTGAGCTACCAGAGATCCACTAACAAAAAAGCTTGAAGAATACAAATACTTTGCTTAGTTACCTCCTGATATACTATTATCATCACAGCCAAAACTCAGGGTGTAAAAATCTGAGTCAGGAAGTTGTGGTTTTCAAGTCCCATCAGACACTTAACCACAAATTCCAGGTCAACACTCCAGTGCAGTACTGGGGTGGTGCTGCACTGTCAGAGATGCTGTCTTTCAGATGAAATTTTAAACTGCACCCCTGCCTGCCATCAGATGGCTATAGGAGGTTGCATGGCAATATTTTGAATAACACCAGAGAACTAGGGGAGTTCTCCCTAGTGTACTGGCTAATATTTAGCTGTCAATCAAAATCACAAAAAAATAGGTTACGTGGTCATTATTACGCTGCTGTTTGGTGGAGCTTGTTGTGTGTAAATAGGCTGCTGTGATTCTCATATTGCAATAGTGACTAGATTTCAAAAATACATGATATTCCAATGGTAGACCAAATGCAAAAGAATTATCAAATACTGCAACTGTGACAAGACCATTTTTAAAAGCTGGCTATTATATTGTACAACATATAACAGCATCCAACATTCATCCATTTACCATGTTTGTGAAACATTTGGTTTCCAACAAATGTCACTTCTCCATCACTCAAGTATAGGAAAATTTATCTCAGGCAATTATTTTTGCAGCAGATTGGACCATAGGCAAATCTATTACAGTACATGAATTGTGAAAAATGGAAGGAAAGTTCATTATTTGCAATGTACCGAGAGTCTGCCTCATCATGAGAAAATATTTGCTCCATACAAGACCCACAATGGCTAGACCTACGCCTTAGCAATCACATTCAAGAAGAAAAGGGAAAGACTGCTGGGATCTCACCCTAGGTTTGGTCTTGAAACCCGGAATGCAATTAAACTTTAACTGACCTCACCATGCACAGCTCCTTCAGCAAACAATTAAGCTCTGACTGACCTGACCCTGCTTACTTAACAATAAGTAGACCTAATGTGCCAAAAACGACAGGTTCACCTGGAGAGCAAGATTACGCATCACATAAATGTTCTGTTATGGCAAAGTTTATCATTAGATTTGCCTTAAGCCAAGCTTTGCACCTAGTGGGCATCTGTCACACACCCATGTGTCAGGTACCAGGAGTCACACTTTGCTCCAGATGTCAATCAATCATAAAAGCAAAAGGAGGCAAATAAAGGTGATACAGCATTAACAAGCTTACAACAATCTCCTTATTAGCTTCAGCAATTTACAAGCAGCTGGATTTTCCTAATTGAAGCAGGAGCCTTAAAGGGACAGGCAGCTAAACATCACAGCTGTCCTCCAGACCTTAGGCTACCTAAGCATAAGACATTGGGTGATCAACTCTTCTATTTAAAAATGCTTTGCCGACTGTGCATGTAATGCTGTGCAATTGTATATTATAGCAAGCCTCAAACCTTGTTGATTGATCCACATTAGCCACAGGAGGAATCAGGGGGAAAACTCTCCACTGGTTGGAGTCATACATAGCACAACAGAAGATGGTTGTGGTTGTTGGAGGTCAGTCATCTTAGCTCCAGAACATCTCTGCAGGATTTCCTCAGGGTAGTGTCCAATCATCTTCAGCTGCTTCATCAATGACCTTCCTTCCATCATAATGTCAGAAGTGGGGATGTTCGCTGATAATTGCAGAATGTTCAGCACTATTCATGACTCCTCAGATACTGAAGCAGCCTATGTCCAAATGTAGCAAGACTTGGACAATATCCAAGCTTGGGCTGACAAGTGGCAAGTAACATTCATGGTCAATGGTAACCCCCAGGATGTTGATAGTAGGGAATTCAATGATGGAAAGCTACTGGGCAAGGGAGAATCTTACCATTGCTCCTTGACATCCAATGGCTTTCCATTGCTGAATTCCCCACTATCAGTTTGCTGGGGGTTACCATTGACCAGAAACTGAACTGGGCTAGCCATATAAATACTTTGGCTACAGTAGCAGGTAAGAGGCTAGGAATCCTGCGATGAGTAACTCACCTCCTGACTCTTCAAACTCTGTCCACCATCAACAGGCCACAAGTCAGGAGTGTGATGGAATACTCCCCACTTGCCTGGATGAGTGCAATTCCCTCAACACTCAAGAAGCTTGATACCATCCAGGACAAAGCAGCCCACTTGATTGGCATCACATCCACAAATGTTCACTCACTCCACCAAGATTCACAGTAGCAGCAGTGTGTACCATCTACAAGATGCACTGCAGGAACTCACCAAGGCTCCTTAGACAGCACCTTCCAAACCCACGACCACTACCATCTAGAAGGACAAGGGCAGCAGATAGATGGGAACACCACCAGCTGGAAGTTCCCCTCCAAGTCGCTCACCATCCTGACTTGGAAATATATCGCCGTTCCTTCACCGTCGCTGCGTCAAAATCCTGGAACTCCCTTCCTAACAGTACTGTGGGTGTACCTACACCACATGGACTGCAGCAGTTCAAGAAGGCAGCTCACCACCACCTTCTCAAAGGCAATTAGGGATGGACAATAAATGCTGGCCCAGCCAGCGAAGCCTGCATCCCGTGAATGAATGATAAAAAACATGACACCACATCCCAATGGGAGCTTAATAATGGTCCATGTTATCCATGTGTCCTTGTGGATTAATCAGATTATTGGAAAAACATATTAAACTTTTCAGCTGTATCCAACTAATTCACCAAAATAGTGGGCATTAGGTTTATACATTCCTTAAATAGGATATTTCTTACAAAAATGTTACACATTCATAGAATGATTTGACAAACTACAATTTCACCACACTAGCTGGTCTCCATAAACTTGAGGTCATGCAAAACACTGCTGCTCATATCTTAACTTGCACCAAGTCCAGTTCCCCTATCACCCCTGTGCTCACTGAACTACATTGCCTCCCGGTTAATTAAAATTCTCATCCTTGGTTTCAAATCCCTCCTCGCCTCTTCTTATCGCTGTAATCTCCTCCAGCCCCACAACCCTCCAAGGTATGTGCGCTCCTCTAATTCTGGCCTCTAGTGACTTTCCAATTATAATTGCTCCCCCATTGGTGGCCGTGCCTTCAGTTGCCTCATCACCAAGGTCTGGATTTCCCAACCTGCCCCTCTCCATCTCTCTGCCTCCCTTAGGACAACTCCTTAAAACCTACCTTTTTGACCAAGCTTTTGGTCATCTGGCCCAACGACTCCATACGTCGTACTTTGTTTTATAGTACTCCTGTGGAGCGCCTTGGGAACTGTCATTACATTAAAGTTTCCATATAAATATAAGTTGTTGTTGTTGATATCACAGACCCTAATTTCATCTCATGGGTCTGATAGATGTTTACTTCATGCGACGCTTTTAATGTATTTTTTTGTTTTTCTTTTTGCCTTCTTCAGATCTGGAATGATTATAAGCTAAGGTGGGATCCAGCTGAATACGGAGGTGTCCAGCTTATTCGAGTTCCTTCTGAGAGAGTCTGGAAACCAGACATTGTCTTGTACAACAAGTAAGGAACGAGGAAAGTCACATCCAAATGAACCAGTTACCAGCACAGGTGGATGGTAAACTTTGTCCCCATTCACAATGGGCGGTAACATTAGTGAACCCCGCCATGGGTTAATTAGTAAACTGCGTTGTTCAATGCAGAGCTGAGATAAACAGGCAGATAAACAGGTTGTTGATGGGAGCACTACAATTTGTCCTAGGGACTTGCAGGGGGGAAAAAAATAAATCAGGATTCCTGCTGTCCAGTGATCCACATAATGTGGATGTCAGATGAGACTGAAATTGAGTGTGATGCTCTCCACTCTCAAATAGCCCACGGTCTAAACAAGCACATTGGCTGGGATACCCAAGACCTCGCAGTGTCTGTGGAACTATACCCCAGCAAAAATCAGTGTCATCAGAAGAGGAGCTTGCTTTGGCTGAAAACAACTCAACATGAAATTTGGATACAATCAAATCACTGACTGGAAAATTTAGCTTCTCCTCTTCCCAATGTCTCCAGCACCAATCACTTCCATGATGCACCCAACACACCGAGGCACTTGAGGAACCACGAGCTTCTATACGACCATGACTTGAAGAGTTTTATCATAATTTGGTGATGTAGAGAATACACATTCGTAGAACAGGATAGATTACATAGAATAAACAGTACAGAATCAGGCCATACAGTCCAATTAATCAATGCAGGCATATGTCTTTCAATACTGTGCACTAAATCTCAGCTTTCCAACATCTCTTTCTACCCCCTTTACCCTCATGCACTTGTTTCCTCCTGAAAACATCTAAGTTATTCGTCTCAAGCACATCCACTGGTAGTGAATTCCATATTACATCCACCCTGAATAAAGAAATTTCTCCTTATCTCCCTATTGGAATTATTGTTTATGATTTATATAATGAATATAGAATTTATTATAAAATATTTATAACCTTATTGGATTCACTCAACATGAAGGACAGAATCAAAGTATTGTCACGTGATATAAAGTAGAACTAGCTTGAAAGGTCAAAATTAATCCTGCAATGAAAAATGAGCTATTCTTTGGATTCCCTGTGTTTTTGTTTAGAATTAGTTTAAGACAAGGCGGTAGTTTGGAGGTGATTCTATCAATGCTGCATTGTATTAGGCTGATGGACATTCTTCTGCTGTTCAAACTTATCAGTCCATTTTATTTGACTGAAATCAACCAGACAAAAATTCTGCCAGAGTGCAATTGAAACGATGTGACATTTGTAGGAACGCTAATTCACATTAAAATCAATAAATTATTCTGCATGAGCTATGCACTTAATGAGAATGGGCACCCACTTCATGAATAAGCAATATAATTCACTATGCATATTGATTTTCCTGCAGGCGTACAGTAAAAGTGATCTTGTGGCTTTAGAAGTGCCAGTTTAGTTGGTAGCATTCCTACCTCTGAGTCAGCAGTCATGGGTTCAAGCCCCACTTTTTTTTTTAAATAGGATATGGATGCCACTGACAAGGCCAGCATTTGTTGCCCCTCTCCAATTTCCCTTGTATGACTGAACGGCTTGCTAGGCCATTTCAGAGGGCAGTTAAGAGTCAACCACATTGCTTTGAGTCTTAAGTCACACATAGGTCAAACCAGGTAAGGATGGCAGATTTCCTTCCATTAGTGAACCAGACGGGTTTTTACAACCGTAGCTTCATATCAATTCCTCATTTTTATTAATTGAATTTAAATTCCACCAGCTGCCATGGAGAGGGTAGGGGGGTGGGGGGGGGGGGGGGGGGGGGGGGGGGGGGGATGGGGGAGGGGGATGGGTGGGATTTGAACCCATGTCCCCAGAGCATTAGCTTTGGTTTACTAGTCCAATGACATTACCACTATCCCCGATGGAAAAGAGTTTTGGCTTTGGGCTCAATCGGCACTCAAAAGAAGCGATTTAATTTTAAAGGCCTCTTGGAATGCTCATGAACAGGTACAATTAGCAGAAACTCCCAATGGTGATTATATCATTCAACAGGCATGACTAGTATCATGGCCCAGGCCAGCTTCTAACTAGAAGCTTTTTAAATTATCCCAAAAGGGATAATTTGCACAGAGCATAATTTGTGCTTAAAATTCCATAATAATTTGCTCTTGTTATACTGATTTTGGGCAAATTGCACAAATGAACCAGCACAACCAAATGGAAACTCGACCCATTGTCCAGGACTTAAGTGAAATACTGAGGGAGTGCTGCATTGTCAGAGGTTTTGGCTTTCAGATTAGATGTTAAGACCCGACTTCATTTTACAGGCAGATATAACTAATCCCATGCCACCAAGGTTGCCAACCCTCCAGGATTGGCCTGGAGTCTCCAGGGATTGAAGGTCAATATCTAGGACACTGCTGAGTGCAACCCTGGAGAAAAATCAAGAACATTAATAAAGATTGTATGTCTTTTGTCATTTTCTTTGAACATTTCCCTTTACCAGATATAAAAATATTGAAAATGAGAAAAAAAACAGCTGTTTGGCTGACATTCAAGCATCATCCAATTGGATAATGAGACTTTTTGCTTTCCAATTGGCATAGGAAAGCAGTACATCACAAAGATGGGTGTGTTGGCCAACTGATAGTTGGAACATGAGGGAAAGTCATGTGATGGAACCTCCAGGGATACATTTAATCACAATTGGCAACCCTACATGCCACCCTGTCAAGAAGCAGGAAGTTCTTCCAATGTCCAGCCAATGTTGATCCCTTTACTGCAGTAGATTGATCAGTTATCTCCATGTTGTTTTATGGGATCTTGCCGTGCGCAAATTTCTTGCCACGTCTCCTACAAAACAACAGTGACAACATTTGACTGTAAAATGTTTCAGGGTGTCGTGAGGGTGTGAAAGGTGTTATTCAATTTTTTCCTTAAAAAGATTGGATGAAAAAAAGAGGCCACTCAGCCCATTATATCCATGCTGATTCTTTGCTACAGCAATTCATAAACTATGTCACTTTTGCCTGAATAGCTCTATAAGTTCCATTGCTCTACATATCTATTCATTATTCCTTTAAAAGGTCCAGTGATCTCTGCCTCAATCACTCCCTTTACGCATGTTCCATGTTCCAACAACTATCGATAAAAAAACATTTCTCCTAACATTTAAACTCTGTTTCTCAATGACAATGTTATTTTGACCCCTTGTGACTTACTCCCAGAGGAAATAGGTTTCTCCTATTCACTCTGCTAAGTCTCATCTTAACCTCCTCTGTTTAAATGTCCACTCAAAGTATATTTGCAATTCCTAGAGCTGCCTAATGAATCTGTGTTGTGCGCTCTCCATGGCTTTAATATCCTTTCTACAATGGAAGGTCATATGTGAAAACCGTAATCTGTGATCTAACCATTACCTTGCATGGTTAAGTGTCATCCCTGGCTCAACGGTAACACTGGTCATTAGCTCATTGCAGTTTGCGGGAGCTTGTTGTGCGCAGATTGGCTGCCGTGTGTCCCTGCAACAGCATCTAAATTTCAAAAGTACTTAATTGGCTGGGACATCCTGTGGTCATGAAAATCTCTTCTCACTTCCTTTGTACAATTTTATCCTTATCTCTTTGTACTTTATGCCTTTTAAATATTATCCTTCCAGAATGAGATCTCTGTGAGATCTCTCTTTTAATTTTAGCTGCACTCTCCATAAGAACAGTAGCAGGACCTTGGCTGTCTCATTCAAAAGCACCCCTGACAATGCAGCACCCTCTCAGTACTGAGTACTAACCTGAATTGTGAGTGGGGCTCAAGACATAACCTTCCAACTCAAGAGTCTATCAACTGAGGCACACTATTGTTGGTAAATTATTGTAAGTCATCAGTTAAATATGTTATTAAGCTGTGGATTGGCCAAAATATGTTTCAGGAGACATCACAGTCTTTCTGGGCAGGGTTTGCTTGCCCTTTGAGTGGAAGTGCAAGGAGTTATTTGGAGAGGTCAGATTACAGGAGCAGTTTGGAGCAGCCTCAGTGATTGATGACACTCAGGCAGCAGATGATGATGAGCTCACCATCTTTCTGGCAGTTCAATTGTAGAGAATCTAAACAAAGCACCGTCTTGAGATGGATGTTCCCATGTGAAGGACAGACTGTTTAAACTCTTCAAAGTAATCATCTGCAGCACACTAAACACTGCATCTCGTGGGTAGTAATGGAGTAGGCAATTCAGCCCATTGTGCTTATGGTGGCTATCTGAAAGGGCCATTCTTAGCCCCATTCCCCTCCTCACATCAGGAACACATAGTTTGTAAACCAGAAATAAGTCAAAATTTAGTTTGGGGATGGTGGGGGTAGGAAATTGCTGAACATGGAAACAATGACTATAATTATATTTCTTTTGGTTGTAACTCCAGTGTAGTCGCTGATTTCCAATTGGATGAAAAGACTAAAGTCTTGGTGAAGTTTGATGGCAACATGACCTGGACATCACCAGCCATATTCAAGAGCTCCTGCAGGATGGATCTGACTTATTTCCCCTTCGATTACCAGAATTGCAGCATGAAGTTTGGCTCCTGGACCCATGACAAAGACAAAATCGACTTGGTCTTGATCGGCAACGAGATCAACAGGTTGGACGTCTGGGAAAGTGCTGAATGGGCAATCATCACTGCACCAGGGTACAGACACGAAATCAAGTACAATTGCTGTGCAGAGATATACACAGACATAACCTATTCTATTTACATTAGGCGAATGCCTCTATTCTACACTATCAACATTATCATCCCTTGCCTGATTATCTCTTTTCTGACAATTTTGGTTTTCTACCTGCCCTCTGACTGTGGAGAAAAGGTAACTTTAAGTGTTTCAGTCCTGCTTTCCCTCACAGTGTTTCTCCTGGTCATCACTGAGAGCATACCATCCACTTCCCTGGTGATCCCTCTAATTGGAGAATATCTGCTCTTCACCATGATCTTCGTGATTCTATCAATTGTTATAACTGTTTTTGTGCTCAACATCCATTATAGAACCACCATGACCCACACCATGCCAGTCTGGGTGAAAACCATCTTCTTAAAGCTGCTGCCACGAGTTCTGTTCATGTCGAGACCCACAACCAGTTGCGAGGCGCAGGAGACTCCGACACCCAAGTTTCTGGACAGCAGTACCGAGCTCACCAGTATCAACAGTTTCGGCAAATGCTCCAAAACCAAATGCTCAGAGAATGGTTTCTACTGCCAGGACCCACAGTGTGCTTGCTGCACATTCCGTAAGATGAAGGATCTGGACTCAGGCGAGAGTTCGAAACAAAGCTCGAGTGAAGAGACCATGGACTCCCTGCTCGCAATCTCAGCCTTGCCCGCTGAAATTCGAGAAGCCATTGAAAGCGTTACTTACATTGCAGAAGTTATGAAGCTGCAGAATGAGTCCACGGAGGTGAGAAAGAGTATATATACATATTTTAAATACATAAACACACCCAAGCGACCAAGTCCTCAGGTGCAGCAAGCTTAGAGAGTTAGGGCTAATTGAACCAGGGCGTGCAGACATAATAATTCAGTCCCCATTTTGAAGCCACACATTCTATCCTTCCTTATATATTTTCATTATAATATTATGTTCGCATTTGTATGTAAATTTAGCACGTTGTAATTACAAAAGCAAAATTCTGCAGATACTGGAAATCTGAGGTAAAAACAGAAAATGCTGGAAACACACTACAGGTTAGGCAGTAACTGTGGAGAGAGAAACAGTGTTAGTGTTTCAGGTGGTTGACCTTTTGTCAGAACTAGAAAAAGTTAGAGATGTAACAGACTCCAAGCAAGTACTGAGACAGGGAAAGGGGGGAGGGGAGGATAAGGTGGCAAACAAAAGATATTAAACTGTAATTACCCCATCCATCCAGTGGTGATGTTGCAGCTTTCTGTTGAAGGTGTAATTACAGCGTGATATGATTACATGGCAATTTTCACTGTAAATGTGAACATTGAATTTATAATAAGAAAAGTTGACAAAGTATGTACAGCTGCTATTTTTTTAATATATTTATAATTATATTAAGGCAATAAGTACTTTGGATTATAAAATTAGGGATATTGTCAACCAAATGAGGGGGAAAATGATACGTAAAGTGTAACACTTTGGGGAAATTTGTGTGAAATGCATTATAGCTAGAAGCTGAGCTCATTATCTAAGTCATAAGTGTCTGTGGGAGAGAGTCCCTGGTGGTCCTAACCATAATGTTGTCACTAAACCATAAGACTTTAATAGATGCATTATCCTAACAGCAACTGAAAGAATTAAGCAGGACAGACTGAGATCAGCAGGCAGGCCCAGCACAGCTTTACTTACAACAGAAGCAATCCTTCAATCTAAAGAGGACATGAAACTCCACTGGCTTACGAACAGCATCAAATATCAGAGCGGGCATCCGCTCTTCCTTAATCCCGCTGCCACTACTTGTTTCCTGAGCTAGGCCGTTGAGAAGTCCTTCTGGTCGCTGCTTCTTTCGTCAAAAGGTCAAATTTAGGACTGAGGGCAGAAAGGCTTTCTTCAAAGTGTCATCAAACATGGATTGGGCTTCTGGTTAGGGTAGCAGAGGCAGAAAACTGGATTCATTTGTAAGGCAAATGATGAATGAGGGGCTGAAATGTCGCTCTGGATGCATGAGTTAGGTGGGTTGCATGGCCTTCACTTATTGGGACAGATCTTCAGATGCCAACAGTGGCGAATGTCCATTTTGTCCATTTGCACTCTGTGACCTTTTCTCCATTCGTTTAGTTCTCCTTTTAAAAGCATCTTTCCTTTAAAGCCTTTGGCTCTTTTTTCATTGCCCATTAAACTATTAAAACTTTCTTCCTCTTTTGTTCTCGTTTTCCTATTGTAGGGAATTTATCTGAAACCATGTTTTCCAACATCAGCTAATTTGGGTTACTGCTGTGCAGGATAGGGAATTGTCATTTTTGAGAGAGAGAGAGAGACTTGCAAATTTCTTACAACGTTCCAGTTTTTTTGAAATGGATACGTACAAAGTCAATGGCATAGCTTCGGATCACACCCACCCCATAACACTTTACTAAAATTGTAATAAACCGCCACCGTTGAGCTGAGTGTGACACTCGATCAGCCAGTACCCCTCATATAACTACAAAGGGACAAAACCTGCAGGTGAAATTCTATCAAAAGAACATACTGGAGAAATTTTCACTCTGCGCTTAATGCCAAAAAGAATTCAGCATGTCTAATATTTATCATCATTTATTTAGTAAATTGATTAGTAGTTATTTCAAAAGGCAACTGAGTCGGCACTTGAAGGAAATAAAACTTGCATGGCCACAGGGATAGACCGGGGTAATGGGACTGACCGGATTGTTCCACAGAGAGCCAGCATAGACTCAAATGGGCCAAATGACCTCCTTCTGTGCTGTTTATGAGAACTTCTTTAGATACGTGGAGAACTGTTTTTCTTTTTGAAATGATTTTTTCGCCTTCTCCACTTTCTTCCCCTCCTCGCCCCTGGTCTATTTCATATGCACAAGTTGACATCTAGTGGCGAAGGATTGTACTACACTTCCAGCAGTCTGCAAACTTGCAGTCCAAATTTCTATTTTTAATTAGCACTGCACTGGGTCACTGTGGGAAGCGTGGCATTTTTTTTTTTAAACTTCAATATTTATTTAAACTGTTTAATCAACAGGTATCCTTCAATATCCTGTTTCACAGTCTGGTTGGTAGTGTGGTACAATTCCCCACAGCCCAGAACGTAACAGGTTTGATTCTTGACTTGTGCTCAGGTGGGTGTTCTCAGCCAAAGTATGGCCGAGGATACAATCATTCGTGGTTTCTGTTAGAAAGTGTGCCTTGCTTTCAACAAAGAACATTAAATTGTGATGCACTACAGTGGAATAGCCAAAGCTTAAGGTAGTGTCAAGAATTGCCAATTGGGTGATGTACCAAGAAACAGCTGGTTAAATTGTACCCAATATCTTGAAGAGGAACAAAGGGACAGTGTAGAGGGAGCTTTACTCTGTATCTAACTCTGTGCTGTACCTGTCCTGGGAGTTTTTGATGGGGACAATGTAGAGGGAGCTTCACACTGTATCTAACCCAGTGGTGTACCTGTCCTGGGAGCGTTTGACAGGACAGTTTTTTTTATTTATTCATGGAGAGTGGGCATCACTAGCTTGTTCAGAGGGCACTTAAGAGTCAACCACATTGCTGGTGTGCAACAATGTGACAGTGACCTTCTGTCACCTTCTCAGCTCCCCAGGACTTCCCTGAGCCTAACTGCACAGAGCAGCTGAGAGAGCTTCTCTGTGAACTGTAAAGCATACAAAGTCCAAACTGCAACTCTCAGCTACATTGAATGGCTCCCAGGGCTTTTTTGAGCTCTAACTGGAACCTACTAACAGCAGCACCTTTCTCCTGCTGCTGGACACGGAGATCAGTTGAAACCCGAGCCCCTTAAGCTCCACCCATCTCCATGACAACATTGCCTTTCATGTTTCACTGAACGCTTTTAAATTAATTTAGCTACAACTCCCATCATCTCTCTAGACTGCACTTCTTTGCAAGCAGTATAAGCAGCCCATCTCCATTTCCCCAGCTAAGTAAGCCAACCTGCTGTTTTATGGATCAATTTCTTCTATTCTGATTCTATTCAACAAACATGGGTAATCTTCTAAACTGCCATTTTCTTTTACATGATCTGGCAATCTCTGAAGCCCAGCATTTTAGTTACCTCACCTTCACAACAACGGTCTTCCCAGTACTAAACATAACCTCCAAAATATTACCATGAACCATGAAGTAGATATTCGTCACAAATCCCATGCTGGGATCCATCCCTGGGAGTTTTTGACAAGCCAGCAGAGGGAGCTTTACCTTGTATCTAACCTGTGCTGCAGCTGCCATGGGAATGTTTAATAAGGATTTACATTAAAACTATAGTCTTATTTCTAATATTTCTCTTAATGGTACTTGTCTCAGATACAGGATGATTGGAAGTACGTCGCTATGGTGATCGATCGGCTCTTCCTCTGGATCTTTATCCTGGTATGCATCCTGGGAACAAGCAGCTCTTTCCTACAGCCATTGTTGTCAACAGATGAGTTGTGAATGTCAGATACGGGTACATGGTTATAAATACGGGGATCCCTTTAATACTGTGTGAAAGAGCCAATCAGAAACCTGGTGGCGTTATGCATGGAGGGAGAGCTAGCTTATTTAACAAGACGTGGAGAGAAACTACGGGTGCTAGGGAACACCTCTCCTCCCTCAATCTTTCAGATACTTGCTGTGCACACGCATTTTTTAAGCTTAATATTGGAAGGGATCCAGTCACAAAGAGCTGCATGTAAAAATAAAAAATACAATCAAATTTGACCACCCAGAATCTGGGAAAGCTACTGTTACACAGACCAATATGCACAGGGTGGAGAGAAGGGAAATCAGATCAGGGTCCCAATGTGATGGAGAGAAGGGGGGAATGCAGGATAGAGAAGTAATTGCCTCAGTGAGGAAATGCTACTATGCTTTAATCTTGGGAAATATTACAGATCAAATGTTTAGGAAAAGAGAGGTCACGATTCAAAAATTAAGACAAAGGCTAAAAATTTGCATGATTACAGATCATAAATGGCAGTAACTGGAAAGTATGGCCATCAGACTGCAATATATAAAATGTTTTAAAAGGTGATTTTTCTTAAAGTTCTCAAATAGCACAATGTGGCCTTCACCCCGAGACAGTTGACTATTACCAGAGAGAGGTATTTGTCACAGTGCACCGCCTATTACAGAACTGAGCCACACCAACCAGCAACATAACCGCCTCTATCCTTGATCCTGCGCTCAGGTAGCTGCATCAGAAGCAGGACGGTCGAACTGGAATCATAACCCACGTGAGAATGGGAGACTCAAAATCAGCCTGTCCCACTCACTCCACCAGAAAATCATGTCACCTCGTGGGAAAGATGAGAAATACAGATAATATACAAGTAAAAAAAATCAAACATTTCTGACTGGTAAACTCCTCACTGATCCCCTTAGGTGATCAAAACGAGCCCAGGAGGCCACTCTGGCCCTGGTTAATGGCAGACAGTACATTTTGTATGAGATAATCACTACCCAGCCAGACACACCACCTCCTGACAAGTATATGCATGGATGTCAGCTGAAGACTCGATTGGGCTCGTGTGTGAAGCGCCCTCTGATCAAACAGCCAGTCTTTGTTCATTGGGGAAGAGTGGGCTTTTAGGCATGATACATCAGAAAACAGGTGCTGAGAAACTGTACCATTGTAAGCTAGTAATAAGGGGAGGATCAGTAAAGAGAGCAAGTACAAGAGGTAGTTATAGCTAACATTCCTGAGGTTGAGAGAGAGTGGGAGTAATGGTGCGATGTACTGACAAGGTCAACTTGCTGTGTGGCAAATGCGATAACCAACTTAGAATATTCTTCTAAATTTGCCATTTCAGCAAAGATGTTGACATGTATACAGGACAAAGGGGTTTCACACAAGGCCACATGCATGTTTGTTCTTTCAAGCCAGAGTGGTGCACTGTCTATAGGCCCCTGCCTTACCTGGTTTTTTACAAGCTGAGTGACAAAGGCACTTGGGTGGTGGATTTTTTTTCTTGCAATAGCTGAGATGTAACTGGATTACTGCAGCTTGCAAAGCACCGCATGTAACCTACAACTGTGCTGTAAATATGGTTTTCTGGAGTGGCGCTGGTGAGTGTAATGCTGTTGCCTGTTCTGCCATATCTAATAAAGGAAAATGAAAACATCACCGCACTGGTTTAACTAACTCCACATGTTAACGTGCCAAGAAGATCTTAATTTGTATCTTTAAACAACCCAAATCAGTTCTAACATTTATATATAACCACCTTTCACACAGCTGCCCCAAGAGCTAGGAAGAAGAGCTAAGTTAGAAAGGTGAAATGTTGGCAGTCTAACCTCACAGGTCTATTTCATTAGTGCCAGCTGGGCTCAGTTGGTAGAACATTAGCCTCTGAGGAAGCCTTATGCGCTTTCTGTATCATAAGCTAGATTGAGCCTTCAATGTAGTATGGAAGGTGGTGCCCTTTGGAAGGTGCTATTGGAGGTGCTGTCCTTTGGCTGAGACAGTTAACTAAGGCCACTCCAGCCTGTTCAGGTGGACAATTGCTAGACAAAAAGGATCCGAGTTTGCTTTCTACCATACTGGTAGTCGCATGATACAATAATAATGGAATTGCTGACTAATCACAGTAATGAGTCAACAATAGGCACAGAAATGAAATGAGGGTCTTTGGGAATCAAAACTCCAAACTCACTTTTTTTTGATCCACGCATGTCACACTTAATATGCCATGTTACAAATTAATGTATTTCAAAATCTTTTTTTTTTGAAAGAAACCTAATTTGCATTTGAGGGAATCAATACTAGCTGCTTCCATTGTCTCCATAGGGAGCCTATTCCATACAGTGACCACTCGCACATCAAAATATTGGGCTTGATTTTATCTCAGTATTAAGTGAATGGGTGAGTAAAAAATCTTGCCCAATATTGTCTCGGAAGATTAGTTTTGAGTTTACGCCCCCTTCCAATGCAGCTTGTGCCCTCTTGTTCTGGACAAGGTGAAACAGCTTGGCATTGTCTATTCTAGTCCACTAGAATCCTATAAAGAACAATCACATCACCTCAACTTCGGTTTACAGCAAGAGCACACCCAACTTACACAATCCAATCCAACCCAATCCCTCACATTCTGGATTCTGTCTTTCATTAGCTGGGCAAGAAGTGAGCTCCCCCCAGTGTCCCAGCCATCATTCCCATTCTCAGCAAGCACCACCATTTGCTGTTTGATGGATCTTTCTGTGCAGATTTACCAGATAACAATGGTGAGATGCACTTTAATTCGATGGATGTGAAACATTTTGTGGTGCTATGATAGATGGGACGGGGTGCTAGATAAATGAAAGTTCATTCTCAAATACGTCAGCCGCGCTTTGGAGAAAAGATGTGAGAAACAAACAGCTAGAAAAAGTGAGATACATGCCCCCAAAAAAGTATTAGAGTAAAATTTAATGGTTTATGTACATGCAAAGTAACAGCACACAATAATTATGTTAGCCCGGCAATCATTACTTTAAGCAGTTATTTGGGAAGCTCAGCTGTTAAGGTTCCCAAGGGCAACAGGATTTCATAATGACCATTGCAGAAAGCTTCAGGGCTAATGAAGATCATCTCAGGTGCATCTAAGCTACACGTAATGTAACACCGGCCCACACAAGGAAACAGTCGTTGAGTAGCAGCGGGCTGTGGCATCAGCTGCTGGTGGGTGGGTCCCATGCATCAGCTGGCAGCTTCCAAGTAAACTTGCCGGTTTGCAAGGGCAGGCGGGCTAGACACAAGCGCTAGGAGCTTCCAGCGTCATTGTCAGGTTAAAAACAAGGAAATCGTCGTGGAAAATTTTCTGAATCCATTCATGCTCTCCAAGGCAGATTGAGCCGCGAAACTGATTATTACAACCTCCCCATGCACCCACCCAACCCAAAAACAAAACTCCCAAATTCAGACTTCAGCCCTCGTCAACGTCACAGCAGGTGAGAATTTTAACAAACACTCCAGTAAGAAACGCTCTATGTTTTACTTTTAAATCGATACATTTTAAAGAGGAACTTTAGAGTAAAGCTGTGGGTTACAGGAATGGCAAGTGCTGACTCAAGACAAGTTCCAAGCACCTCCACTTTTTATTGCGGGCGTGTGGTAGCATCTGGTTTTAAATAGATTCCCATTGACAGGAGACTCCCCTAACCCAAACTGATAGTGCTCTAAGGATAGGGAAACTGACATGGTGCCTGGGTATTTCAATATTTATCATTTGCCGCTCATTAGTGCGAGATAGTGATGCCAGCAGTCTACAGCCCATAACTAATCGCTTATCTTGACAATAGGCCAGGCAGCCACACCCCTCACCGCTTTAGGAAATCCTATCCCAATCTTCTGACACACAAAGTAGCCTCAAAATACAACGCACGGCCCATGTCAGAAGCATATCCCCTGCTCCTCAGTTTAGCAGAACCAATGCTGGTCACGAGGGGTCTTGAAACGGGCATTTTTTAAAAACAAACTGGTGCCCACTTCACTCTCCAGGTAGAAATATCCCAGAGACCTGTAGGAGGCAAGTACTTACCAGTCCCAGTACTCTGCCCACAGTGAAAGTTCCCTTTAAAACAAATGAGTCTGTAGAGTTAAACATTCTGCCATGCACACACTACTCCTTCTTCTGTTGGGTAAGAGCTCCTCAGGCACTGTCCAGCAAAGCTAAAGGGCTCCTCCGGCAAATATGAGTTCCAGAGCAGCTTGGATGTCCCCTCCGGTGGCCTGCAGAGCTCGCAAGCTCAGCTCGCTGTCCTGAATCCCCATGTCCCTCAGCTGCTGGAGCTGCGGCTGCCATTGGTTCTGAAGGAGGCAAACACGGCCAGAGTCAAATTTTATTCCCCCCACTACCCCACGTGAAGCTTACAAATATACCAAACTCGAGCAAAGGAGCTCAATTTGACAAAATTTAAAAAATAAAAGGTGGTTTAAGCAGGTGCCTTCTTCCAACCCCTCCCCTCCCAACCCCCATTCTCTGCATGTCCCACTGGTAACCCTGGAGTGGCTTGTGAGGCCAAAGGGCAGTTAGGAGTCAGTCAATTGGTGCGGGTGTGGAATCACATACCGGCCAGAGTGGGTAATGATGACAGGTTTCCTTCCCTAAAAGGACGTTAATGAACCAGTTGGGTTTTTTATGACAATCAAACCATTTCATAATTCTTTTTACTCGGATGCTTCATTTTCATCTCACCACCCTGTCCCTACAGACACACGCCCCGCCACCCCAACCCTGCAGACACTCATGCACTAATGAAGACACGCACACACCCTTAGACACACAGGCACATTTCACTGTGTCACCGGATCGAGATTAGGAGCAGCTGGAGTCAGTGGATAAGGGTCAGGTCCCGCATGACTGATTTCTCCATGCCTGGTTCAATGGTACCAAGGTCAAATGCAGCAGGCCAAAGTAAGGTTAGGTCACGCTGTACAGACAGGGATCAAACCTGCAGACCTACCTGCTCCGAGGAACACCGTTACCTACCACGTGGGGTGTGTCTGGGGAGGCCTGAAAACCCCCTCATGCTGCACGGCAGCCAGAAGTTACTGAAATCCCCTTTTACTTTCAGGAGTGCAGGAAACTCACTAACCTGAAGTGCCGAGATGTTGGAGGCTTGCAGAGCCTGCTGCAGAGCCTGGCTGAATATATCATGGCTGATCGGGGCAGTTGATGGCATCCCCGAGTTCATCACTGGAGACAGACCCGATGCTGTGCCCTGTGGAGAGAAAAGCCGAGACCGAGGGTAAGTGAGGAGGAGGGGGCACATTAGTGGAGAGGAAGCTAGTGGTCAGATGGGGTCAACTGACCTGTGCTCCTGTAGTCGGGGTAGCGGCGCTGCTCTCCGGGGTGCTGGCCAGGGCCAGCGCGGTTGCCAACTCGCTCTGTGTAATGGGCCGAGGTCCCACTGAGCCGCTGTAGCCCAGTGTGGCCGGACGGGAGCCGGATGCATTGCTCGAAGAAGCATTGGACCGGGCCTGTGTAGACAATGTGAAGAGTTTTAATTGTTGTTGGCAAGAATATTCACCGTGTTAAGATAAGTGAAAGCCCTGGCATGCCAGTGTCATGAGGTTATACAGTCCTCCAGGGCAAGAGCAGCACATCAGGGGGATTGCTCACAAGATCCCGAAAGGGGCCCCCCCTGCTGCTCCCAGCCCAGGAGTGGTGGGTTCATTAATATTGCCAGCCACGGCTCACTTGGGAGCACCTGAGTCGGGAAGTTGTGGCTCTAGCTCCAGTCCAAAGATTTAAGCACGCAATTTTGGCTGACACTCCCATGCACTACTGAGGGAATGCTGCACTGTTGGAGGTGCCGTTCTTCAGATAAAACATTCAGGTGAGGTGACTGCCCTCTCAGACGGACGCAAACGATCCCATGGCACTATTTCAAAGAGCTGAGGAGTCCTCCCTGGTGTCCTGGCCAATATCCCTCAGCCAACATCACCAAAATGAACTATCTGATCACTATCCCCTTGCTGCATGTGGGATCCTGCTGTGTGAAAATTAGCTGCTGTGTTTCCCATATTACAACATTGACCACGCTTCAGAAGTGCTTCATTTGCTAAAAGACAATGTATAAAGACACCTTCCAAACCGGCAACCTCTACCACCTGTTACGATCCTTGGCCAGACCCCGGGACGTTGGGGGAGGTGCGGTTAGGGACCAATAATGTTCTGTTTACAGTTGAGATTCAAGGCACCTGCTTTTGGAAAAGGTACCCTTTTGAAGCAGTGGTGTTCTGTTTCCATGGGGTTTGAACAAACAAAAACAAACTTTACTATACAAGTTCAGAAAGATAAAACAATTTACAAAACCGTCTTATACTCTAACATTCGGGGTAAGTATGAGGGACATGTGAATTAAAAGATGAATTGTGGTCGGGCACACCACACTACAGAGTAAATGACAGATGGCAACCAAAAATAAATTCCATAGAAAGCTCAACAAATCACTCAGATGCTAGTCCCACTGTGAGTCAACCAATCTCACAAACTGCGTCTTTCTCATGAGGGTTTCCAATCTCTGCCTTTGGAGATCTCTCCTTGGATTTCTCTCCACAAGTTGTTCCCACTTGGACAGATTTAACAACAGCCCACCTCACAGGGTTTCAATCTCGCCTTCCGAGATTCTTTTTCCCTGGATTCCCGAATACACTCCACACCGGCTCTCAAGCACATTTTCAGGTCTACGGCCATGCCAAGCAGAACACCACTGCTTCAAAAGGGTACCTTTTCTCCAACGACCCTCTTTACTGGAAGTCTGCTCTTGACAACTCTTTCCTTAAGTTTTTAACAACTTAACCAGGATCTCGGCCTGTCCCTGAATCTCTGGCACTTGTTGGCTGGCAGACTCCCTGAAACTGGCTGCCTCAAGAAGAGCTGTTCACTGACCCTTGAACCAATCTGGTGACCTTTCAAAACACTCTCAGAGGGTCCCACCCTTGTTCAGGCAGCAACCAATGTAAGAAGCATTGGAAGTTCCTGTATCTTAAATGTTACAATCTCCACAGTCTGCAGGTTTATCACCCAAGGACACAAAGATTAATGGATTTCACAACATACCTAGAAGGACCAGGGCATCAGACTCATGGGAACACTATTACGTATACAAATTCACCTCCAAGTCACACACCATCCTGGCTTGGAACTATATCACTGGGTCAAAATCCTGGAACTCCCTTCCTAACAGCATTTTGGGTGTTCCTACAACACATGGACTGCAGCGGTTCAAGAAGGTAGCTCACCACCACCATCTCAAGGGTGATTAAGGATGGGCAATAAATGCTGGCCTAGCCAGCGATGCCCACCTCCCATGAACAGATTTTTTTAAAAATCAAATCTTTCTTTATACAATAAACTGTGTTATATCAGCACTCTACCAACCAGAATTCCTGACTGGTATGGTACAGCCAATGGTAAATGCTGAGCTGCTCAAATCCCAAAGGTAAACTTGAAACAACTGCCACAACTTGTTTTGCAATTTGTATAAATTTCAAGATGCGTGCCTTGAGTTCAGTAGTAATAAGACCAAGTCTTATAGGTTTCTTACAAAACTAAATTAAACCTTTATTAATAGAAGAAATGATTTTAAACATAGATCTACAAATTACTACTATGATAACTTCTAAATCCCCTAATTAATCTGACTCCCAGTTACACCTCCATTAAGGCAACAGCAAGACACAAAGTTTAGACCCAGGCAAAGAAACATGATACCCTGAAGACTCCAATTCAAAGTGAGTTTCCTTAACTTCAGTTCTTTGTAGACAGCAGCTTGAGGCTTAGATGCTGAAGGCGTTTCACACTTGTTAGATCTTAGAATTCTTGCCTTTACACGCACCCTTCGCTCCTTTATACATATTTTCCCCTTTGAATATAAATTCCCATTGTTTCACTATGTCTTTGGACTTTACTTCCCTGATCATAAAATTTTATCATAGTACCCACTTTACCGGTAATCTTTGGAAAAATAAACACACTGTTTCTGAACTTCACCTGGCTAGGTGACATATTTCACCCCTCCTTTGAAAACAATCTGTGGTTTATTTTAAAATGCAAATGTCCTTTTAACCCTTACATTCTAAACTTCCCCCATGTTATTTACTTAACATTTCAAACCTTGCTCATCTTTTGTTACATCAAAGCCTCCAGACCAGCTGCCTTTAATCCAATTAAGTCTCACACAGACACTACTATTTTACAGTAAATTCCAATAACATTATATCATCTTCCTGACACTGACAACTCGATTTTTTAAAAAAGCCAATCACTTTCAGTGTTCAGATAATGCATCCTTTAAAACAAACTAATATTATTACCAACAGATTGTCAGTCTGCAGAAGTTGTTCTTAGGAGCTTTTACATTGAAATTATTCAATTATTGGATCAGTTTTGGTTTTTTTTAAAAATTCGTTCATGGGACGTGGGTATCATTGGCCAGGCCAACATTTATTACCCATCCCTAGTTCAGAGGGCAGAGGGCATTTCGAGTCAACCACATTGCAGTGGGTCTAGAGTCACATGTAGGCCAGACCAGGTAAGGACAGCAGATTTCCTTCCCTAAAGGACATTATTGTGCCTGAACAAAGATGTACCACACCTTGTCTTGTGTCCGGAGTAACGTAACTCCCAATTAATCGGCATTTTTGATTAACCGGCACCACCCATTCCCCCAAGCATGCCAGATAACAAAGATTTTACTGTATTGCTAACACCAGCTGGCCACACATGCACCGTTTGAACACATTTAATTCCACCAAACAATGCAGCCATTTTGTACTCATGGAATTGAAATCAATTATTGACTAAACAGAAGCAATTAAATTTCACTTAGAATTACACAAGATTTTGTTTTTCCTTTTGACCACATTAGAACACTTTGTATACAGCAGCAACCTAGAGCTATGAACAGTGACAGTGTTTAATTTGATATATTTTAGTTTAGTTTGTGTTAGACACATGATGAGGTGCTGTATACACACAAGCACTCTCTTCAATTAGCTTCACACTTACCTGCTGAAACTCATCCTCATCGTCAGAGAGCCCGTCAAAGAGGAATCCTCCTGGAACATGAAGCAGAGAGGAAATGTGGCTTTTATCTATTGGTCTACATGTCCCCTGCCTACAACAGGGGCATTGGATGGTGTTATTGACTTATAGACATCAAGAGACATGTCAGAGGGCAAGATTGAATCGATCATCATTACAGATGTTGCCAGCTTTGCCGATTTGCTCAGCATTAATAAGGCAGTGGCACGAAGACCTTTCATTCTCTCCAGAGTGACTGGACTGCATTTTGCTATCAGTCTGTTTAAGGAGAAAAACAACCCCACCTATATCTACCAGCTGATGCGTGAACTCTACAAACCACCAAATCTAAATATAATAAAACTCACTGAAACCCAAAGTAAAAGAAAAGACACAAAGACCAATGAAGCAAATTAAATGCAAACACAGCATGATTACTGGGGGGTCTAGAACAAGGGGTCACAATCTCAGGGTATGGGGAAGACCATTTAGGATTGAGACGAGAAGAAACTTCTTCACTCAGAGGGGGGTGAACCTGTGGGGTTCTCTACCACAGGAGGCTATGGGGGCCAAGTCACTGAAAATATTTAAGGAAATAGATAGGTTTCTTGACTCTAAAGGCATCAAGGGGAGAGAGAGCGGGAGTTGAGGTAGAGGATCAGCCATGAGCATACTGAATGGTGGACAAGGCCTCCAAAGGCCGAATGACCTACACCTGCTTCTATTTTCTATGTTTCTGTGACACAGTGGGAAAAATGTATTGAATGCCCTCAATAATTGGTGCGCTAATAAGCAGTACATTTGTAATCGAATTCAGCAGAAATAGCAAATGCTTAGCAGGTTTGGGGGTGGTCTAAAGAAAACAATGGGGGTGTGAGGGATGGGTCAGAAATGGAAAACCCCACACAAAATCGTGAACTTATTTTCCTATTTTTCCTCTTTTAAACACCAGCTGTGTGGTTTCCAAGATTTTCTGTTTTTATTTTGTACTTTCAGCATTCCAGTGTATCCCCCTCATTAAGAACCTCCTTCCCCAAAAGAAAAAGGCGACAAAAATCTGTAATAAAAATAGTGCTAGAAACATACAGGAGGATCAAGCCAGGTTAAGTTTTAGTTGCAATCATTTGCTAGAATGGATGCCTGGCCCTGTCAGTTTGATAAAGGATCACATTGAAAATACTAACCTGCCCTTTTGCTCCGGAATTCTCTCCATAAACCTCTCTGTCTCTTTCTCCTCCTTTAAGATGCTCCTTAAACCTACTTCTTTGACCAAGTTTTTGGTCACCCATAATAATAGTAAAGTGCACTGAGGCACTTTACTACATTAAAGGAGCTATATAAATTGCAGCTTTCCTCAACACCGCAGATGTGGGACTTACCTGGTACTTCACTGTAAGAACTGGATGGAATATTCCTCGAGTTACTGGCAGCAGTCGGCGAAGGGGCCACTCCGGTCACAGAGTGCAGGACCAACACCATTGCATTGACCAGGGCAGGGTGAGAGGAAATCAACCTACAAAGGGGATCATGTACATTAAAGACCAACATGTCAACATCATAGAGCAACAGATTAACAAAGGGACTAACTGACTGCTCAATGCAAGTGAATCCTTGGTTTAATGACAAGTATTCTCTCACTGGAATCAAGTTGTGGGCATATGATCCACACTGGGGCTTCATTGTATAACCTAGGATGCACAAGAGAGTCTTGGATTGTCTTGCTCAAAAGTCATGTCAATGTTAAGTCTGATATTCTAGTCATGCAGGAGGATGTTAAAGATCTCACTGTCTAGGCCAAGGTTCCTCCTGTTATTAAAACATTGCACTGCTGATTCTGGGAAATTACAGTCACATTTTCTTACATAAAAAGACACTGAACTTCAGATCTGTGACATTTTTGACTTGATAGGATGCATATAAATAAAAATGTTGGACCATTGCTTCTCTGTGCCAGCGAAATATGTTTAGTACAAGCTCAAAGGTTGAAGGAAAAGTCCAAAGTGTGCTGGTGCAGCATAAACAGGGCAAACTCCAGAACTGGGTAACAGAAGTGGTATGCTCTTTAAACCACGAGGATTAACTCCTACTGAATGAATTCCCCTGCAGCTTCTTTAAACCCAGGGGAGCCAGGTTTCCAGGCTCTGGAAACTACCCGTAGGGAACTGTGATCGAAGGAACAGAGGACAGAGACTCTGCACTGACGTAGCCCCGTCTCAGACCACTGATCCTTCCCTCTGCAGCTCCCTGCTGGGTACACATTTACCCTCATGCTTTGATTATGGCTGTACCTTGTACAGTTTTCCCTTCTAAGGTCTTAACCATTCACTCCTGCGCACAATCGCTTGTGATAAGCATGTCCATATCGTATTTATTTAAAAAGTTAGTAAATAGATCCATTAATTACATCCTGAATACGTAAAGCAAGATAATAGGAGGGGGAGTATTCATTCTTGGGATGTGGGCATCACTGGCAAGGACAGTATTTATTGCCCATCTCTGATTTTAATATGTCTGAGTGGCTCACTAGGTCACTTCAGAGGGCAGTTAAAAGTCAACCACTTTGGTGTGAGATTAAAATGATATGCAGTGCCAGAACAGATAAAGACATCAGGGTTTCCTTCTCCACTAGTAAGCCTGTTGGGTTTTTACAACAATCCTACAGTCACATTTTTTCCCCCCACTGATGCCAGCTTTTAATTTCTAGATTTTATCAATTTCAAAACTCATTCCAGATTTGAATTCATCTACTCAGGAATGCTAGCCCAACAGCATAACCACAATACTATCTGACCCGTGTATGAAGTGCTTCTTTCTAAATTTATGCAAGTGCTAATAGTTCAGTTGGTTACTACAGTGTCAGTGGTGAAACTTGGCCCTTATTCGATGCATGGCCTATTGTGTTAGTGTCTCAGCTTGCAGCTTGGCTGCTATAATCAGCCTGATCATTCTCAGGCAGGGAAGTTGGAGTGGGAGTGTGGAAATCAGCAAAAGTTTCTTGTTCCTGATCATTATCCAGTGACTCCAGGCCAGATATGCCTTTTGTGGAAACCAGGAGGCGACAAAAATCAGACCCAGAGAGATGATACCCACACAAATCCCAATGCTAGCTGCGTACACTTTCACATAACGAACATCAAATACAAAGCTTGCCCATCTAGTATGCAACTGTATCATAGTCCATGTGGGGAGCGGGCGAAAAGAAGGAAAATTCACCCTCATTAGTGCCCCTGGGTGCTTGTCCCATGCTCCATCATCCTTTACCTGTTGAGAGAAGTCGATAGTTGACAATGGGCTGCAGGCCTAAGGCCCTTGGAATGGGGGCTCCATAAACACATGGTCATTTTCAATATGATCGCTGGGTTTGAGGTTTATAGAATTAGCACTTACGTGTCCAGTAGGCTTGGGTCAGTGAAGAGCACAAACAAATCTTTGTCTTGCAACACACCTAGTTCAAAAATTTGAAAAAACAAGGTCAGGCCTTGTACATGGTTCAGTGGGGTTCACATCCATTGAGCGGTGGGGCCCCGAAACCTGAAAGTTTGCTTCGCCCGTTTTCCATTTAATTTATTCATCAAAAGTTGTCAACATTTGTGTTTTAAATGGAAACCTGATGCAAGGCCTTTCCAAATGCTTGCATCTCAAACGTCCAAGTACAGCTTTCTGCAGGATTACGCTATGAACTCGAGTATTGCTAAAAAAGACATTTTGAAGCTTTTCATCTTGCACTCATCAGGACAATCGCAAGAGTACCAATGTCAGGGGAAACAACAACTTTATACTGTATGAGAAGAGTGCGCTGATTGGTTGGCAAGTAGACGTTGATTGGTTGAGGGGTTGCCATGGTGAATGCATCAGTGGTCTGTACTACCAAACGACAAAACAGCTTGTTGCATTTACACACACTAACTACAGTGTCAGTATGACTCGGTCTCTGGATTACAAGGTTTAACCCTATTTCAGAAACAAGTATATAATCCAAGCTCGCATCCTAATGCAGTACTGAGAGTGTGCTGCACTGTCAGGGGAATGCCAAAGTGATGCCCCATCTCCCTATCATAAGCTAATAATCCAATGGCCTCGCAAAAAAACGTCAGGGAGTTTACCTAATGTCCTGGTCAACATTCCTTCCTCAACCAGCACCACAGGGGCTTCATCTGGTGATTTATCATAATGCTGCTTGTAGGACCTTGCCGAATGCAAAATAGCTACCCCATCTGACAACAGAACAGCATTTCAATTGAAAAGTGCAATTCACTGGAATGAGAAGGCACATATAATTGCCATTCCTTTCTTAGCTGCATGTTGGTTCCACAAGTCGTGCAACTCACAAGCAAAACAACAGAGAAGAAATCTCAGCTATTGAAAGGTCTGAGATTCCTATACTGAAAGTGCCAGCTCACCTGTAATAGGAGAATTTACCTGGAGGTGGTTTAAAATAATTGCTCAATGTTATACCATTCTTTTCACATTCTGATATTTAACATGGCCCCTTGTTAAAAACACTTCACGTGTTTCCCCATCGTTCTATTGCAGTCTGGTTATTTTCACATTATGTACAAAAGGAACAACTATGCCACTGGCTGTTCTCCACTGAGATGCTACAACAAGCCTCTGCATCTCTGAGTGAGTGAATCGAAACAGCCAGGGTTCCTGCTGCTGATCGCCATCTAGGACTGGTTTCTGGAAACAGCAAGTGTCGGGGAGCTGGACAGCAGGTGTCGGCTTAACCATGAAGTCATTCACATTCGTGGATTTAAATAGCAACTTTCACAACCTCAGGACACCACAAATTACTTCACAACTCGCGATGTACTTTTGAAGTGCATTCACTGTTGGAGTGCAAGAAAATCCCATTTGTACACAGCAAGCTCACACAAACAGAAGTGTGATAACAACCAGGGAATCTGTTTTGGTGACGTTGGTTAGGAATACATATTGGCCAGGACATTAGGAAGAACCTCCCCCACTTCGGAATAAAGGTCACGGTGCCTTTTATATCCACTAAGGACAGCAGACGGGGCTTTGGTTTAATGTCTTGTTCACAAGATAGTGCAGCACTCCCTCAGTGCTGCACTATTCGTGTTGGTCTAGATTAGGTGTGGGTCTTTAAGCCATGACCTTCTGATTCAGAAGCAAGAATGTTACCCACTGAGCCGAGGCTGACACCACACTGGCCCTGTCCAACAGCAAAGGTAGCATGCGATAGACAGAGCCATGTGATCCCACAACCAACCGATCAGATCTAAGCTCTTCAGTCCTGCCACATCCAATCGTGAATGGTGTTGAACAATTAAACATCTAAGAAGAGGCTCTGCAGATATCCCATCCTCAGTGATGGGGGAGCCCAACACATCAGTGCAAAAGACAAGGCTGAAACATTTGCAACCACCTTCAGCCAGAAGTGCCGTGGATGATCCATCTTGGCCTCCTCTGGAGACCCCTAGCATCAGATGCCAGTATGCAGCCAGTTTGATTCACTTCACGTGATATCAAGAAACAGCTGAATGCACCAGATACTGCAAAGACTATGGGCCCTGACAATATTCCAGCAATAGTATTGAAGGCATGTGCTCCAGAACTAGCTGCGCCTCTACCTAAGTTGTTCCAGTACAGCTACAACACAGGCATCAGCCCAGCAATGTGGAAAATTGCCCAGGTATGTCCTGTCCACAAAAAGCAGGACAAATTCAGTCCAGCCAACTACAGCCCCATCAGTCTACTCAGCAAAGAAATGGAAGGTGATGTCTAAAGTGCTATCAAGCAGCACTTACTCAGCAATAACCTGCTCACTGCCACTCAGTTTGTGTTCCGCCAGAGCCACTCAGCTCCTGACCCCATTATAGCCTTGGTTCAATCATGAACAAAAGAGCTGAACTCCTGAGGTGAAGTGAGAGTGACTGCCCTTGACATCAAGGCAAAGTATTTGTCCGAGGAACACTAGCAAAACTGGAGTCAATGGGAATCAGGGGGAAAGCTCTCCACTGGCTGGAGTCATACCTAGCACAATGGAAAATGGTTGTGGTTGTTGGAGGTCAATCATCTCAGTCCCAGGACATCACTTGCGGGAGTTCCTCAGGGTAGTGTCTGAGGCCCAACCTTCTTCAGCTGCTTCATCAATGACCTTCCCTCTATCGTAAGGTCAGAAGTGGGACGTTCGCTGAAGATTGCACAATGTTCAGCACCATTTGTGACTCCTCAGGTACTGAAGCAGTCTATGTCCATATACAGTAAGACCTGGACAATATCCAGGCTTGGGCTGATAAGTGGCAAGTAACATATGTGCCATACAAGTGCTAGGCAATGACCATCTCCAACAAGAGAGAATCTAACCATTGCCCCATGACGTTCAATGGCATTACCATCTCTGAATCCCCCACTATCAACATCCTGGGGGTTACCATTGACCAGAAACTGAACTGGACCAGCCAGATAAATACAGTGGCGACAAGAACAGGTCAGAGGTTGGGAATTCTGCAGAGTGTAACTCACCACATGAATCCTCAAAGCCTGGCCACCATCTACAAGGCAGAAGTCAGGAGTGTGACAGAATACTCTCCACTTGTTGGGATGAGTGCAGCTCCAACAATACTCAAGAGCCTCAACAGCATCTAGGACAAAGAAGGCTGCTTGATTGGCACCCTTTCCACCACCTTAAACATTCACTCCCTCCAACAGCAGTGCACAGTGGCAGCAGTGTGTACCATCTACAAGATGCACTGAAGCAGCTCACCAAGGCTCCTTTAACAGCACCTTCCAAACCTGTGACCTCTGCCACCTAGAAGGACAAGGGCAGCAGATGCATTACCTGCAAGTTCCCCTCCAACAATACTCAAGAGCCTCAACAGCATCTAGGACAAAGAAGGCTGCTTGATTGGCACCCTATCCACCACCTTAAACATTCACTCCCTCCAACAGCAGTGCACAGTGGCAGCAGCGTGTACCATCTATAAGATGCACTGAAGCAGCTCACCAAGGCTCCTTTAACAACACCTTCCAAACCTGTGACCTCTGCCACCTAGAAGGACAAGGGCAGATGCACTACCTGCAAGTTCCCCTCCAAGCCACTCACCATCCTGACACGGATATATATAGCCAGTCCTTAACTGTCCCTGGGTCAAAATCTTGGAATTCCCTCTGTAACAGCACTGTGGGGGTATCTACACCACCTGGACTGCAGCAGTTCAAGAAGGCTTCTCACCCTCTCAAGGCGATTAGGGATGGGCAATAAATGCTGGCCTAGCCAGCGACACCCACATCCCATGAAAGAATTTTTTAAAAATTGGATGGACAACGGATGAAGCATAAAGAGAGCAACTGACAAATGATCAGTGGCTCAACAAGTCAACATCTTCAGGAAAGGACAAGAGTTCATTAAAAACCATGACTGATGTGTACATTTGCAAACATATTTGAAAAATTAAATGCTCACATTTACAATGGGTTGCTGAATCCTAGTTTCCAACAACAGTAACGACACTACTACAAACACTTAATTACATGTGAACAACTTTAAGAAGCCCTGAGGTAGTGAAAGATGTCAGCATAAAATTTCAAGTCTGTGAGATCATTGTGAAACATATCTGGTCACTGTAAATTTAAAACTAGTTATTCAGACGTGGGTGACAGAGACATTTGCTGTCCATCCTTAGTTGTCCTGAGAAGGTGGTTGTGAGCCTTCTCCTTGAACCGCTGCTGTCCTTGTGGTGATGGTGTGCCTACGAAGGTGTTAGGTAGAGCATTCCAGGATAAGAAGAAAATAAGAAATAGGAGCAACAGGAGGCCATACGGCCCTTTGAGCCTGCTCCACCGGTCAATGAGATCATGGTTGATTTGATTGTGGCCTTAACTCTATTTCCCTGCCTGCCCCCCATTTTCCTCGACTCTCTTGTAGATCAAAAAATCATCCTAACTCGGCCTTGAATATATTCAATGATCCAGCCTCAACTGCTCTGAGGTAGAGAATCCCAAAGAGCAACAACTGTACGATAGAAGAAATTCCACCTCACATCCATCTTAAATAGGAAACTCTTTACTTTTAGACTCTCCCTTAGTTCTAGGTTCCCCCACAACCTCTCAGCATCCACCCTGTCAAGTCCCCTCAGAATCTTACGTGTTTCAATAAGATCACCTCTCGTTCTTCTAAACTCCAATGAGTATCAGCCCAATATGCTTAACCTTTCCTGGAGGAATGGTGATATACATCCAGGTGAGGATGGTATGTGACTTGCAGGTGATGCATCTCCTATGGAATGACTGCCAAGTGACAAGAAAGCCACTTAACAGCAAGGAAGATCGATCTCTCAAACTCACCTAAAGCAATGGGGTCATTGCTGAGACCCGGGGTAGCAACAATGATCTGGTCCAGCGATTCCTTGTTAGCCAACATCTTGAAAACCTGCAATTTGATAAAGTGGGTTGAGGTAAAACACTGATCATGACAAGACACTGGCGGAACTTATTCATAATCCTTCCAAACTGCTACAAACATTTTCTGCTTCTAGTTTTTCATGTAAACTTACAGTGCTGGCCAGCAAACCATGGAGAGATTTATAGTCTCTTCATTTGTTTTTGGGGTTAGGGTGGGAGAGGTGAGCGACGTGGGTTAGGCAGCATTTATCCCGTTTTACTGGAGCACAATATTGCTGTGAATCATCATCTGGAGGAATTCACCGGATTCCAATTTCACGCACAGTTCATTCGTGAAATACAGCACAGATGTGATATGTGATCAATACAGCAAATTAGATTTGAGCTGCAGCTCGCTGTTTGTGATGAGAAAAGATTTTATTCTGACTGCTGCTTTATTTCACTGCATGGTTTTTTTTTTGGAGTACTGAGCACGGCTTTCAACAATACCTTTCTCTATGCTGTCTTTTAACAAAGTCATTAAAACAAAGGGGTTAACAGCAGCTCCAACAGGACAAAAGGCATGAATTTAACTTGGAATACTTTTATCGCTGCTTCACCACTAGCGGCCATGCCTTCAGCAGTCTCGGGCTCAAACTCTGGAATTCCCTCCCTAAACCTCTCCACCTTTAAGACCTTAAAACCTACTCCTTCATCCAAGCTTTTAGTCACCTAATATTTCTTTATATGGCTCAGTGGCAAATTTTGTTTGATAAAGCTCTTGCGAAGTGCCCCAGGTTGTTAAAAGCGCTATATAAATACAAGTGGTTGTTGGTAAACAAGTGCATTAATAATAGTGAAGGAATTAAGCTCCCAACTTCCACTGGTTCTATGCTCCTTAGAGAGTGGTACTGAGCCATATAGACCACAAGGGTTTGATCTCTGGTCATTTTTATCCAGTTAATCTCAGATGCAGCAGCCACTGTTGGCCCAGCATGAAGGAGGGCAGGAAAAATAATGAACCCATTCATCAGTGTCAAGTGTACATGCAAGGTCCAGGGTAGGGTAAGGTTGGCTCTGGCTGCGATGCTCCTACAGTCAAATAGCCTGGCAGACCTTCCACCAGGAGTCAGTCAGATGAGGCAGCAGCGGTCAATCAGCAACCGGGTCCCAGTAGGACTCGTCATTTAGTGAGGAGAACAATCGGGAAAGGTGAAGCAGTCTAAAAGCCCTTGGCTCCGGAGTGTTCCACTTACCGCTTCCCTGTAAGCAGGGCTGGCATGCAGTGCTGCCTGGAGTACACGGAACTCCCGCGCTGCGGCTGCCTGGTCCACGGGCTCTGTGAAGGAGGTATGTGTCAGTACATGCAGTTCAAATGCACAATGTGCCGACATGTGCTTTTTCTGCTAACCCTTTTGCTTCTACCTGATTCCCTTTCCCACCTTGCATCCAGGGAGTGAAGCAGTGTGCTCCTGTCTATTCCCTATACAGGACAGAATAAAAACCGGAACTCTTCCCATTCCACTCGCTCTTAATCTTTTCAAACTACTAACCACTGCTTCCTAACCAAGTCTAGATCCCAGCCTCAACACCATTTCTGGCAGCTCATGGATGGTGAGCTGCTGCACACCATCCATGTCATTAACTCCTTCCTGACCTTTGCCTTAATTCAATCTTCACACCCTGTGTCAGCCTGGCTTATCTACAAGTATTGTTCCAGGTTTACATTTTTTACTCAGTTAAGTAGTTTCAGTCTGTTTCTAGTTTCTCCTTTCGAGGCTGAAGGGCCCTTCATCCTGTATCAATCTAAAACGAGCACTCGTCCTCTCTTAGCAATGCTACTGAATTAAAGTTCAAAGCTGGAGTCTCAGCTTCATCCAGACCGAACAGGGACTTTAATGACCCCTTAGCCTCCCAGCGCTGCTAACTGCAACTGCAGCACAGCCAGACAGTCCTGCTGTCACCAGGGATGCCAACAAGAAGTGGCATCTGCCAGCCCCTCAAGGGCAAGTGGCAGCCCCAATGGCAGATCCAGAGGCTGCCCCTCTGTACTGCTGAACAGTGCAGAGCAGCGCTGGTCTGCGCTAACTCTACCCAACCATTGGAAACCATCTCAATTCCTGGAACTGACACTTGTCTGGCTTGCCTGAACACAAGAATTAAGAGCAGGAGTAAGCCATTCGGCCCCTCAAACTTGCTCCATTATTCGATAAGATCATGGCTGATCTGATTTTGGCCTCAACTCCGCTTTCCTGTCAGCTCCCACCCTCCAACCCCATAACCCTCAACTCCCTTGTTGATCAATATCTATCTAACTCAGCCTTGAATAAATTCAATGGCCCAGGCTCCACTGCTCTTTGGGGAAGAGAATTCCACAGACTAATTAAACCCAGAGAAAAAAATCTCATCTCCGTTTTAACTGGGAGATCCCTAATTTTTAAACTGTGCCCCCTAGTTCTAGACTTCCCAACAAGTGGAAACATCCTGTCAGCATCCACCCTGTCAAATCCCCTCACGATAATATATTTTTCAATAAGATCGCGTCTCATTCTTCTAAACTCCAAAGGGTATAGGCCCAACCTGTTCAACCTTTCATCATAAGAAAAGCCCTTTATGCCAGGAACTGGTCAAGTGAATGCTCCCTGAACTGCTTCTCATATAAATATATCACCTCTTAAATATGGAGACCAAAACTGTACACAGGACCCCAAATGTGGTCTAAGTAAGGCCCTGTACAGCTGCAGAAACACATTTTGTATGACATTTCTCTTGCAATAAACACCAAAATTCCATTTGCCTTCCTAATCACTTGCTGCACCTGCATACTAACTTTTCCTGATTCATGTACCAGGACACACAAATCCTTCTGTACTGTAGAGTTTGAATTTTACATTCAAATAATATATTGCCTTTCTATTCTTCCTGCCAAAGTTCACATTTTCCCACATTTTACTCCATCTGTCAAATTTTTTGCCGACTCACTTAACCTGTCTATATCCCTTTGCAGATTCCTTATGTCTTTTGGCAACTTACTTTCCTACCTATCTTGTGCCATCAGCAAATTTTGCTACCATACATTCAGACCCTCCGTCCAAGTCACTAATATAGAGTGTAAATAGTTGAGGCCCCAGCACTGATCCCTGTGACACTCCACTAGTCATAGCTTGCCAACCCAAAAGTGACCCATTTATCCCTACTCTCTGCTTCCTGTTGGCTAACCCATCCCCTTTCCATGCTTATATGTTACCCCCTACAGCTTGAGCTCTTATTTTGTTAGTAACCTTTCATATGGCACCTTGGCGAATGCCTTTTGGAAATCCAAGTACAATACGTCTACAGGTTCCCCCTTCATCCACCTTGCTTGTCCCTTCCTCAAAGGACTCTAATAAATTAGGAAACACAATTTCCCTTTCACAAAACCATGCTGACTCTACCTGATTGTATTATGATTTTCTTAATGTCCTGCTATTACCTCCTTAATAATTGATTCGAGCATTTTCCCTACGATTGATGTTAGGCTAACTGGCCTATAGTTTCCGGCTTTTCGTCTCCCTCTTTTCTTGAATAAAGGTGTTACATTTTTCCAATCCACTGGGACATTTCCAGAATCTATGGAATTTTGGAAGATCAAAGCCAATCTATGTACTATCTCTGCAGCCCACTTGTTGGCATTAATACTGTGGAATGTGTTCCTGCAATACTGGACTACCACAGGATACCATCTGACTGAAGCAGCGCAGTACATGCGCTCCAGGCACGGAATCTTGCTGCACTTGCTCACAGCGAGTCTGCTGCCTGTTTACACTCGACATTGCTCCACGTCTCACTGCTGGGTGGATACTCATTTTGATCAAAACTGCATTGTTTAACATCCCCTAGTAACTTTGAGTCATTCCAAACCCACATTCCCATATCTCTCCATTCAATGGAGTCTCAAACTCATTTACCTTGTCCACTTCAATGGCCTAACCTAGTACATATTAAGAACAGCAGCAGGCCATTTCACCCCTTGAGCCTGCTCATGCCAGTGTTTATGCTATACACGAGTTTCCTCTCACCTTTCTTCTAACCCCATCAACACATCCTTTTATTCCTTTTTCCCCTTGTGTGCTTATCCAGCTTTCCCTGAAATATATTTATGTTATTCGCTTCAACCCAGATCAGCCGTGATCTTATTGAATGGCAGGGCAGGCATGAGGGGCCAAATGGCCTACTCCTGCTCCTATTTCTTAATGTTCTTAACTGCTCCTTCTGGTAGCAAGTTCCAGTCTCTGGGTAAAGACATTTCTCCCGAATTCCCTAATGGGTTAATTTATGCAATGATTTATAAATAATGAATAATTTTCCAAACCGGTTTTCTGCTCTGGTTCCGGCCAGGACTTCTTCAGGACGTGAATTGTGGAGCCAGCTTGAATCCCGTAGAAATCCAGCGTCTGCTCATCTTTCAGCTTCCGGCCGCAGTACACCAGCTCTGCAAGAAAACCAGTGAAGTAACAAACCATCAGTCTGCTTCGCGAGTGCCAGGACAGGTATAGGAACACCAACAACTGTGGTGCCAGCTGTGGCTCAGTGCCAGCACTTTTTCCCCTCGGAGTCAGGGGGTTGTAGGTTCAAATCCCACAGCAAAGACAACAACAACTTGTATTTGCATAGCACCTTCAAATTCAACACATCACTCAAGGCAGGCAGGTGGGAAGGTTAGGTTAAGTTGGTTAGGGTAAGGCAGAGCAGGTTAAGGAAAGTTAGGTAAATTAGGGCCAGTTAAGATTGGGGAAGGTTAAGAGAAGTTAGGTAAATTAGGGCAGGTTAAAGTCAAGAGAAGTTAGGTAAATTAGGGCAGGTTAAAGTCAAGAGAAGTTAGGTACATTAGGGCAGGTTAAGAGAAGTTAGGTACATTAGGGCAGGTTAAGAGAAGTTAGGTACATTAGGGCAGGTTAAGAGAAGTTAGGTACATTAGGGCAGGTTAAGAGAAGTTAGGTACATTAGGGCAGGTTAAGAGAAGTTAGGTACATTAGGGCAGGTTAAGAGAAGTTAGGTAAATTAGTGCAGGTTAAGGGAAGTTAGGTAAATTAGGGCTGGTTAAGGGAAGTTGGGTAAATTAGGGCAGGTTAACAGGTTACGGTTGAGAAGTTAGGTAAATTAGGGCAGGTTAACAGGTTAAGAGAAATTAGGTAAATTAGGGCAGGTTAAGAGAAATTAGGTAAATTAGGGCAGGTTAAGAGAAATTAGGCAAATTAGGGCAGGTTAAGGTGAGTTAGGCTGGGGGGGCGGGGGCAGCTGCTACTTCCCTCCCTCACCCATTAACTCCGAAGCGGCCGCGGCTCCGGGCAGCTTCTCGGCAATCAGCTCCTTCAGGGCGGAGATCCGGACTCCGCCGCCCGGGCCCTGCTGCAGGCCCTCGGGCAGAGGTAGCAGCAGCTTCGGGGCCCGCGGCTGCTCGGCCAGTTTAACGGCGATCACCTCCGGCCGCATCTTCTCAGCAGAGCCTGAGGCCGAGGCCCGGTTACTATGGAGACGGACCGGAAGCGGCGGCGGTTTTGCTGCGTCACCAAACCGGAAAGAGGCCCAAACAGAAAATAAAAATAAATGGATCGTGTTTATCCCTGAGGCAGAGGCTGTAAATTGTTGTTCTGATCAGTAACGAGGTTATTATAATTTTTAATTTGAATTATATTAGAACTACAAGTCCCACAATGCACTGCAAATGGTGCTTGCAGTTATAGGAATTAGGAGTGGGGGCCACTTGGCCCCTGCTCTGCCGTTCAATAAGATCATGGCTGATCTGATTATAACCTCAACCCCACATTCCTGCCAACCCCCCTGATAACCTTTCCCCCCCTGATAACCTTTCACCCCCCCCCCCCCCCCCCCGTTAACCAAGAATCTATCTAGCTCTGCCTTAAAAATATGCAGACTCTGCTTCCGCCGCCTTTTGAGGGAGAATTCCGAAAACTCTCGACCCTCTGAGAGAAAAAAAATTCTCCTCATCGTCTGTCTTAAATGGGCGACTCCTTATTTTTAAACAGTGACCCCCACACACAACCCCCCCCACCCCCCCCCCCCCGACCCCAACGCCGAACTCTAGATTCTCCCGCAAGAGGAAACATCCTCTCCACACTATTGTCAAGGTTAAATCAAGATCTTAAAGGTTTCAATCAAGTTGCCGTTCACTCTTCCAAACTCCAGTGGGTACAAAGGAAAACAGAAAACGCTGGAAAAACTCAGCAGGTCTAACAGCATCTCTGGAGAGAAAAACAGAGTTAATGTTTTGAGTTTGTATGACTCTTCTTTAGAAGCCTTCTGCTTTTATCCAGTGACTACAAGCCTGGCCTGTCTAACCTGTCAATCCTGATTGCCCGGGTGTCTTTGCCATTCACACCTCCAGACACATCTTTCGTTTCTTTAGATAAAAGCAAAATACTGCAGATGCTGGAAATCTGAATCAGCTCAGACCTCCTGAGTTTTTTCAGCAATTTTTTTTTCGTTTCTTTATTTGTCCCATTACCACTCTCTTTGGCTTTTGTACAATGAAACTTTTTTCTTTTAATTTATCCTGCCCTCCATTCTATCACAGGGCTTCTCTTTTGTTCTTTTTTTGCACCCTCCCCCTTTCACTTGCTTTAAAATTATTACATTTCTATTTTTTCCCAGTTCTGTTGAGAGGTCATCATGTTAATTAAGTCCTCTCTTCACAGATACTGCCAGACCTGCTGAGTATTTCAAACCTTTTCTGTTTTTATTTAAAGATAAATCTCCAGGACTTTGCTGTGAGAAACATCATAGAGACATTAAAACAACTATGGGTTTTATTTTTATTTATGGTTGAGGGAGTGAAGGACTGAAGTTATGTAGATAGGTTCACACAGCTAGGTATGTTCTCGAAGAGAAGGTGGAGAGGAAATTTGATAGAGGTGTTCAAAATCAGGAGGGGCCTGGACAGAGTAGATAGAGGAAGATTGTTCCCATTGGTGGAAGGGTAGGGAACCAGGGAATGCTGATGTAAACTGATTGGCAAAAGAACCAGATGCGATATTAAGGAACACTTAGTTTTTTAACAGTGAGATTTATGAGAAAATGGTTCATGGGGTGAAGGATTTCAGTCATGTGTATGGATTGGAGAAGCATTCAAAAGATAATTGGATAACTATCTGAAGAGAAAAAAAATTAAGACTATGGGAAAAGGCGGAGATATGGGAGGAGGTGAAATTGGAGTGTAATGGGTTCAAAGGATGGATATGCCAACAAGTGATGTGACAACCGATGTATCTGTGACACCAGCAGCCACGGCGCTAGAGACTCTCCAGCGCAGACCAGGCAGGTAGCACCCAGGGGGTAAAAACAGAAAATCTTGGAAAAACTCAGCAGGTTTGGCAGCATCTGTGGAGAGAGGAACAGAGTTGATGTTTCGAATCCAATATGACTCTTCTTTGCATCGGAGTTCGGAGCATTTTATTGAAAGTTTTTCTGTTGAAGGGTCATGAGGACTCGAAACGTCAACTGTGCTCTTCTCCAACGATGCTGCCAGACCTGCTGAGTTTTTCCAGGTATTTCTGTTTCTGTTTTTGTTGTGGGGCATTTTATTTCCCATTTCAGAATTTTTAATTTATTTTGTTTCAGATTTCCAGCATCCGCAGTATTTGGCTTCCATTTTAGCACTCGGGGGAGATGTGCTACTCAGCAACTCACCTTGTATATATTGTACGTAGCATAAAAAAACTCTCCTCTACATTGGAGAGACCAAACGTAAACTGGGCGACCGCTTTGCAGAACACCTGCGGTCTGTCCGCAAGAAAGACCCAAACCTCCCTGTTGCTTGCCATTTTAACACTCCACCCTGCTCTCTTGCCCACATGTCTGTCCTTGGCTTGCTGCGTTGTTCCAGTGAAGCCCAACGCAAACTGGAGGAACAGCACCTCATCTTCCGACTAGGCACTTTACAGCCTTCCGGACTGAATATTGAATTCAACAACTGTAGATCTTGAACTCCCTCCCCCATCCCCACCCCCTTTCCGTTTCTTCCCCCTCCCTTTTGTTTTTTCCAATAATTTATATAGATTTTTCTTTTCTCACCTATTTCCATTATTTTTAAATCTATACCTGTAATGCCCTGTCAGTCTTTCCACCCCACCCCCACTAGAGCTGTACCTTGAGTGCCCTTAATTAGCACATTCTCTTAGATAATATCACCACCTCTTACACATCTTTGTTCCTTTGTCTGTGACATCTTTTGATTATCTGCTCCTATCACTGCTTGCTTGTCCCTACAACCACACCCCCCAACTTCTCTCCTCCCCACACCCCCACCTTAAACCAGCTTATATTTCACCCCTCTCCTAACTTTACTCAGTTCTGTTGAAGGGTCATGAGGACTCGAAACGTCAACTCTTTTCTTCTCCGCCGATGCTGCCAGACCTGCTGAGTTTTTCCAGGTAATTCTGTTTTTGTTTTGGATTTCCAGCATCCGCAGTAGTTTTTTGTTTTTAAATAAACTAGTTCTAAGTAACTACCTGAGTCAGGCTACTGTCCCTCTGGATAAGATGTACAACCTAGCAAGCCTGTGAAACATAACTTCTCTGTCTGGACTGTACCCATTCTATGATTTTATTTTGCTCTGAGCAGTTTGTTATATTGATTATTGGTAATTAACAATATTAGGGATGGGGGAGGGGAAAAAACCCGAGTGGGCGGAGCTTTGGGAGGTCATATGACCAAACCTCCAGCAATACATCTAAATATTGCAATCGTGAATTAATTACAGTTCTTCGCATATTTCATATTTTTGAATTCGAAACTGGAAAATAATGAAAACAGGTTAAAAGGGGATTTTGGTCATTTTTTTTAAAAACATCTTGAGGAGCCGTTGGGGCGTATTTCCGGTTTCTAGAGGGCAGTGCTTCCGGTTTAGGGACGCCGGAACTTCCGGTTTCGGGAGGGCGGGGCTGCGGTTTCTGGACGACACGTCTGGTTTCTGGAGGGCGGAGCTTCAGTTTCGGGACGGCACTTCCGGTTTCGGCAGTTTGGGCGCCATTTCCGGCTCCGGGGGTCAGCGGTCAGCAGTTCCGGTTCCGGCTATGGCCTATGAGGAGGGTGACAGCCGGAGCTGCGCTGTTCGCGGCTGCACCAACACCCAGAGCGCCCTGAGGCAATGGAGGGAGGCGGCCTGCGACCAGCACTGGCCGCAGCTTCACCGCGAGTGTCCGTGCCTGGAGCCTTTCTGCTTCTACAGCTTCCCGAGCGGCTGCGACGAGCGGGGCCGGTGGCTCCAGGCGCTGAGAGGCCGCGGCCTGAGGCTAGTGTCCGGCCCGGACCCCGGGCCCGAGGCCGCCGTCTGCTCTGTGCACCTGGAGGAAGGGACGCTGTTGCTGGGCCTGGGCCTCCGCAAGAAGCCGAGGGCCGACCAAGCGGCGCTGCTGCTGCCCGAGTCCCCGGGCTGGGAGGCGGAGGAGACCGAGTACCGGCGGGGCCGGGAGACCCGGGCGTCGCGGGCCCGCAAGAAGCGGCACGAAAGCCCGAGGCCCTGGCTGCCGCCTCCCCCGCCGCCCATCAGCGGCTCCTGGGAGCAGGCGGCCGTCCAGGCCATCATGAGGCTCCGCTGCAGCTCGAGTCAGCGGGTGGCCCGGACCCTGATCGCCTGCCTGAAGGGCGAGAACGACCACCTGCGGCAGAGGAGCCGCCAACTGGAGGCCGCCCTGGAGGCCACGTCCCGTCAGCTGGAGCGGCTGCAGCGGGAGTGCCGCTGCCGGGAGAGGCCGGGGGCTGAGCCGGGGCCACAGATGGAGAGCGCCGAGCCGCTGGAGCAAGTGCCGGGGAACGAGGTGACCGTCGGCTGAAGGGTTCGAGCCCCCGGTGGGGGGGAGAGAGACCGGGGCCTCTGCATTGGAGCCTCCCCCCACCCCCCAGGCCCTGGTGATCGGCTTCCTACCCCCCCTCCACCCTGCTCTCTGATCCAGTGCATGAACCACCTCATCCCTCCTCTCCTGCGGCTCGAGGAACGGGCAGGAACCCCGCAAACCTACAGCATCTGGGCGGAAAGGACCTCGGATTCCCCACTGACTGAGGCTGCAAACCTTGGAGTGAAGCTGCTTTTTTTCTCCCAATTCTGGGACAAACCTCCCCCCTCCTTTTGTGAGGTTAACTTTATTCTCTTCCTAATTATTCCAAAAAAAATACAGATTGGAACAATTCACTGTCACAGATCATCAGTTCTTTATATTTTGCAAAGGCTGCATGAGGAAATCCTCTGATTTTAACGAGCATTAGACAAGCCTTCAAACTGCAGAGAAGATGAATGGTCACCTTGTTCACATGATGTTTCTTGGCATTGCCATGGATGGTGTGGACTGCGTTTATCTTTCCCAGGCAGCATGGTGCCAACCTGTGAACCAGGGGATTTGAGTTTCGCTGATTGGCGACAGCAGCATTTCAACAATGGATTTTGTTTGTAAGCAGGTGCAGAATGTGAATTGTTTTTCTTACACTTGAACGGTTCTTGCTGACCCGAATGGAACATGCAAAGCCCAACAGAACAGTTAGAGCCACTGCACCACCCTTTCGCTTAACAGTTTCCACAGATGCTGCTGGCCTTTCCCATTTCTGCATAGCTTTAACTAGGATGTCTGAATTGCTCTTCAGTTGAATGCTGGATGATGATTGTGGAGAAGGACAGCAGAACTATAAGAGACAACACAGCTCCCTCAACATTTTGCAGCTGGGTCTTGCTGTGTGACACTAGTGGACTGGTAACGTACACTCGGTTTATTCTAGCTCTGTACCTGTTAGCTTTTGTGTTGGATAATAAGTGATCTTCTAGATGGGTGTCTGTTCAGTGTTGGCACTGGGTTAACATATTGCTACCAAAAAGTGCTCCTGTTGTGCAATGCTCTTAATTCACATTTAGTTCCCATAGCCAGTAGTTTGCATGTTTTACAGTTCGATGTTCCTTCTGATTGAGGATTCGGACCACAATGTGCAAGTTATGAAATTGAATTCAAATAAATCTGGTGACACCAGCAAAATGACAACTGTAGCATTGCCAAGGTGTAAAAACCCAATTGATTCGCTGGTTTGCTCAAGGGGAGGGAACCTGCTTTTTACGTGATTTAGCAAACTACTGAGTTAAGGCAGGGTCTGCAGCAGTTCCATTGGTCCAACTTGGCATGGGCAATAAATAAGGCCTAGTCAATATCCCTCTCTTTGAGAAATAAAGATTAGAGGGATGAAAACCTGTAATTGTACAGCTATATGCTATTCATGGTTCAGATTGCACCAGCTCAGTGACAACACTGAAACACTTACCAAATGAAGATATGTATGTTCACGGCATCATGCATTGAAATATTTAATCTCAATTATAACCAATGTAATACACGATTAAGTCGTCTTAGACTGGCAACAGTTCAAGCTTTAAGGATTTGAGTTGTATTATTTCAGATCTTTGCAAATTTCAATACTACTAAAAGTGAGTAGAGGCAGCACTGTCTTTTTCGTGTACTGTGAGACCTGACTGCAAAGGTATCCTTGTTTACTGTGGGTTAACAAGCAGTTGTGTTAAAATTATTAGGATATGCATTCAGATTATTCCAATTTGTGTGTATATATTGAATTATACTTCAATCTTACTGAGTTGTAAAGCAAACCACAGCAGATTTTAAATGTTTTGGGAGAAAACTTTGACCCATTAACATTTACAAAATGTTTGTTCAGTTAACTACTTTGTCTAAAGCCTGTACAGTTTAAAATTGGTTTGGTTTTATGTAAAATTCTGTTCAGATAAATATTTTTTTAAAAGCATTCTGTATTAATGTGACACTTCATTAAAAACCTGTGCTGCAACACTTAAATCTCTCGGTTGCTGTGTGTGTCATCACTTGCCTTGGGTTAATGGGCAAGTTTCAGGACTTCCCTTCGTGAGTGACTTTGCAAAGCAGGTTAAACAGAGTTTTGACAGTCATGAAAGGACAAAGTAGATCTGTGCCAGTTATCTCTGAGTGAAGCATATAGTGCACAGAAGAGGAAAAACTGTGCCTCTTGCAGTTAAGACAGTTAATCACAGAATTACAAAAGTGCACCCACATTTTGGTTGAGGAAGTAATATCCATTTTTCTTCAACTACCCTCCCCCTCCTGAGAATGTGGATGCCAGCACTGAGGGAGGTGCTGTAAGCTTGGGATCATCTGTTGGTAGGTAGCTGGCTGAGCTGCCCCTTATCACCTTTTTTTCTCATTTAGTGCTGCGAGGATGGAGATGTCAGTGTCAAAGCAGGGCCCACCCGCTCTAAAGCCTCACAGCTGGTTACCCCCTATTCCAACTCATGGAAGTGTCTCCTTGATCTAGGGTAGCCAATCCTCCAAGCTAATGCTGCAAGATCCAGGAAGTCTCTAAACCATGGCATTTGAAGTTTTAATTTTTCAATTAATTCAAGTTGGAGATATTTGGGCCAACATTCCTCCCTCAATCACCAGCACAAAAGCTGATAAACAACTGTTTGAATCAATTTTACAATGTCATGCTGTAGATGTGATTAATCATTAAACGAAATGTTTGCGATGTCAGTATTAGGATCTCTGTTTGTATAGTAATGATGGGACACAGCACAATTTCAATTTGCAGATAGATGCCACATAGACTTCAAGATGGAGTCAGAGGATGCAAAACCAGCGACTGTTCTCAAATTTTTGAAGGTCACAAGGCAGATGAATAAAAAAAGCCTGGAAATTGATGCTAAATCTATATAAAACACTGAAAAGGTACAGAAGACATTTCCTAGGGTAGTTTCAGGAGTGAGGATTACCGAAATAGACCGGAGAAGCTGGGATGGCCAAGAGGAAATTTGATGGGTTTAGACGAGAGGAAATATAGAGAAATCGTTTCCAATAGTTGAGAGAAATAACTAAAGGACACAAATTTAAGGTGATTGAAAACCTTTTTCACGCAGTGGATAAGATTTGGAATGTACTGCCACTGGCTAGGGAGGTGGGAACTGAATAAATACTTGGAGAAAAATTGCAGGGATGTAGTGCAAGTGCAGACTTGATGGGCCAAATGGCAGCCTTTTGTACTATAATGATGATTGTGATAATGGTTACATAAATAGAGGTCATTCCTTCAGCTGCCATTTAGATACAGAATTGCCTAGTCATTGAAAACATGATACTCCATCTAATGTTGAACAGTTGTCACTTTTTTTAATAAAACATAACCATTTACATTGTGACACAACTGAATGATTACAGAAATCACACCAGATTAGAATTTCAGCTCCCATTTTGAAGTACTGCAATTCACACCACATACCTCAGTTTTCAGCCAACCACTCGAAGCAGCAGAATATAAATTCCAGGATGCTGCAGATTAAGTACACTATTTTAATACAGTAGATCCAAACTAGGTTATACGTATCAGATATGAATACTGATGGCTTGCATTTTCACAGAGAAACACAGTCCTGTCATCAGCAGTACAGAATACAGAAAGCTATGTGCAGTCTTTGGGTCAGTTGCACACAAAAGATTTGATTGTTTATCTAAGGTAGCTACAAAAAGGCACACTCTCAAACCCCCCAAATTGCTTTAAGACAAAATTAATGGTAGTACTTGACAGAAAATAAGGCAATCTTTAACCCCTCAAGATTGCACTATTTATAGAAACAAAGAAAACAATGATTGCCAAAACAGAAAAAGCTGCAAAACTAATTTCAACAAGTACGCACCTGAAATATTAACCTGCCTTCTATTTAAGACGCTGAAATATGCAGTGTGCATTTCAACACCATTCTAATACTTAGTCCTGGAAAAACTCTCACACCAAGGTAATTGGAACAGCCTCCTGTCCCCAATTACAGTGGAAACCCTCATGTTTAGTAAATTAAAACTGCCTCTACTGCTCAAGAAAGATATTCTGCCAATGTATAATTTCAGTACCAGGGAAGTACATTCATCTAGGTCATTCTGTTAAAGGAGTCTTCTTTTTTTTAAAAAGTACATAACTGGTAGTAATAAAAGTCTTTGTAAACACTAGTTTGGCTACTTTTGACAAAAGCACATTAATGCACTCTGGCATTCTGTACACCAAAAATAAAACTTATTTTAAGAGTTACATTATGTGCTATTTCTTGTCTAAATACCAACTATAATCAGGCACTTCACTCACTAGCACCATGTATTTGGGGTGCCTTTTTCCCACGTCCATAGTTTGGATACGTTCAGAACAGGGAGTGGGATCATGACTTAAGTAAATTTCATAATTTGCAAAGCAAATGAAGTACAAAGATTACCAAACACTCTTGCAATCATAAACACAGGAATAAATATGGCAAAAAAACTTGCAACATCTAGTTCAAGAATTTACAAAGTTCAAGAAGCTGTCAAAGTTTAAAACAATCCCACCCAATTTAACCAGCAGCATTTACAAAGAAGAAATTTGGGCAGCTAATGTTCTATTGAATAAATTCCTCATCAGTTTGAACACAAGTAGTTCTACAGGTAAGTGCACACACTTTAAACAGAAATAACTTGTATTTCTATAGTGTCTTTAATGCCGTAAAACATCCCAAGACGCTTCAAAGGAGGGTAATCAAACAAAGTTTGACCGAGTCACATGAGATATTCGGACAGATGATAAAAATCCTGGTCAAAGAGGTAGCTTTCAAAGAGCATCTTAAAGGAAGCAAAAAGCTTTGGAAGGGAATTCCAGAGCTTAGGATCTAGGCAGCTGAAGCTATGCTCAGTAATGGTGGATTAAAATCAGGGATGTTCAAGAGACGAGAATTGGAGCAACGGTTACAGAGACAGGGAAGGGCGAGGCCATGCAGATTCGAAAACAAGGATGAGAATTTTAAAATAGAGGTATTTTCTAAACAAGCCCGTATAAGTCAGGAAGCACAGGGGTGATCAGAGAATGGGGTGGTGCAAGTTAGGGGACACAATCTCATGTTACAGAAGGTAGAATGTAGGAACCCAGGCAGGAGTGCACTGGAATAGTCAAGTCTAGAGGAAACAATGGTGTGAATAAGGATTTCATCACCACATGAGCTGAGGAAGGTGTGGAGTGGTCAATATCAGAGGTGGAAATAGGTGGTGTAGGCATGAATGTGTGGTCGGAAGCTCATCTCAGGGTCAAATATGACACCAAGGTTGCGAGCAGTCTGGTTCTGCTTCAGGAAGTCAGTGACTAACAAATAAGAGTTCTTCCAATACAGTATGTCAACAAGCAGTCTAGCAATTTAGAGATGGTGGAGGAACAAGAGAGATGGAGATGAGGAAGAGCTGGGTATCATCACATTTGCAGAAACTGATGCTGCAGCTGGAGGGTACCATGTGGATATGGCATGAGAAATAAGAGAGCCAAGAATTGATCCTTGGGGGACACTGGAGGTAATGGTGTGGGAGCAGGAAGAGAAGCCAATGTAGGGATTCTCTAGCTATAGATGAATGCAGTCCCTTCCAGTTGCAGGATGGTGGAGAGGCATTTGAGGAGGATGGTGTGGGCAACCATGTCAAAGGCTGCAGACAGGTCAAGAAGGATGCGGAGGGATAGTTTACCTTTGTTACAGTCACATAGAATGTCATCTGCGATTTTGAGAAGAGCCTTATGGTACTGTGGCAGGGCACAAACCTGATGGGAGAGATGCAGTTCTGGGAAAGGTGCAAATAGATTTGGGAGGCGACAGCATGTTCAAGGACTTGGGAGAGGAAAGGGAGGTTTGAAGTGGGGCAGTAGTTTGCAAAGACGGAGGGATCAAGGGTTGTTTTTATTTTGATGAGAAAGAAAGGTGATGAAGAGAGATTGTACCGAGGAGAGAGAACGGTTAATATCAGCTAGAACAGGGGTCAGTAAGGGAAGTTAGGTGATTAGCAGTTTAGTGGGAATAGGGTTGAAGGAGCAGGAGGTGGGTCTCAAGGGCAAGATTAGCCTGAAGTGCGTGTGAGGGGAGATGAGAAAGAAACTAGAGAAATATGTAAGTTCAGGGCTAGGGTAGGGGGGAACCTTAGAGGAAGTTGGGACCAGTGGAAGAGGGGGAAGCAGCTTATAGGATCATCTCAATCTTAGTGACAAAGTAGTCCATGAGCTCTGTGCACTTGGAGATTAGAGTAGAGGATATGGGGAGGTTTAAGGTAACTGTTTGAAATGAGGGGGGAAAAAGTGCCAGTTATCTTTCCATTCCAGAATGATCTTTATTAGCCAGATCTGGTGATGAATGGTAAAACCAATTATCCATTCAAGTGCACGTCCCTTGGACATAAGGGAATGGAAATGAGGGCCATATCTGGTGGGAGGGATCCACCAAAGTGAGTAATGGTTTTCATAGGGAGTGGGCCATCAGAAGAATGAGCAGATTGGTAGCTGCATATATATTATGGTGAATAGGAGACCAGAGGCTAGACAGTTGGGATTTTGAAAGCAGTTGTAAGTGAAGTGGGAGAGAGCTTCCTCCCCCGCCCCTCCTGCCGGCCACAGGAAGCCACAGAAGGAAGTAGGGTTTAGAGGTGGAAGGGGACTGTGGATGGAGAGTGATACAAGGAAGTGATCAGATCTGTGACTGACACGATGGGAGCAGCAAGGCTATGTGAGATGGTAATTTTGGGGGGTTGGGATATTTATATGGAGGGAAAGAAGGATAGGAGGGCACCAAACGTGGAGGTGAGAGAGAGAGCGTGATGAATTGAGATGGAGGTTGACAACAAGAATTAGGTTTTATATATTCTAGTAATCTATAAAATACTGATAAATCCGTGTAGCATCTCCATTGACCTGACTAGCCACAGGGAAAGGTTGGAATTCAATGTGAATTAAATATTCCCATTCTTTTAGTTAAAATGACTCTCATTGTCAATGTGCAACTGCTCCAATGGGGAGAAAGCACAATCACCATCTAGAATTCTTTAAAATTTTGGCTTGGAAAGGTATGGTAGAGTTTGTTAAAATTTTCAAAGGATTGGTCTTTCAGAAATGCAGAGTGATTGTAAAGGGCAATACCTACACCTGGAGGATTGCAAAGTGCAATTGGCATCTGGCATATGCAATTTTACTAATAAAGTTTCACCATTTGAAGGTCAAATATATAAAACCTAAATTCCATTCTGTGAAGGGGACTCAAGAGCAACAGAAAGCCACAAACTTTTCCTGCACAAATCTGCTTCATCCACAGCTTAAATGTGATCTCTATATAGTAAGACATGAATACCTTGAATCTAATTCAAGTATAGGCATTCCAACATTTGTATGAAATTCCTTTCTTTGCCATTAACCTGTTTATTTTTGTAATTACTTTCTTATAAAGCAGGAACCAAAAGAATTTTGTGTAATACCAGTTAAGTATTCGTACTATAATATTTGAAGAGCTTGTTTTGAAGCATAAGAGGATGAAGACTGAGTATGACTGCTTCCGTCCTGTGGCAGTCTGTTGAAAAACAAAAGCATTATTACCTGGTTCCCATTTATAGGTAAAATCCAGTTGACTTTTTTTAAACTGGGTAAAACGGATACCATATCTGTTCAGGACTGGTTAGAATTATGATAATCAAGCATGATATCACATATAGCCACAGAGAACTATACCTCAGCATATGATAGCATGGCAGAAAACATAATACAGGTCTTTTGCCTTTGTATTCATAAATATTTTGATCAGTTAGCTGCGCTGAAGTAATACTGATACATTAATGTAATTGTTCCTTTTAATATGAGTGTATAATGAAAAATAGATACTTGATCAGGAAAGTCTTTCCACACATACACAATCACTTCAAAATACAGGATTGGTGCGAAGTATAGACAACAAATAGCTGTTGCCAGGCCGCAGCAAAAGAAAAGACATGGGAGTGCAATTCAAGATCGTAGTTTGTGCCTCTTGAAATGAAGGTTCAGACAGCTCACTGTACCTTGAACAGAGCACTGGTAATGCAGTGACCAGGCCTCATCTAGGCTGATCTCTTTTTCCATTTCATCCTTTATGGAAAGTACAATTCCTTTGGGATCACTCATACCTCCTGGTATGATACTGGTACTGTTTTGTATAGTATTGTTCTAAATTTCCAAATGGTACATTTAAGCATCCATAGAAGGGAACACTAGCTGAAAAATTCCCAAAGAGATACCAGTGAAACCACCACTACCAATTAGTTGTCTCCCTTTCAGTCAAATGATGCCATAGTCACCAATCTGTCTCCACATCCAAACAGTCCCAAGTAATAAGTAAGCAAAGCAAGGAACTGTAACATTGCCACTATGTTAATATATGATTTTTCATTATTGTTGAAGATTAACTAAAATATTTTTGCTGTAAAGTAAAACTGGTAGAGATAGGAACTATATAGATTCTGTAACTCATGGTAGTATAAAGGTCACTCTCGAGTTTTATCACGCCTGACTAAAGTTCAATGAAATTACATTGAGTCGCTATCAGAAAAGCTTTTGAAGATATGATCACCATACAATTAGAAGATTTGTATGATTTCTATTGCTGCATCCTTAATCACCGACATAGTGCCACCATACTCCAACTCCCTAATCCTTCATCAACCCCCATATTTCACCCTGGTTTGCCTACCTATCTTTATTCTCCTTGCTTCAGTTGGGAGCTCATAACAGGACAATGTGGGGGCCCCAAGTTCTCCATGATTGCCATCAACCCCATTCTGTAACGGGCCAGCAAACTGGCTGACTCGAGCAAAACAAGTTGGCTGACTGATTTTTTTTCTCTTCTCCTAGAAGCCCTGCAAAGATCTGATAAACTAAGATTACATTTGTTTCTCAATCTGCTTTTGTGCAACTGACCCATTAATGCAATTTTAGCAAAGTGGCTGTAGTTTTTTTCAAGGCATGATATAAGTAAACATACAAATTGTCATAGCTTCAACAACAAACATCCAAGCATCCATTTTAAGAGCAAGTTACAGCTTGCATATGTGCCTAGGAAAGAAAAAAAAAACAAATATTTGTTGCTTAATGTAGGCATCACATTCCAAAATGTAGAAATCTATTACATACACTTTAAATACTGCCATTTACAAAGTTGGAACATTTACAAAAAATTGCACATTAATCCAAATTTGGTGAGAGAGAAGGGAGGGGGAAGGCAAGGAAGGGAAGCAAGCAGCAGTCACACAGATTACTGGAGCTGGAGTAGCTTCACAATATGACTGAGGGATTCTACCGAAGCAAAGGCCAAGTACTGACAACAAAGCCAGACCTCGAGGCTAACACTGCATTCGGTGTCTATGGCCTTCTCTGCAAATTTAATCATAAGTAGCGTCCGTTTTATGTCCAGCCAGTTCTGCAATACATTATTTCTCTCTGCAGTGCTGCTGAGGGAGTTGAGTGTCTGAAGCAGGTCATCACGTGGTCCCCATAGGAGGCACTGCAAGTAGACTTTGGCATCTGAAATGAGGATGCGCTCTGAGGGATTGGGGTGCAGGAGGAGACTTGCCAGCTGCTGCAGCCCCTGGGAGTAGACGGAGCGTTTAGGGATGGCAGGTAGGTCTGTTCGAGTGTATTCCTTCTCTTTCAGTTCTGGGTTTTCTTCAAATGGATTGGGTAGGTGCAACATCTCATAAATGAGTATTCCTGTTTGAAATTCATCACACTTTTTGTACTGGGTGATGGTGATAATCTCGGGAGCTAGCCTAGACTGATCCCTTAAGACCTCGAGATCTACCACCTGACTCTTCTGCTTGGCCTGGGAGAAGTTACTGACAATCAGTCGTGCCAACTGTGTGTTTGGGTTGGTGTTTTCTGATTCACAGTTTCCTGAGGTTCCTTGTCGACACCGCACCAAGAGCAAATTCTCCAACCTCAAATCACAGTGGGTAACGTGGTGTGGCTTTAAGTGGTTGAGACCAGCACAGAGTTGCAGCAGGAGTAAGCACACTTGTCGCTCATAGATTTCGGGGCTCTTTGTGTGCCGAGGTGCTGATTCACGCACAAAGTCAGCAACGGTCTGGTACGGAACCTCTCGAGTGATCACCACCACACGGCTTCTGTGTTTGCTGGAAGATCCTTTGGAGGTGGAGTTGTTCTTTTTTATGGCATTTTGAACATCTGAGCTATCTTCATCGTCCTCTTCCAGTACTGGGGCATTGGGATCCTCCCATGGAAGCATGCGAACTGGGACCTCAGCGAGGAAGTGCCCGCAGTCCTGTTGGATGTTGAAGTGCACGGCAAGGCTTTGTCTTACAGCCAGACTATGGTAATACAGCTGCTGGGATGCTTTTGCTTGACTTTTACAAATCTGGAACAGAAAAGATAGAAGATAAAAGTTTAAATTCAGGGTAGAGTGTGGAGGATTTTCCTTGGCGAGCACAACAATCTAAACCATTCTGCAACATGGTCACTTTTGGGGCTGCACATTGCTACCACCAGATGGAGCTTCATAATATTCAGGCCCCCAGGAGCTCCAAGAATAACTTACATTTACAGTATTTACATTGAATTTACAGCACAGAATAAGCTGTTCGACCTAATGCCAGGGTTTATGCTCCATGAGACTCCTCCCGTCCCTCTTCACCTGACCTCATCAACACATTCTTCTATTCCATTCTGCCCTATTATTTCTGCTTGAATGTCCCTATGTTATTTGCCTTAAACACTCCTTGTGGTAGCAAGTTTCACATTCCCCCTACTCTCTAGGTAAAAACATTTCCCCTGAATTCCTTGTTGGATTTATTAGTGACCGTCTTATATTGATGATCCCTAGTTTTGGACTCCCAGAATATTTTCACTAACTTTACCTTATCAAACCTTTTTATAATTTTAGACTTAGGTTAGGCTTTCAACTGAGGGGATCATTAGTTTCTGTGTTTACCTGACACACTCGTGTGTATACACACAAGTACAGAGAGGGTGGGAGGCGGAGGGCATGCGCACGCACAGGGTGGGAGACGGGGGCGCGCATAGGGTGGGAGGAGCACGCACGCACAGAGGGTAACGCGTGCAAGCACAGGGAAATGCAGAGAAAGAGAGAGAGAGACACACACACTCTCTTCCAGTACTGGGCAATGGGTACCAGTCAGAAGCAGGCCCTCTGGAATGATTTACCCTCCCCAACACATTTAGTGGCTTTAATGTAGAAAACATTAAAAACAGAGGCACTTTTTTTTTTAATGGGAGGCAAGCCAAAGAAAATATGAGAAGTTGACACCAAGTATGGCCAACATGTGGGTCATGAGGAGGACCTTAAAAGCAGAGTGACAGATGAAGGGAGTACAGGGAGAGAATTCCACAGCATGGGACACAGATGGTTGAAGGAGCAGCTGTCAATGTTGGGGCAAAGTTTGAAGTGGGTAGGGGAAGGATACACAGCAGACCAGAGTGATAGGAATGGAGAATTTGGGGGAAAGTGGTTGGAGGGCAGGATGGAAGTTAAGAGATAGGGAGGCACAAGGCCATGAAGAGGTTTAAACACAAGGATTAGAATTTTAAATTTGGAGTACAGTGGATCAAGATGTAGGTCAGCGAGAGCAGGGCTGATGAGCGTAAAGACATGGTGCAGGGTAGGATACGGGAGCAGCTTTGGGTGAGCTAAAGTTTACAGAGGATGGGATGCCGGGCATTAGAATATTTCAACAGTTACCAATCTACAAGGTATACTGGAAAGTAAATGGTTACAGGCAACATTTATTTAAAAATGCAGTTAACAGCAGCCAAAGTAGAAGAGAAACAACAAATAACTAATTTGCCTTAGCAAGTGTTACGAAACAGTTGGAGAAATACCCAGACGCCTTCAATGGCTCAGTCTGTATTGTATAAGCTGGTCTCAGTTGTGATGTCAGTAAAAGCATTGGTTATGACTGGATGATGCCTGTTAATAGCATAAACATATGATTGAGGGAACAATCTGACTCAACTGTGATGCCTCCCACACCAAATAGCTTGCCAATATTCACTGTCCAGGCTGAAACATGGAGGGTTTACATTACACTGAATTATGGGTGATGCCCATGGAGCTATGATCTGTTTTCAGTACAGGTGAGAAATTGGAGATATTGGTGGGGGGCAGAGAGCATGATTCATAGCAAGAACTGTTGTACATGTCAACCACTTTCTCAAACTGAAGGTAGGTCATACTGAAAGACTTTCCATGTGCATCTCATTTCTCAGTCATCCAAACTATTTTTCTTGGGAAGATGCATCATTCACAGCAATGAAGACCACTCCTGATACTTCTACATTGCTCAGAGCACTAAAACTCAGCAAATAACACAGCAAAGTGGGAATTTAGTCCTAAAAATTGAATTATCAAATACTTTGAATTAAACATTTTTGCATTAAGACTAGCTTATTTGCTTAACAAATGCACTGTAGCAATGTTCCACATTGCACAATGAACGTAAAGTAACAACTTTATTATTCAAAAACAATCTCAAACCCATCCTTGGTCACAAAAAGCTGTAATAAGGCAATAAACCTGTACTCCAACAGACTGAATTCTCAGTGAGGAAAGGTTTGAACTGGTCTCTGAGGAGCAAAGTGCCTTATAATTCACTGTAAACAAACTCAAAGTTCAGACAGTGCAGCTGAAATCCTAATAGAAACCTCATATGATGAGGATTGTTATCCATCAAAGTCCTGCAGGGAAAAATATCACAAAAAGAAATGACAGGAATGAAAGATTGACCTCCTAGCTGGCAGGCAGGTTCCTTTTATCCAACTTCTTTAGAAGACAGTGGTGTGAATTACCAGGTAACTTAACTGGAGCATTCAAACTTACAAATGATCGAAGCAATGACCCACAGACCTGGAATTTATTAAAGTGGATGTTTCAGTTAATCTTTGAACGCTGAATCCCCATTATATTGGGAATTCACATTCCCAATACATATTTTTTTCACAGTTATGAGCTACGCAAACCAGCTCAGCAAAATGACAAAGAATCAACAGGAAATTAAATCATCAAGTTTAGCAGTGTAGCCACTTTGAGATGTTACAGTACACACTATTGAGATCCTAGGAAAAGGAAGACGCAATGCTTTTTGTTGCAAGCTTGATCAGAGAGAAGCACAGGGTATAAAAAGGTCATAAATGACCCCTGCTAACTCGTCCATTTGCCTACTAAACCAGGAACGTCCAAAGTTTTTGTTTCTATGGTCTGCAAAGAAAGAGTCATATTAGACTTGAAACGTTAACTCTTTCTCTCTCCACAGATGCTGCCAGACCTGCTGGGTTTTTCCAGCATTTTCTGTTTTTAATTCTCACTGACGATTTCTGATCCAGCAATTTCTGCTGGAAGTGAATGCATGTGGACACTTGACTATTCATGATGTCAAATAGCCAACTAACATTCACTGGCTAGGTTCACATGATTAGTCATTTGGATGAGGTACAAAAGGTCTGGTGATGACTGGGTGAAACCCATCCCACTATCCCAGCTCAGCATAAGTCAGCACTTTTGGGTAGGACGGCTGGGTCAAAGGGGAAGTAAGAATGATCAAATATTTGTAGTAAACACAGATGGTTATTACACTGGTACAGGAGGCTATTTCTATATTCCAATTGTTATGACTATGTAACATTTACATTTCAGGATAAATCTACTGGAACAAACATCTACAACAGTGCTTTCTGCAACTCTTCAGTCCTGAAACAATAGCGCCAAGAAACTATTCAAGGCACAGGCTGTATCTGGTTAAACAGCAGAACATATAAAATTATAGATTCATTAAAATAAACAATTTATGCTGTTTGCTAGCCTTTAGATACACACCTCCAGAGAATCATCTTTCGCTAAAATAAAAACTATCACTGCAGTTTCACCTATCTTATATTGTCATCAGACTACAAACAAAAAGAAATAACTGATTGAGTGAAACAAGGAAACAGAATCTGCCAACCACTGACTTCAACTCAAACTGAAATTTCGTTTTCACACCCAACAGGTCCTACAAAGCAAAGGCAAAATACTGAGGATGCTGGAAATTTGAAATAAAAATTGTAATACTGGAAATACTCAGCTGGTCAAGCAGTGTCTGTGAAGAGAGAAACAGTTAACATTTCTGATCGATGACTTCTCGTCAGAACCGGGAGAAGTTAGAAATGTAATTGGTTTTAAGCAAGTGAAAGGGGAGAGGGTGGAAAAAGAACAAAAAGGCAGGTTTTTGAAAGGGTGGAAGCCAGGAGAGATTAAATTTAAAAAAAAAAAGAGTTGGTGATGGGGCCAAAAGGAGTGGTAATGGAACAAGAAAAAAAAAACGATACGTCTGGAGGAGGAGGCAGAATGAACAGTGCCATCGGAAAGCGAACAGGAAAAACAAGAGCAAAACCTGCAAAGCGAAAGTAAAACAAAATGGATCTATGACAATTTAGTTAAATCATTGTACATGATATGCTCAACTTAAGAAAAGAATCAAACTTATTATTGGCCACGTTAACATACAAATGTTAAACACGTCAAATTGTTTTTAATGGAGCCATTAACTGGTTTAACACAAACCCATTAATGTTAAAACACTAGTGAGATGACTCAGATATGAACATATTAAACATTCATGCAATAAAATTGCTCTCAGCAATTTTCAAGCTGAAGAGACAAAGAAAGGGAACAAAGACAATCTCACAATTTACTGAACTTTGAGGTGGGGGCGTGGGGGGCAGTGGTGGCTACAGAACATAAATCTATTCTCATTAGAAAAGGAAGGGAATTTGCCTCACTTGTTTAATTTACAGACAACTGATAAAGGTGACTAGAGAGGACTTCTGTACAGATATATAAAAAGAACCAATAAGATTTTAAATAGGGAAAACAAATTTAAAAATAATTTGACACTCGAGTCATCAATTTATGGAAAAATCAATAAATATAGCTCAGGGACTAGATTGATAGCAGGGAGTTGTGGCATTTGGATTTAAGGAGGAAAAATAACAAAACAAATGGTGAGCAGAACCCTGGTGGTGGATTGAACTGACTTAACTCATATTCCCACATTCTAATGTTCTTGAGCAATCAGAAATTAGCATTAACAACTCCGACAAAGAAGAGGCAATCGACTGCAATGAAGATGATAGATCACTGATGACTTTGTGCATTAAGAACATCACTATGCAGTGTGGTACTAGGCCCTAAAGTCCAGGAAGGTCAGTCAAGTCTGTCACTGCAACTTAACTTTGTCCATTTTAAGAATCAGGAAACCGCGAGTTTCTCACTAGCATTTTGAAGCTAGCCGCAAACTAATCCAAAGGTGTTTCTCAACAAGGTTAAGGGACATGTAGAGTAAGATTACAACATTAGACTGTTAGACTTCCTAAGTAGTGCCATATTGAACTGCACACTACAGTAGGAATCACGTTATCATTGTTTTTCTGTTGCAGTGATTTTAAAATGTGAATCCACATACACTAGGTATTCCTGAGTTCATCAGATTTTTACCCACCTACAATCCAATTTCTGTATATGTTGACTTTCTGCTGCATTACAACAACTGTTTACATTAATATAACGCCTTTAACATAGAAAAACTCCTCAAGTGCTTCATAGAAGTGTAATGAAGAAAAAATGGATGCCAAACCGAAGGAGGAGGTATTTGGAGGTCTCACAAAAAGCTTGTACAGAGAGCTTGAGAATCTGAAGGCAAGGCTGCCAATGGTGGGGCTAGGAAGCTGGGGATGCAAAATATATCAGAGCTGGAGTGGTGGTGTGTTCCGGGGTGTGGTGAGGGAGTGTGAGGACTGTAGGTTAGAAATTGGGTTTGGGAAGGCTACAAAAGGATAAAAAGGCCAGGTGACCATGCATTCCATAACAGGTCAACCTATGCGCTGAAGTAATGACTAGATTTTAAAAATTGCTATAATACTCACCAAGTAAAAAAAATCCCCTCCAAATAATTTGAAGACTCTTTGAATTCGAACCCTGACAAATCTCTAGTCCAATGTTTGGTCTTTCTTCAGTGTAAAAAAAAGAAAGAATTTGAGGAAAAACCATTGTGGACTACTCATTTTTACTCCTGGTGTGCAAATTAAAAGTACTGCAAATTGGAGTTTGCGAATTGCCATTCATTCATGGGAAGTGAGCTTCGCTGGCTGGGCCAGCATTTATTGCCCATCCCAAATTGCCCTCGAAAAGGTGGTGGTGAGCTGCCTTCTTGAAACGCTGCAGTGCTGTTAGGAAGAGAATTCCAGGATTTTGTCCCAGTGACAGTGAAGCAATATATTTCCAACTCAGGATGGTGAGTGACTTGGAGGGGAACTCCCAGGTGGTGGTGTTCCCATCTATCTGTTGCCCTTGTCCTAGATGGTAATGGTCGTGGGTTTGGAAGGTGCTGTCGAAGGAGCCTTGGTGAGTTCCTGCAGTACATCTTGAAGATGGTACACACTGCTGTTACTGTGCATCGGTGGTGGAGGGAGTGAATGTTTGTGGATGTGGTGCCAATCAAGCAGGCTGCTTTGTCCTGAACGGTGCCTAGTTTGAGTGTTGAGGGAGTTGCACTCATCCAGGCAAGTGGGGAGTATTCCATCACACTCCTGACTTGTGCCTTGTATATGGTGGACAGGCTTTGGGGAGTCAGGAGGCAAGTCACTCGTCGCACGATTCCTAGCCTCTAATCTGCTCTTGTAGCCACAGTATTTATATTGCTAGCCCAGTTCAGTTCCTGGTCAATGGCAACACCCATGACGATGTTAGTAGGGGATTCGGTGATGGCAGTGTCATTAAACGTCAAGAGGCGATGGTTAGATTCTCTCTTGTTGGAGATGGTCATTGCCTAGCATTTGTGTGGTGCGAATGTTACTTGCTACTTGTCAGCCCAAACCTGGATATTGTCCAGGTCCTGCTGCATTTGGACATGGACTGCTTCAGTATCTGAGGAGTCGCGATTGGTGAACATTGTGCAATCATCAGCAAACATCCCCACTTCTGACCTTATGATGGAAGGAAGGTCATTGATGAAGCAGCTGAAGGTGGTTGGGCCTAGGACACTACCCTGAGGGACTCCTGAAGTTAATTTGGATATTTAAAAATAAAAATAACTGTACTTAAATATACAAGATGGTAAACAAGACTGTAAAGTTGTGTCACAAAGAATAAAGGTGGCTTGAAAATAAAAATTAACTGCAACTATCCTGAAAGTCACAAACGCAGCAGAAACACATCAGAAAACTGAATGGACTCAGTGCAAGTTGGGTATGGCAGAATAAGCTGAGGTAACACCTGAGGCATCAACATCTAAGGCAATGCTGAAGCTAATAGAATATCTTCAAGGTTTGAGTATATAGCTAAGACTTAAAGCACTTTAGAAGTTTCGGTCTGAGGATAGCACAGAAGGAAGATGGTCTAGGCAAAACTTTGTAGGAATAAGCAGTTGCCAAGCATCCAAGGAAGTGGAAACTATAGATAAGTACTCAAGACCACCCAAGACAGAAATCCTGATCTAAGCTGCCAAATCCTGTAACCAACAGCCACAGTTAATGAGCCTAAGTTTTTAAATAAAGTTGCATCTTTGCTCCTTTACTAAAAGGCACTTATCCAACATATGTAATTAATTATACCTAATCTTTGAATAATTTGACACAGCACTGCTTATTTTAAGTAATTCAAAATGCATGTGAATTCTCACAATATCATATGAGGTGGGGGGAAAAAACTCCCCTGCAAATGTGGAGGTTTGAAGCTAGTGGAAACTTTCCCAAAAAAGGGAGGGGTGGGGGCATCAAACCCATGGCATTTTTCTTATCCCTAGAGCTAGTCTGTTGAGCAGTAAAGCTCAGATGTCATTAATCGCAAAAAGGGAGTGGATAGGAAATTCCAAACCATACTTGCTGCAGCAGTGCCTAAACTCCATATACACTAACACTGTCCACATTCTCTTTGTAAGGAAATCAGCATGGACTTGTTCGCAGAGAGATCATACTTTCCAAGAGTGGTAAAATATATTGAGTTGCTATCACATTCATGTTATTCACTAAACAGGTAAAATTTAAGTGCAAGGAGAAAGAATGGAAATATATCATTTAACAGGTCATAAAATACTTCTGGAGACTGTAGAAAGTCTGCTGACTACATACTCTTTTGAAATTTTGAACCTGGCTTGACATTCCTTTGTTCAATTTCATCCAATAACTGTCACCTTTGAACAGAAGCACGAGTTATCTTGCACTCTTGGGAGAAGCAGAAAAAAATGGAGTAGCTATGATTAAACACCAGAAGAGAGTAAAAGCTTTCTTTGGGTAACGTCTGAGTGGTGATTATTTACATGTGACAGCACGCAATACATTGAAACAGCGGCAGAGAACAGGTCATTCAGCCCACTGAGCCCATGCTGGTGTTTATGCTTCACACAAGCCTCTTTCCTCACCTCTTCATCTAACCCTAATCGTCCATTCCTTTCTCCCTAATTTGTTTATCTAGTTTCCCCTCAATGACTCCAGAATTCTGAGATTCTGTCCAGCTTCCATGAAAGCTATAAATTTGTTACCTCGACTATGGCTTTTTGATGACTAGATTTTGGAACATTTAAGAAAGGCAAGAATCATTCAGTGAGCTTACCTTGATTGCATATTGGTTATGGAGGTCCTTAGCATAGGATGCCGTGTAGTAAACTGCATCACCTGCCTCACAACAAGGTTTATCACTTGTCAGTCTGAAGTCTGACCAGTTGTCCAATCCAAAGCGAAGCTGGTTCTTTTGGCCCTCCATAAACTTGTCCTCACATTTAGCTGCCAGCTTCCGCAACGACTCTGCATGGAGATTTCGAATCTTCATTATCACCTCCTCTTTGTTCTCGATCCCTTTGTACAGTGCATGCCTTTGTGGCTTTTGTATGTTTTTACCAGGTCTCTGAGGAAAACGATTCTTCTCGGAGAGTGAATCCAAGCTATTTGAGCACCTTTCCTTACTGCTGCTCATGGTGAGGCTACAAGTACTGTTGACCGTTGATGATGCTCTAGCCTTTGTTGTTGACTTGCTCACCGCTCTTTCCAGTGAATCGCCTGACTCAATGTCACACATCCTGGCATCTGAACTCAGTGAGGAACAAGCACTTGATGCATCCCAGTTTGCATCCCCAGGATACTCTACATCATACAGTGGGTTTGCCAAGTTTACATTGTGCCCGGAATTTCTGACTTCTATCACTTTGTGGGCATAGTCCCTTGAAGTAGGATCAGTGTTTGCTCGGATTATGGTCTTCTTTGGAAGAGGTGGTGGTGTTGGCTGACTCTCCGACATGGTTTCCTGTTCTGTGGATCCCACAAATGCAATGGCATCATCTGAAGCTCCTTTCACTTGTCTTGGCTGCTTCAGGGGTATCATGTTGGCCCGGGATTGTCCTATGCAATCACATACAAAAATATTTAAAATCATAATAGTACAGTGAGACAACATATGCACTTTAGTGAAAAATTGTATTTTTAATAAAAGCACATTTTAGATTGAACATCCCTTCTGAACAGTAGCTTCAAATTTTTGAATATCATAGATCAATTTAAGCGTTTAGCCTTAACAGGATTACAAATTAGCAGTTCTGATCAGCAAAGCATGATGAAATAATTATAGTGCACTGGAGCCACAGTGCAATCATAGTTCACTACCCTGCTATGAGTGTATGAAAACCTTTACACTTCAGACTTCGTCTCACTGATCCATAAATTGGCACCAAGAGAGTGGTAGCATTTAATGAAGATCTTAATACTATTAGATTATATACTGCTGTTAGACACATCATCTGCAGTCTACTGACTTCAATTTCACTGAGGCTTATTTTGAATTTTTTCCATTTTCTCTCTAAGTAGAGCGCAAGCAGTAGCGATCCTCTTTGCGTACAGAGAATACATTTATTTTTTAGCCCAATGCATGCAGGTGTCAAAGGTGCAGTAAGATTGGTTCTTCCTGCCTTCATCTCTGGAACCAGTTTTAGTTACAGTTGTGATCCTAGTGTTTAAGATTATTTGACTACAACTAGTCGTGGAGTGGAAACAGTTACATACGGAGCCAATTAAAAGGTGAGTTATGTATTGATGATTTTAAATCATGATATCAGGTATGAAGCGGGCTTGGCCACAAAGGGATTATAAAGAATGTTTTGAGAGGAACAGTGAATTGGAGATGAAGAGTCAGGGTGGGTTGAAGGATTAAAGAGTTGATGAAAGCAACAAAAATAATAGATATACCCCAAAACATGAAAAGTCTGGGCAAACTAAAGTCAGAAGCTTCACAGAGAAAATTGTAAATGCTTAAAAGAAAACAACTAAAATTATTTTCATAAAAATGTTTCTGAAAAACTACATCTAAGACGTAGACATCTGCATACATGGTTCACACTGCTGACATTTAACGTGATTGCATTTAATTGCTAAATGATCTTCCTTGCACAGAATGCGGTTCTGAAGTGATGTTTCATTCTCCTGTAGAATACGAGTAACCAATATTCCTCTATTCCAGTAACCAGTGTTCAGTGAAGACCAGCATTTTCAAATTCAAAATTTCTACTGACAAAAGTTCTTACCTGATCCAGTTTGTATTAATATAAACGTTGTTCTCACAGGCATTTGCAATTAGACCATTATATATGGCCAACACATAGATGCAACATTTTCTACACTGCAAGAACTAGGATGTAACCATGATACATGCTACTACAGCCATTAAATCAAAGGGCCCAAGACACTATTTTCAACTGTGGGACAGCAATTTCATCCATAGAACATTTCAGCTACACATGAAATTTGTGTTCTTAATCAAAACTTCAATAAAATCTGAAATCAGAGGACTTCTTACCAGGAAGAAGCATATTTCTAAATATATTGGATGGTCTTCACAAAATACAGCTGTCACTGATAATGGTGAAAACTGAATAGACTTCAAAGCCACCTCAACCCCTGAAAGGTCCAAATCTTTCAGTGACAGGTTTGGTAATCTGATTCTGAGCCAGAAAGAACTAGAGTATGGAAGATGATTAGCCAGTTTGTCTCATTAACGAAACCTTAGGCTGTCACTAAGAACTCATTGTTCCCATTCAGTTCCAGATGGTCCTACACCACAATGCTTCAGCAAGCAGAAAGATGTTTACTGTGCTCTGAACAGGTAATATTCCGTTTTACCAAGTTAAACTCCATCAGTACACTCCTGCACAAATTTAAAGATTGTTTAATCCTTAGTCCTGCCAAAAATAAACTCTCAGGAATAAGTAAGTGGGGTGTGTTTCTCTGGAAGAGAGGTGTTCTCTGAAATGTGTGGATTTCTCACAGTTGGATGTTCAAACAAGATGCTCTCATTAAACACCGATTTATCACGATAAATACTTTGAATGCAAGATGTAAAAGTGTTATTAATGTGTTTGGTTACTAATGCAGCAATCAATTTCAAAAAGCCTCAGGGTATTTAATTGGCACTTAAATTAATAATTCCATGTGATGTCATCAAGAAACATAAACCACTTCCGAACCTCACCCATTGGAATGATTCTCACAGTCAAGATACATCAAGTAGATTTAGCTCAACCAAATAGTTTCCGCTCAAACTTCAGGATTACTCCAAAGCTAGGTTTATTTGACAAATACAGATTAGGAATACTAATGAGCAGCTCAACAGATAGTGGGGAAGGGAAGGTTTCAAATTTTTAGCCTAGTGTGTCAAATTCTAGGGCTTTAATACTGGGATGGCATTTACCCAATTGAGAAGCCATATTCATCTTCACTCATTCAATTAGGAATGAGTTTAAACCAAGGAAGCAGGGAAGGGGGGGGGTAACTGCGTGAGGGAAGGGGGTAACTGTATGAGGCAAAGCATTAGAGCAGAATATGAGTCGTGTGAATATAGTATGGAGAGCAATGATCTATTGCCATGAATGTCAGGAGCAGAAAAAATAAAATGGTTGACCGGAAGTGACAGGAAATGGGATCTACTAAGGATGTAGAGAAGAAACCTGCACGACTTACATGCTTCAGGAAGGATAGGAAAGAAAAGAAATGGGTGGAATGGCACTGTTTAATCAGAAATAATATATACGTTGCTGAGAAGAAGGAACAGAGAATTGGCACAATCTCTTTGGATGGAGCTAGATGACGGTAAAGGGAAAATGTTAGCCATAGGAACATATCACTGACCACCACAAAATTAAAAAATGGAGGTGGATGTACTGTTATGGCAACTCATAAGAGACTGGTGCTGAGTACTTATTTATACTCATGAGGGGTTTTGATTTAAACAAAAGCAAGATGCTGCAGATGCTGGAAATCTGAAAAAAAATTATTTTCCTGATATGAGCCAGGGCTAATCTGTATATATCTGACCATTATTGAAGTACTTAAACAGTTGATGAGAAAACCCAAACTGGGAAGGTAATATTGATTTGGTCCTTACCAATAAGGAGGGAGTATAAGGAGGGGGATTTTGGGGGTGGGGTGGGTCACAGGTAGATGATTGATTTAACCTGACAGTGGTGTGTGCAGCAGCTACACTTAACTTGAGACAACTGAGACAAGCGGAAAAGCTAAAGAACTTGGTTTCACTTACTCTGGAGAAAAACTGGCTGGTGGGAAATATTCCAAATATTCAAGATTCTTAAAGGGATTGATAAATTGAACCCAATAATCTGTTTGCGGTCTTCAGAGATTCTAGAACCAGGGAGCACAGGTTCATACTTCAGAAAGAGAAGAGGCACTGACAGGTTAGATTGCTAAATGTAGAGGATAGAAAACATTTGGAAAGGGTAACTAACTCAAGGAAGAGGTGGGGACAGATATGGTGGAAACATTTAAGGGAAGATTGGATAGGTTATTTGAGAGAATTGTCAATTGATAGGTACTGTATTAAATTTGGAATTAGCCAAATCGAATGCAGAGTTTTCTGGTCACATACCTGATGATGTTTATTCAATGGTCAGTTTGCTGTACCGCTTATGGATAATGACAGTTCATTTTAGTGAGAAAAAAACTATAATAGCAAATCATGAACAGTAGTGCAAAATAGCAAATTCCAATTCAAGTTATTCTTCTCTTCATGAATGTATTCTTTCAAGAATGATACTGCATCCACATTTCCAAATTCTAACAATTACATAACCAAAGACATGCTTGCACTTCCCTTTAGATGTTCCCATCCTCCCTTTAGAGGATAGAAACTCACTATGCAGTGTGAAGGTACTCGGAACATAGCCGGGGCCAATTACAGTCCCCCCGCATTCCTCCTCACCTGTGGCCCTCAGCAGTGGCGTAGTTCCATGCGTCTCTGAGCCTCCATCCACAGCCCGTCGGCTCTGGGATTTTGCTGGAGTCACGATTACATACATATAAAAAAGAAAGAAAAATACAGGAGAGAGGAAGAAAGACAGGGAGAAAGAGAGCAAGATTGGGATTGTGAGACCCTCAACAAAAAGTTAGTAACTGATGTACAAATTATCACACAGTTAATCTTACCACTCAGCACTGCCACTTTCTGCACCAGTACCTCACAAGAAATGCTTTTATTTTTAAATCCTGACCCAAGCGATACCCCTAGGATGAATATTCATGCTGCAATAATTTGAAAATTGTTCAGGAAGACAATTGCATTGTGATGGGGCTGCGTGTGATGTAATCATCGTGCATCAGCATTTGGTCAAACTATGTATTACTAAAAGCGAATTTTTGACAAAAAGGATCCCAAATTTTTTTTAAAACTATTGATAGACAACTGTAGGAATTATTCAGTAAGTAGAGAAAATTTCATTTGTCAACATGAAAAATGTCAAAAATCTCAGGGCTGTTGTGGAACAAACTGAGAAACTCATTCTTGGAATGACTGCAACCAGCTACTGTTCTGAAATGAATTTCATCCACAGGAATGAATGTCACCGAGTGTCATTATTTTGGAATTGATCCACATATATGTAGACCAACGCCTGTTGGATTCTTGATGCAACTTACCTTCTAGAAGGTTTTTTCAGTGACTCAGCATTTGCATCATCTGGTGTGATTTTTTTCAGAACGAGTCAGTGAAAATGTTGGTTTCTGCCTAGTATCTCTGCAGAGGCAACTGCATTCCGGACACCACCTAGCATGTGATTCATTGTGTCAATACACCATCTCCATTCTAGCTAGGCTATGATGGACATATTATTGACATTGCATTGGTCAGAGGTATGCATCACAGGAGCAATTTGAGCATGAATAAGGAGCTACTTCATCAATCATGTGAGGTAATGTGTAGAGATCAATGGGTAATCAAAATGGCAAAAGAATCCAATTGGATCATTTCTGGATCCTTTCGTTCAGTTCACAATAAGTAGTACAATTATCCACTGACTATCGAGGTGGCTTCAAGCATGCTTGCTATTTGCAAAAAGATCCCAGTACTTATGAAAATAGTACTCAAAGTTTTTTCAACTCAGTTTAGCATTTTAAAGATGATTACATCACCTGGGATACATAGATGATTGTGTGTGGCCATTTTAAAAATAAGCATAATGATCATCAGGGTCAGTAGAAATCAACAGGTAAATGTGTTGTTTGCAAAGCAACATTTTCTGTTAGAAAATCCATTTCCCACAACTGAAAATAAAAATCAATATACAGCAATCTACAATTATATTGCATATTTAACATAGAAAATGATGTACATCCCATGACATACACAGAAGGATCAAAGAAAATAAATAGGTAAAAGTCACTGAACAATTGAGAGAGAATTAGGAAACATGACCAAAAACTTGGCTGAGATATTGAACTGAGCAGACTTCTAATAGATAGGAGAAATGAAGAGGAGGGCTTTTGAGAATCAGTTCTACAGTACTGCTTCTATAGTCACTCAAGGATCTGTCACCAGCAATGGGACAAAGCTAGGCGTGAAACATAAACGGCCTGAGTTGAAGGTTTGAAGAGTGCTAGGGTGGGTATAAAGCTAGAGGAAGTTAAGATAAAATGAGTTAGGCCGTAAAGGGGTTTGAAGGCAAGAAACAAGATTTTAAATTCAATATGTTGGGTGACAGGAAACCCACGTAGGTCAGAGAGGACTGGGGCAAAGTTAAAGTTAAAGTTCACAAACTACAATTGCACATTCATTCAAGATAGCAATTAGGTTAAAACTGGGCCTTTTAATCATTCTACCGTACACCTATAATACAGCTTTGATGACATAAAGGTCTCTATGTATCTTACTGCCGTTTGTCATTGACAATATCTGTGCACTAAAATTGCCAAAATGACCATTTTGTCTGAAACTGCCATCAGCAAGTCCAAATATCAACAGCTCAGTTGGTAGTGGCTATATTGAGTTTGGTGGATTAGTATGACAAGAAATTAAACTGTAGTCAAACAATTCCAAAACAGTAAATGAGATCTTATTTGGAAGCTGAAGACTTATTGATTTCAACTAGTAATTACCCTCGTCAGGAAGGATGGAGCAGGTGACAAATGATATTTCTTTTGTATCAAGTTGATTCCATAAAAACATGCCTTATAATGGAAAATTGGAACTGATTCGAACTTCACAATAGTCACAATAATTGGATACCTGAGCCAGGGAGGTCCACAGGCTTACTATTCAGCCATGCTGTCAGAGTTCATCGAGGGCTGATATTTTTCTCACTTGGCTGCAAAACACCTTGGACGTTCCAACAGGTTGGATTGTCCTGGCTGGCATAGCAGCAGGGCCCTAGCCTGTGTTCTGTGCAGTATTAACTGTCCAGTCCAGTAAACACAGGTTTCTTAAGTTTTGGCTCTTGCCAGTTTCTGCCTAAACTCTAGATTTTAGATAAGTGAAGTTTTCCTCTATGGGTAAAGTGTGTGCACTTCATCAAATAAATAGAAATTCTACTGTATGGCTTTATCAATAGCTGGGTCTGGAGATTTCTGAACACACTTACAGGTAGGTGTGTGTGTGTGTGTGTGTGTGTGTGTGTCTGTGTGTGTGTGAGTGAGAGAGAGAGAGAAATACCCTCATGCCTGCAGATTTCTGTAGACCTTACTTATTAGCATAGGACAATTGTCAAATTTTATAAAGATCTGAAGTGCTCCCATGTTATTTACGTAAGTTTGTTTAGCTTGGGGAAAAAAAAAATTTTAAACTAAGAGAATCAGTAGACTGAAAGGCACATTTGAATTATTTTGTAAAAGTTAGTTTCTCACGTCATACAGGGAGAGAAAGAAGAAAAAATTTTAAAGCATGTGCTATATCTGTGATCGACATCTTTGAATCTAAGAATCAAATCAGCTTAAACTCATAATTCTTAAACAAAAGACAGCCTCCATAGCCTGCAAGTCAGAAACTGATTACTTCGTACAGTTCTATAAACCAGAATACGATGAATGAAAGCCGAATCTGAAACAATGAAGGTATTCCTACTGTGCAGTTAACATGTTGAAAGTGCACATTCCTGCCATATCGCCCATAGCCTTTCTTTCCTCGCCCAGTCTCTACTTTGGTTTTTGAACACTGTTCAGCACTTTTTAAAGTATAAATGCACAAAGTTAAAATGTTACGGTCCTACCTTTAATTGAACACAGAAGTCGTCAAGCAACGAACTGAGAGTGGTGCGATCATGTTGGCCCTTTTTACACGGTACAGCATTTGATAGGGCGTTTAAGCTTTAATCTAATCTCTTCCTGTTCGCTCTACCTAAACAGGATTGCCCACATTACAGCTGCATTCCTCACTCTGTAACCTACAATACTTACTGGCAGCCAGCAGGGACACTCGCATCAATTAAACATTGTCTCACACACACATAGCTAACAGTCCGAGGCTTGACTGATAGATTTTAAATCAAGTCTGGAAGTTACAACGAGCCCAGAGCAAATAGAAAGGAGAAATCAAATCCTCTTCCTCCACCCACAACCTGCTCCCCAACTGCTGTAGTCTCTTACCCAAATTACTGTAAGTAGCACTGCTGATGCTTTCGTCAGCAGACTCACTGCCCATGTCTTTTTCGTCCTGAGATTCTGTGGTGACCAGCATCAAAGTTGTTGTACCAGGTGGCTCTTGGTTCGCTGATGCTGATCTTTGAACTTCTGATACTTGTGGTGGCATGTCTTCAACGGTCATCTCACCCGGAAAGCTGCTGGAATAAAAATTCTTTTCCTTCAGTGTTCCCAATTTATTAAATGTTCATATATAATTCTTGGTCTAACAAAACTGGGGCACTTATCTTGAATACTGCACTCCTAAAATATTCCTTAATTTTAACTCAACAATTGTTGAAAAAAAATGCACAACTCAGGTACAGTTAAGCAGAGTATATGTTGAAATTTATTAAGTAAAAACTTGCAAGAACTTGTTAGTTCAAGGATCCCTGGGCGATTTTAGCTTCATTTTACAGTCTCTTCAATTAATCTTGCTCCAAGGCACAATCCAGTAGAACAGGTTTAAATCTTGTGTGTTTACCCTTATTTAGCCATAGAGAGTGTAAGTCCTAATTTGAAATCCATAATTTATTTCAATTTCTACAGGGAGCCATACCGCAAGAAAGGTTTATGCTTAACTAAGGTGTGTCCCAATTGATAGCCATGAAAGCCTTTGGTGTTTACACTGCATTTGGTCAAAGTGCCAACAACTTGAACTAAAAATCTCCATGAGCTCTTAAGCCCCGAAGAGCACAATTTTTAAGATCATTCCTGGGTCAATTTATTCTTTTATTTTCAGCCACTCATTTAGGAATCTATTTGAAATTGTTCAGTGCAAATTGAATTGCAACTTCTAAGTTTCAAGTCAGCATAACTACGGCAAAAGGCACCATGTTTGTTAATGTACTACAGCTCCCACTGCCTTAAAACAGAATTTTCAACTGTTAACTTACCTACTCAAGTCACTCACACAACTCCCCATTGAAACAAGTGTTTTGAATTTGCTTCTCAACTTCATAAACATGTTTTGAAAGCAGCTGATTAACTTAGAGCTCTAAAGCTCTACACACAGTGATATCATCAGCCAGACCTTCCTATCTAAGGCTGAAAATCTGCCAGCATTCTCTACCTATAGTATTTTGAGGTCACTAACTGAGTCAGACTTATTAACACTTACAGAGCTGCTACGCTCAACTTAATTTCAAAGACTCCCATTCAGTACAGTTAGAGAATAAAATAAGGCATGTGTTGGTACCTAACTAGGAAACTCTTAACCAATTCCTGCAATCCTACTTTTAAGTTTGAATGCATGTCATGGAAATGCTTTTCCAACTACAGTCATGGCTTTTTTTTTGCTAACATCCAGCATGTGCAAAAACAATTGTGCCTGTTAGACTAGTACCTGAAAATCAAATGAACTTTTCAGTTTTCCCAATAAGCAAACATAAAAGAAAATCTACAAAAAATGTAAATTGTCTTTTGCTCCCTCTTATTTTGGAAGCTGTTTTCTTATTTACCCATGTCTCTCTCTGTAGTACTCCTTTTCTCTTTCCTCTCATCCAACTCACTACAATCTCCCCCAGTTATGGGATGGGTATACATGAGAGAAACAGGCTGTTTGATCTATGGCCTAGAACCGCTGTTAAGCACATCAGGTGATTGATATTTCACACACTGTTCCTTTGGGGTAGGGGTGACTATCTACACTCACATATGACGAATGGGCCATTTTGGCCACGTACCTGACAGAGTCGTAACTCACAAGAAGATATCCAAAGAAGAGGCAGCACCTTTAGGAGGGGAATGGAAACATTTGGGTGGCAAAATAATTTGGAAGTAGGAAACAAAATAAGCTTATTATACAGTTTCACAAATCTACAAAAACAAACTTCACCTTCCCAATGCACTGGTTACCTGTAAAAAGTGTTGCTGCAATATTTGTTCTGCTGAGTTCCTTGTACTCTGTGGTTTAAAACTTTATAATAAAGGAATGCATAATTAGGGAAAAACAGCCAAAGCAATGGAGACTATTCTAGCAGAAATAAAGAACCAACAGTTTTGGAAAGTAATGAGATAGAACAAATGAACTTGTATTTATAGTCTTTCACAACTTCAGGACATCCCAAAGTACTTTATAACCACTGAAGTACATTTGAAGTGAAGCCACTGTTGTATTTTGGGAAATATGTCAGCCAAATTTGTGCACAGAAAACCCCCACAAGCAGCAATGAGATAAATGACTGAATAATCTGCTTTAGTGATGCTGATTGAAGGATAAATATTGCATAAATATTATGGGGAAAAGTTCCCTGCTCTTCTTCGAATAGTACTATGGGATATTTTATGCCCACTTGAGAAGGCAGACTGGGCCTCAGTTTAACACCTCATCCAAGTAACAGCACCTCTGACAGTGCAGTGCTCCCTTAGTACTGCACTGAAAGTGTCAGCTTCGATTCTATGCTGATTTCTAGAGTGGGGACTGAACCCACAGTCTATGCAGTTGGCTGGCACCTATACAGTATGTGTTGTAAATACAGGAATCATATACTTGTTAACCTATAACTTTTCACGCTATATTGAAAGGCACAACTCAGGTCAGTGCTTAGTGCAAGAGTGTAATTTTCTCTTATCTTGATAGATCGCCTGATTTTGGTATGTTCCATTTTGCTGCCACTTTTCGCAGCTGTGAGAAGTCAAGATGTCCCAAATAAAACAGGGAAGTTGAGAAGTAGGGTGTACATTGTATGTAATTAGCAAAACATTTGGACTAATAGTTGCTTACAATTATCCATCAACAAAATTGATTAACCACAGTCAAGGTTTCAGTTTACCATTATTCTAATTAAAATGTATGAAGCTATTCAGCTTCCAGCTATGCACAATGTTTCCACTAAGCTGCCTAGATGCATGGCTATCCTGCAGTCTGGAAGGCACTGCGCAGCCCCTGCTCTGCGATAAATACTCTGCAACACCACACAAAAAAATTTAAAGCAACCATGCACTGGAAAAAATGGCCATGCACAACTAAGTTTTAAAGCAAAGATTGACTACAGACAACATATACTTAAGTATCCAGTATAAGAATTACTTTAATTTGACCGAATCTTGAAAGCTAGTCACTCTGAATGTGATTACAGCTGACGATTGACATATTAATCATCTCATTCAAATAAATACTGTGCTCCTCTCCTTGCCACTATTTCACAATATACAGAACAGGTTCATATTAATATTTGTCATACTTCTGCAATAGGAAGTCACACAGACAGGAGTTAAGTTGTATGTTCATGAATCCATGTCGAGTTCTTTGAAATTTCGGTGGAATTAAAAGTCTGTAGGTATAATATGCAACATGATAACTAAGATGTTTGCTCCATTCAATTGGATACATAAAATGAGCACATTCCCATAAATTTAATCTCAGGTTATGCTTCAAAAACAAATGAAAAGTTGAACCGCCAAATCCTCATTCTACGATTTTTATTTTCCCACACCTGCAGCATCATGTCACCAGCAATGTGTTAATATTAACATTGATTCACTCACTGTATCCTAGTGACAGAAACAATTAGACAATGTAGTCATTCTGGATCATCAGATGCCACCACAACAATGCACGCAGGTTAAAAAAAACGAGATAGGCTTCGACTCTTGGCCGATCAACAGGTTGAAAGCGCCAGTTGCCCAGACATGACGGGAGCAAGAGGGGTGGATTTGTTTCAAGGCCTTGGTCTGATTTAAACAGAACCAGTGATCCACCCACCCCAAAGCAACTTGCCATATCTAGTGCAATATTGAGTAGCCCACAGCAAGGTTAGTACAGAAGCAGGGGTCGAGGAAACTTGGGGTGGCAGCAGACCAGATTATTTCTGGAGCCCAGAGGCATCCCTGCTCAACAACAATTTGCATCCATATAGCACCTTTAACAACATGTCCCAAGGTGTTTCACATAGCAAATTAAAAACTTTGTTACTGAGCCACATTAGGGAAGAGTTTGGTCAAAATGGTAGGATTTAAGAAACGTCTTAAAGGAGGAAAGGTAGAGAGATGGAGAGGTTTAGGGAAGGAATTCCACAGAAAAGGACCTAAGCAGCTGAAGGCACGAGTGCCAATAGTGGAGCTACACAAATTGGGGGATGTGCAAGTGGCCAGAATTGAAGGAGTGCAAAGATCACAGAGATAGGGAGGGGAAAGGCTGCGGAAATATTTTAAAACAAGGATGAGAATTTTCAAATTTAAACAAGGGGCAAAACAATTAAACTGATGCTCAGTTCAAAAGAGCAGAAAAGGATGTGCATTCTGCTATCCCATTAATGTACATTTACAGTGCAACCAATAAGACATTAATACAATAAACATTAGGTGAGAAGTTTACTTACCACAAATATAGTTTGCTTTTGCCTTGTTTCTACCACATTTCCCAGCAACACATTTCCTTGCTAGATTAGCAGCATTGCCCAAACCCCTGGTAGCCTATGCAGTTCAGGTGGATGGGGGTGGGTGGAGGAGATACTGGGGTAGTGATCATATCTGATTCTCAATTGTTTACACTAATTCTCCGGCAGTCTAGGAACACTTGTGCAGTGGGCTGTAAAAACATTTTCTGCTGATTCAATAGATTTGGGGTTATGCCAGCCAAGAGGAAATTGGAGGTAAGTTTATTGTTTCTTGCAGACTCAAATGCTGCTTCGCACGTAAAAGAATTTCAAATTGTCAACTAAACGTTTCACAATAACATGATAAAGTTGCAAGAAATTTTCACCATTCTCTTGATGCTACAGAAAATAAATACTGAGTAATTTCTAAAACATTTGCTGGTTGTTAAGAATGGCTCCCAGCTAGCTGTATCCCATCCCAAAATACTTCAGGCTCAAATTTGTTCAACATTACAGTATATATATTGTATCCAAGTTCATACAGGCTTTTATAGAGCTCTCCTATTGTATTGGTAGTGCAAATTTAAAGAATTCAACAACGTTTTGGGACTGGATGCTTCTGCCAAACATATTCCTGATTGAGAAGATAAATTGCAAGAGGGAAATATCCTTGGTCTGGATGTGCTGAGTCCACACATATTAAAAGAAATTAGGGAGGAAATAACAGAGGCACTGTTTTATATAAATTCATGAGAGAAGGAATAGTGCCAGAGGACTGAGGCACAGCTAACATGAAACCAATACGCTAAAAGGAAGTTAGAACAAGTCGAGGGCACAGTAGACCAATAAGCTTAACCTTAATGTTAGAAAAGTTAATGAAACCCTTACTCTAACATGTAATAGAAAAACAGCTAGAAACCGAAAATAAAGAGTAATCAGTATGGATTCCAAAGAGAAGGTCATGCTTGACCAACCTTATTGACCAACCTTTGAAATAGTAACAGAAAGGATAGATGAAGGTTATTTAATAGACCCAATATATTTGGATTTTCAAAAATCCCTCCATAAGTTATTGCATGGTGAACCCATGACTAAAGTGTGAATATGTAGAATCAGCTGAATATGCTGAAGTAGCAGAAAGGATAGAAAGCTGGCTACAAAACAGAAAACAAAGAAAGGATCAAAGGTAGTTACTCAGACTGGTAAAAGATAATAAGTGGTAAACCACAAAGATCAGTGCTGGAACCTTTGTTGTTCACTATTTACTTAAAAGGTATCGAAAGTACAGTTTCAAAATTTGCAGATGATTTCAAGTTGAGGGAAAGACTGTGGCAAAATTGCCATGTAATTGGAAAATTAAATTCAATGCAGGTAAATGTGAGGTGCTACATTTTGGTAGGAGAATAAGGAGGCCACATGCTACTATGGAGTAAATGGGGGAGTGGTACAGAGGGATCTGAAGGTACAGATACACAAATTGCTACAACAAGGAGTTGAGGCAAAAACATAGATGAATTTAAGGAGAAGCTAGGTAATCACATAATGGAGAAAATAATGGAAGGATTTGCTGATGGGGTTAGGATGAAGGAGGTTGGGAGGAGGCTCACGAAGTACAAATGCTGACATGTTCGGCCGAAAGGCTAAGTTTCTGTGCTGTAAATACTTTGTTCTACTTTGTAAACGAAAAGGCTTTTATAGTCTATCAAGCTTACTGCCTCCAATAGATCATATACAATTTGTATGATAAACTTTCCCCAATTTCCTAAATGAGGCCACAAAGTAAAACTTCTGAGAACATCTGTGAAATTCCTTCCTGACCCTGGACATAACAGAGTACCCCAGGATATGCATTTAATATTACTTAATCCTGAAATACTGTATTACTCAGATGACATTGTTAAATTCAAAATTGGCACAGAACCATAGAACTTCATGCCATGTGTGTTCACAACCAGCTTGACAACGAAGCAATAATCAGACTAGGCAAGATTTTGGAAACCATCTCATGATCTTAACGAAGGGGCAGTGAACACCGTAAAGTTCCGGTCTCGCAATGTCATGAATGGGAACTATGGGCTGCCACTCTTGTTCAGGGCTTTACTGGAGAAGATTTGCATAATGTCGCTGGGAGGAGAGCTAAACAAATGTCTCCCACAGGCTGTCTCTAATCAGCAGTTTCAGAGAACTGGTCAAGGAAATAACAGTTGACGAAAAATACTTATTAGCACAAAAATATTTTGTACAATTTAGGATTGTATTTAGCATTGGCCAACTAAGGATAAACCTCTCTTTTGATCATGCCATGATTAGATTTCAGAGGTTTGAAGTAATTAAATTCCATGATCAGGATCACTCTAACCTCTTTGGAGATGCAATGTATAATGGTACTTCTTGTGTGGATGTTCCATAGCTCCATGCTATAGACCATAAATGAAATACTAGCTTGTTATCACAAAGAAAAGTAGTTCAGTCCATTTACGATTAGTATATTTACCTTAGCAAAATACATTTATCCCAAAAGATCTCCCTGAACCTTATCCCAACCAAGGAAGTGGTGTAATGGTAATGTCACTGGACTAGTAATCCAGGCTAATGTTAGCTAGTGGAATTTAAATTTAATTAATAAATCTGGAATATAAAGCTAGCCTCAGTAATGGTGACCATAACAGCTATCACTGATTGTTGTAACACTCATCTGGTTCACTTTAGGGAAGGAAACCTGTCATCCTTACCCACTCTGGCCTCCATGTGACTCCAGATCCACAGCAATATGGCTGACTCTTAACTGCCCTCTGAAATGACCTAGCAAGACATTCAGCTCAAGGACAATTAGGGATGGGGAACAAATTCTGGCCTTGCCAGTGATGCCAACATCCCATGAAAGAATAAATAAAACATTGGCAGACAAACTGAATGTTGGTAATACTGCAGTCTAACCAGGAAATACAAGGTGAGCAGTAGCCCTGGAACTCATCTCCAATTTATTCCTTCCGCTCAGCAGGAAAATGGCTATCAGATTTGTCCCCATCCAAAATGAGGAACTCATTATTTTAGGAGAGAGCAATAAAGCACAATGAGCCACTCATTAGTGAAGAGCATACTATATAAATTTACTATAACACCAAGGTTAAACTTATAACCTAAAATTCTCTTCAAGAAAATTAAATAACATTACACAGACCTAAAACATCCCAAAATACTTAATAGAAGCAGAAACAATCCAAGTGGTAATAGCAGAAATTTAGGGAAGAAGGCCAAAGGCTTGTTCAAAGAGATCAGCTTTAGGAGACTTCTAAAAGTGGGGACAGAAGTAGTTAGCTATTTGGGTATATGGAAACAGCTCCAAATGCAGGGTGCAGTTGCCTGCAACTATTAGTAGAACGGAGGAAAGGAAATGCAAAGGAGTCAATCGCTAACAACCAGGAAGTTGCAGAGGCAGGCTGGGTAGAACAATAGAGATTCAAAGGACAGAAATGTTGGGGGAACAGGACAAAGCAGGATGTGAGATGGGCACCCAAAGTTGAATAAGTTGAAGTTTGTCAGGGGTGGAGAGCAGAATACCGGTGAGATTTGCCTATGAAAGATGATATACAAATAGCCTTTAAACCCCATACCGGTGAGATTTGCCTATGAAAGATGATATACAAATAGCCTTCAAACCCCAAATTTATTCTACGTTTCTTCCATCACGCCTTTTCATGCAATTAAAGAAATTCACGTATGTAGCTTTTTATGAATGAACTCAGCATGAGAAATATGTAGTTCAATGGGTTTCAAAAAATAAACTAATTCAATTAATCAGATGACATTTTTAAATCATACTAAACAATGAACTTCAGTTACAAAAGTACAACAGATATACATATAGTAGCTGTGGGAAAGATTTTAGCCATAAACTGTCATTGTTTACAGGCTATGTTTATTTTACAGTTTCAATGGGTTTTCATGAGACCATGAAAATTTGAGTAAATTAACGCTACAACAACACTAACACAGTAAAACATCCCAAAGCCTGCAAAAGAATGCAATCAAACAAAAGAAACTGACACTGAGCCAAAGACAACAACATTAAGACAGGTGGCCAAAAGCATGGTCAAAGAAATTGTTTTTATGAGGGTCTTATAGAAGGAAAGAAAGGTAAAGCAGCAGGGAGTTTTAGGAAGGAAATTCTAGAGATTGGGGCCTAGACAGTTCATGGCACAGCTGCCTATGGTGAGGTAAAGAAAGTCAGGGATGCATAAGAGGCTAGGATTGGTCAACTGCAGAGGTCTTGGAGTGTTATTGGACTGTTGTTACAGGCATAGGGATAGGCGAGGCCATGAAGGAATTTGAAACCGAGCATGAGAATTTTAAAATTGCAGCGTTGATGGAGGAGTGCCTCGTAGGTCAGCGAGCAGAGGGATGATGGGTGAACAGAACTTGGTGAGAGTTAGGATATGGGCAGCAATGATTTTAATGAGCTGAAGTTTATGGAGGGTGGAAAATGGTAGGTCAGCCAGGAAGGCACTGGAATAGATTTAGGGTGAGGATTTCAGCATCTGGAATGATATTCACGGTTACCACTGCTGATTTTAATGTTCATAGGAGTACTATAAGTTCCAACGTGTCTGGGCATTGAAAATTCCATCCATTCCTGCAGAATATCATTCACTATAAAACAGTCTGTGCAAAAAATCTATGTTATATTAGCAGCAAATACAGGCATGCCTTATTCATTCTTATAACCTGCAAAAATCAATAGCTGCACAATGAAACACAAGCATTTTTCTATATGGCCCACTGAAAAATCTGCAATTTTAACACCATACTTTATACGTATAAAACATATAATGTACAAAATAAGCACAATAAATTAAAAAATATAATTTTCCCTGCAATATTTGATCGGCAATACTTGAAACCATCATGAATCACAATTTTATTTCCTTTTGCACATGTCACAACAAGTGATAACATCCTTCCGATGCTGTCGTCATAAAGGAGGAGTGTAATTAAATAACTGATGAGCTTAGTAGTGCAATGATTACTACTTTTTTAAAAAAACTGTCAGAACATTACTGTAGATGCTGGGAAGCAAGTTAATGATTGCAAATCAATCTCAAGGTTCTTAGATCGGAATTCAGAGCCATTGCTTTCTTTCCTTGTTCTGTCCGTCTTTCTTTTGCTGTCCAGGGGAAGGAAACATGAAAATATGAACTAGGAGCAGGAGTGGGCCACTTGGCCCCTCGAGCCTGCTCCACCATTCAATAAGATCATGGCTGATCTGAATGTAACCTCAACCCCTGCCTACCCCCGATAACCTTTTACCCTCTTGTTAATCAAGATTCTATCTAGCTCTGCCTTAAAAATATTCAAAGGCTCTGCTTCCACTGCCTTTTGAGGAAGAGACTCACAACCCTCAGGAGGAAAAAACTTCTCATCTCTGTCTTAAATGAGCGACCCCCTATTTTTAAACAGTGACCGAGTTCTAGATTCTCCCACAAGAGAAAACATCCTCTCTACATCCACCCTGTCAAGACACCCCCCAGGATCTTAAAGGTTTCAATTAAGTTGTCTCTTCTTCTAAATTTCAGTGGATACAAGCCTAAACTGTCCAGCCTTTCCTCATAAGACAAACCACCCATTCCTGGTATTAGTCCAGTAAACCTTCTCTGAACTGCTTCCAATGCATTTACATCCGTCCTTAAATAAGGAGACCACTACTGTACTCCAGACGTGGTCTCACCAATGTCCTGCACAACTGAAGCATAACCTCCATACTTTTGCATTCAATTCCCCTCACAATAAATGATAACATTCTATTAGCTTCCTTAATTACCTGCTGTACCTGCATTCTAACCTTTTATGATTCATACACTAGGACACCCAGATCCCTCTGAATCTCAGAGCTCTGCAATTGCTCACCATTTGGATAAGCTTCCTTTTCATTCTTCCTGCCAAAAAGAACAATTTCATATTTGCCCACATTATACTGCATTTGCCAGATCTTTGCCCACTCACTGAACCTATCTATGCCATTTTGTAGCCTCCTTACATCCTCTTCACAATTTACTTTTCTACCTATCTTTGTGTCATCAGCAACCATTTAACAACCATTCCTTCGGTCGCTTCATCCAAGTCATTTATATAAATTGTAAAATGTCAAGGGTCCAGCACTGATCCCTGTGGCACACCACTTGTCACATCCTGCCAACCAGAAAAAAGACCCATTTATGCCAACTCTTTGCTTCCTGTTAGCCAACCAATCTTCTATCCATGCCAATACATTACCCCCTAAACCATGAGCTTTTATTTTCTGCAGTAACCTTTGATGTGGCACTTTATCAAATGCCTCAGCCAAGGAATGTCATTAGATATGGGATATTCCAAAACTAATAGAGCAAATGGCAAGTTTAGTAAAACCTAGCACTTTAATTGAACCATCAGTCCCATGATTTTTCCCCAACCGCCCCTCTTCAAGTAGGGAAAGTGCCTATCCTTACTCAGCAATTGCAAAGGGTGCACATTTGGAACAGGTGTGCAGTGTGAGTAAAACTGCAGGATCAGTGCATCACTCAATGATGCAGTGTGTTAAAACATTACTCAGAATAAGTCTTGCGTAACAATACTTCAGATTGTGGCTCTAAAAAAAGGCTAGTGAATAATAGCAAAATGAAACGTGTTTCAAATGTATGTGCTATTGGTTTGCCATACTTGCACAGAGATGTGTTTGGGGACAATTTTCGGTGCCCACTGGTGTCATGCATCAAGGCGGGCATGAGTTGACAATATGGTGGGAAGGCTAAAAATCAGTTTCACAATGCCGTGAAACGAGTTTGCAATCATTCGCTCTGCCCGTCAACGGCAGGCCACATTTCCCGCAGTCGCACGTCAGGAACTTCATTGTAATACATTTCCTCCGGAGGTCTCCAGCATCACAGATGCCAGTCTTCAGCCAATTCGATTCACTCCATGTGATATCAAGAAACAGCTGAAGGCACTGGATAGTGCAAAGGCTATGGACCCAATATTCCGGCAATAGTACTGAAGAATTGTGCTCCAGAACTTGCTGCGCCCCTAGCCAAGCTGTTCCAGTACAGCTACAACACTGGCATCTACCCGGCTATGTGGAAAATTGCCCAGGTATGTCCTCTACACAAAAAGCAGTACAAATCCAACCCAGCCAATTACCGCCATCAGTCTACTCTCAATCATCAGTAAAGTAATGGAAGAGGTCATCAACAATGCTATTAAGCGGCACTTGCTTAGCAATAACCTGCTCACCAATGCCCAGTTTGGGTTCTGTCAGGGCCACTCAGCTCCTGACCTCATTACAGCCTTGGTTCAAACATGGACAAAAAAGCTGAAATCCCGAGGTATGGGGAGAGTGGCTGCCATGGACATCGAGGCAGCATTTGAGCAAGTGTGGCATCAAGGAGCAAAACTGGAGTCAATGGGAATCAGGGGGAAAACTCTCCACTGGTTGGAGTCATACCTAGCACAAAGGAAGATGGTTGTGGTTGTTGGAGGTCAGTCTTATCGGCTCCAGGAGCATCACCGCAGGAGTTTCCCAGGGTGGTGTCCTCGGCCCCCAACTATCTTCAGCTGCTTCATCAATAATCTTCCTTCCATCATAAGGTCAGAAATGGGGATGTTCGCTGATGATTGCACCATGTTCAGCACCATTCGCGACTCCTCAGATACTGACGCAGTCCATGTCCAAATGCAACAAGACCTGGACAATATCCAGGCTCGGGCTGACAAGTGGCAAGTAACATTCGCACCACGCAACTGTCAGGCAATGACCATCTCCAACAGGAGAGAATCCAACCATCGAACCTTGATGTTCAATGGCATTACCATCACCAAATCCCCCACTATCAACATCCTGCGGGTTACCATTGACTAGAAACTGAACTGGGCTAGCCATATAAATACTGTGGCTACAAGAGCAGGTCAGAGGCTAGGAATCCTGCGACGAGTAACTCACGTCCTGACTCCCCAAAGCCTGTCCACCATCTACATGGCACAAGTCAGGAATGCAATGCTTGCCAGGATTGAGTGCAGCTCCTACAACACTGAAGAAGCTGGACATCGTCCAGGACAAAGCAGTCCGCTTGATTGGTACCACATCCACAAACATTCACTCCCTCCACCACCAACACAGATTAGCAGCAGTGTGTCCCATCTACAAGATGCACTGCAAGAATTCACCAAGGATCCTTAGGCAGCACCTTTCAAACCCACGACCACGACCAGCTAGAAGGCCAAGGCCAGCAGATAGGTGGGAACACCACCACCTGTAAGTTCCCCTCCAAGTCACTCACCATCCTGACTTGGAAATATATCGCCGTTCCTTCACTGTCGCTGGGTCGAAATCCTGGAACTCCCTCCCTAACAGCACTGTGGGTGTACCTACACCACATGGTCTGCAGCGGTTCAAGAAGGCAGCTCACCCCCACCTTCTCAAGGGCAACTAGGGATGGGCAATAAATGCTGGCTCGGCCAGCGAAGCCCACATTCCCTGAATGAATTTTTAAAAATATATCATTATAAGCCCAGCTCGCCGGAATCATCCCCCCAAACTGGATCATCTGAGCACATCAGCGTGTTTCACAGCTGAACATAAGTGACATCCACTTGACAAGCTGCACTTCACTCAGGACTTTGATGCTTGTTTGCCCACCTTGCTTCGAGCAGCATTTGCAGTCATCGGGCCAGGCTTCGCAGGCAGCACATCGCCACTTTTAGGGGGGCTCACGGGCAGGTGTCTCCTTATGAGACCAGCCGTAAGGGGCGGGGGCGGGGGCGGCTTTTCAATGGCTGAAGGGCTATGGCTTGCTTGGGGAAGGGGGAAAAGTGGCCTCAGGCAACGGAAGAGGCTGCAGGGCTAGGGCATTTCTGAGGAAGGGGGGGGTATCCCAGGGTGTATGTGGGGACACATGTTAATCTGTGCAAGTGGCCTCAAGATGATGAGGGCTGAGGAGGCAGCCTCCAGAGATGAGGCCAGATGGAGATGTGAGAGTGTGTGAGAGAGAGTGAGTGATGATGTTCCTTGAGCTGGCAGTGAGTGAGATGAATACCTTGTGAGAGTTTGGAGTAATGAAATGGATATCTTACTCTAGCAGCACAGATGAGATCATTCATCTTTTTTGTGCACTGGATGGCCGACCTCATCTGTGCAGCATTGCCACTGACCACCTCTGCTACCGCCTCCCAATCTGGAGTGGTGACACTGATGGGCCTCCTGCGGCCAGTGCGGGGGTAGAGGACATCGTGGCAGGGCTCCTAACGGTGTCTAGAAGTCGTCCCAGGGACGTGTCACTGAATTCGGGGGCCATGTCTTCTGTGCAGCAGTCCTGGGCCGGAGACACTGAGCGGTGAGCACACAGCTGCACCTTATGTATGGCACCCGGATTGAGGAAGTGGTGAGGTGATGGCGTGGCGGGTGAATCAGAGGCTGCCCACCAGCCAGCAAAACTGCGTTTCCCAAGACTGCACAATTAACGAGGCGGGTTTGGGTTGATACAGCGTGAAAAGCCACCATTGTGGCCGGCGGGTAAAACATTCTTTTCCCCGCCCGCTACCGCACATAGTGCGAATCTGGGACGATTCCACCCTTCACCTTTTCAACTGAAGCATCCTTACACAGTACAGCAGTAAATTCAATCCCGCTAGAAGTTCACAGTGGAGGTGGAAACAACAAGAAGGACAAGTCTTTAAGAAATCGATGTTCAGAGCTTAGGCACATCAGTTTGGTGATTTTCCCCTTGCAACACAAATAAATGGAATTCAAGAGTAGAGCTGCCATTTGCTTTTGTCCAGTAAATGTAGAGGGTTCACAAAAAAAAACTAAGCTCTGCAAATCAAAGATCTGAGAGTTGGCTGGTTGAGAACTCAAGACAACAGGTCAATTCAAGTGAAAACCAACTTATAAATAAAAGGTGGGTGATCTATTTTTCTTCATTTTTAGAATGGTCAATATGCCGCAGAAGACTAGCCAGGTATGCCAAAGACGTGGAGCAGGAGCAGGGAAGTTCTTGCTTAAAGAGCAATACACTGTAATACATAAGGAAGTAAATGTACAGTTGCAAAACAGGTTTAAATACATTCACATGCTTGGTAGAGAAGGATAGGAAAAGGACTCACTCCAACATTTGATAAATGCTAAAGAAAAAACAAAATAAAAGGCAACACCTACTTGTTACATTTCTTTGGTGGGGGAGGTGGGGGAGAATTCTGACTGCTGGCACAGCTGATTTCCTTTTCACTTTCAGGAACGGCCATTGCAGACTTTTCATCATCTTTCAATCCAGATACAATGACCTGTGTTTCGCTGAGGGTAGAATGGATTTCAGTATCTATTGCAGCAGCATCCAGTTTGCCAGTCTCAGCATTTATGCCATCCAGTCCAAGCCCTTGTTTGTAACTCAGTATGGTGGTCAGCTTCTCAGATGGTTCTAATATCTTCTGATCACTGCACAGGTGATGCCGCTGTATGGGTGGCGGGGGCAGCATGTGTATCACCCGTCCATTCAGTCCAATTAATTTGTCTTTGTCTTTCTCTTTCTCCTCCTCTTCCTCAGTTTTGCGCCGACGGAAGAAGCTTTTGAAGGAGATCCATCGTTTTGGCTTCGCCTCTTGTAAGCGTTGGCGACCCTCTGGGTTCAGCAGTGGGGATTCGGTCTCAGGCGATCGTACAGGGCTAGTTGGCTTCCCCCAATTACTGAAATGCTTGTGTAGAAGGTTGCTGGCATGGTAAGGGGATGATGTAGAACGTGGTGGTGGAAATGGAGGCAGTTGTTCACTCTTAGGGCTCAAGCTAGCTGCACCAGGAGATTGTACTGTACCTGGTTTAGATGTGGGGACAGTAATCTGTTTTGGTAGCATGTTTTCTTTCTGTCCTTTTGTAAGAGTACTGTCCATCACTTTTGACACTTCTGCTTCACTATTTGCTTGTGGGGAGAATAATGATTTTGGGCGGATGTGAATATCTCCGTTGCCTTCTGAGATGGCAGGTGACTGAGAGTAAAGCTCTTCTGCACTACTGGCTTTTGACTGTGTCTGGGGATTTTCGGGCGGCAGCTGTGGAGGCTGAATAGATGCAACAATTTGGGAAAGCACAGTGCTAGCATTTTCCCTGCTTCCTGATGATATCTGCCTTTCTGGTGTTTCTTCTTTTCTGGCTGGAGAGTCTTGAGTAGATTTCTGAATTCTAGAAGGAGAGCTGTGATTGGATCCAAAGCTTTTATGTGGCGAGGACTGAGACAGGATTTGTGCTTTGTTTTGTGCATTGTTGAATTCCTGCACTTTCTGTGCCACAGAGCCAAGTACCTTTCGTTCTGTGCTGGCACTCGGTCCTTTGGCTTGAGACAAATCTGCAGATTTCCTCACTGTTGATCCAATTTCTTCGTATGTATGACTTGTTACGTTTTCTAAAGCTTCCTTTTTCAAATGTGATCCACTCGGACCCAAGAAGCTTTTATAAATGGCTAAGTTATCATAGGCATTTGGATTAATTACTATTGGTACTTTTATAGCCTTATGCTTTGAACTTTGTGCATATGTTGGCTCATCATGTATGATGATAGGAAAAGGAGGCATCCCAGCATTGTTGTAACTATTGAACTTGATCTCAGACAGATTTGGAGACTTCACAGGGATAGTTTTCGAAGTAATATTTGTAGTAGTAGGTGAAGTAGGTGCTGATTTATGACTCATTTGTCTTGGGGGAGGTGTAGGCCCAGAACTGTTTGACATTAAAGCCACTCTGGGCATTTTCTGTCGAGGACTAGTGCTAGAAGTCCACACCTCCTGATATCTGTTGATACTTGACTTTTTCTGGTTGTTTATCTGGCTCGAAAGTGACGTGGGTGGGTTTGCACTAACTGGTGAAGTCTTTGCTCCTTGAAGAGGCTCGGGTGTACTGTCAGACTTTTTATTGTTCATTGCAGCGGATACATCAACCACAGTGTACGGTTTGCACATACCTGGTGGCTCTAAATCTACAACTCTGTATGGTTTTGCTTGGTCTTCCTTTGGAATAATGTTAATTGTCACAGTTTGCCCTGGACTGTCTGTAGAATTTATGGTGAATTCCTGCTTCTCATTTTGTAGAGCTATCTTTCCATCCTTCTCTTCCAACCTCAATGCAAGAACAGCTTTATGAGTTTCTAAAGACTTTACTGCTGTGCCTCTTGCTGGCTTAAATGGAGCCTGCTTTACATGAGGAACCTGTTCATTTTCGTTTATGCTTTCATAATCTGGTTCAATAAACTTGGTGCTTTTGCAGTCACTTGGAGTAAGATCGCCATTACAAAGTTGTTGGTGTAAAGCTTTTGTTGTCCCAGTTTGCGATCCCTCTGTCACTGAGGAATCAGGAGATGTAGAATCAGATGATAATATGCTTGGCATACTGTCCTGACCATATGGGATCAAGGCTTCATCACCGTATCCATTCAGAATTTCATCATAACTATCATCATAGTCAACAGCACAAATTCTCTGCAGTGACTGCTTTCGTAATGGCACTGTGTTCCACTTTTTGTCACTGCAGAACCTGACAGGAGAGAGTGTGTTGGCCCTAAAATTAGCAAAACGTGGCTGACCACGCATACGTATTTCCATTGCCAACAGCTCTTCATCACTTTCATCCCAACTTTCTCGCTCTTCTGTTGCATTATCACTTGACTCATTATCCGCTCTTTGATCACTGCTAAAGGAGCAGTCTGGATAGCAGAAGAGTCCTCCCTCACTGCTGATAATATCTGAGCTGCTGCTGAGCATTACACGCTTACTCATATTCTCTTTCATACCTGCCACAATACAGCTCGGAGGAAGCTTTCTTTCCAGCGAGCGTTGGTAGCATTTGTTAATCCTTCCAAGAAAGGACTCTCTGTCACATTCTTTACCTTGTACATGTGGCTCAGGCTCAAATCCAACAATTTCCTTCAATACGTCAGTTAATCCATTATTGTTGTTGGGTATCCTATTATTAACAATTCTATCTGTGCCACAAGCTCTCTGAGAATTGCTGTTGTTTGCTTCATTGTTGTTATTGTTCACTGGTTTCCTGTTGAGAAGAACACCATTTCTATTCCATCGATGTTTATTTTCACAGCTTTCCAATACCTCCATTTCTGTGCTCATAGTTTGTCCATCCATGACCATCATGGTGGGCTTCACAGCAATCGTTGGCTTCTTAGCAACAGGAGGCCGAAAGCTACCAGTGCCTGACCTACCCCGGTGGTTGTTGCTATGGTTAGCATTAGTTTTTAAATTGTTACATGAAATAGGAGGGGTTTCAGAGGCAGCAGTCAAACAATGCAAACTTTTGGGCTTGAAACAGTTCTTGCATTCACCAGGCTTCCATACGTGTTCAGTGAAGGCGTTGCAGGCGGACATTTTTCATAGAGCTGTTCATGAAATACCCCTTGCTTACTGCATTCTAATACTGCATTCATTGATAAGGCTCACTTCTCAATCATCACCAATTTCTTAATCAGTGTTCTGTGTCAACTCACACCTGGAAATAAAACAAAATATTCATTAAAGAAGGTTGCATTGAAAGAAAGATCAGATTTTGATTTATATAGAGATGGGTATTAACATTTAATTGCTCTGATTACACTTCATTTACCTTTAGGTGTAAATTCCACCCCCCCCCCCCCCCCCCCCCCCCACCCAGCTCCCATTACCACACCCCATTCTTTTGCACTCACTCCCATTCCCGCTTTCAGCTCTCAGTGAAGTCCTGGGACGGCTTCAGCTGCTACCTGCACCTTCCAACTTCTGCCAATAGATGGAGTCAAGTCAATCCAAAACCTGTCAGCTGGTGAGCAATTTTAGTAAATTTTCTCACATTTACTGTACATTGTATTTCTTTTATATATTTTAATTGATTTTATTTTAAAGGTTATTTCATATTAATGTAGGCATTTAAGAGTGTACAACATTTCATCTTATAATGTTTTAATGCTTTTTTTCTGCTGAGAAAGGTCCGAAAGTAACCAGCTACAGCATTTCTTCTTTTACTGATTCGTTTTATTTTATAAGTAATTCTAGCTAGGAATGCACAATACTGCACACGTACGGTATAGTATTTAAACTTGCATATTGGTTTTTCTCAGCAAAAAGCATCCAAAGGAACCAAACTCCAGTTTTAATATCGTTTCCTATGTCAACCTCCACGATTCACTTAAAGTTGTTTCACTTAACGTCATGATTTTCAGGAAGGCAACTGCAACTTTTAGTGAAGACTTACTGTATCCATATAAAAAGTGTTTCATTTTATTGAAATCTGTTTTACAAGGCTGTTTTAAAATTGTGTGTGTTTCTAATTTTAAATATTGCCCCATAAATCTTCAAATCTAACTTAAGAATGCCACGCTTGAAGTACAACCATTACCAGGTTCCCAACACTCAAACACAAAACAGTCTACATGCTTTCATTTGATTAATGGCAGCAAAAAATGTACTGTACTTGTTTTTTTTTAAAAAGCAAAAGGACAGCAACACACAAACTTAACTGCAGTTGAGATGGCTCGGCATAGTGACCGCAAAATCCAATCCATATAAGCTGTTTCACACAATTTTCATTACTGTGTACTGAACAAACAGAACCAAGACTGAGCTAAATAATCTATTGCCCCATACCTTTAGAAAATTGTGATTGCAATTAACTAAAACAAATACCACTTGTTTAAAATCCAGAATATACTATTTGAGCAATTATATATTAAGACTCCTCCTATTTAACCAAAACCCATTTTGAAACTGAGCTAAAACAAAAAACAGAAAATGATGGAAAAACTCAGCACGTCTGACAGCATCTGTGGAGAGAAGAACAGAGTTAACGTTGCGAGTCCATATGACCAGAGCTGAAGAGAAGTGGAAATGTGATGAAATTTATACTGTTTAAGGTGGAGGGGGAGGGGGGTTGGAGCAGGTGAAGCTGGATAGAAGGTCAGTAATAGTTGGGGACAAAGGAGGGATTGACAAAGATGTCATGAACTAAAGGACAAAGAGAGCATTAATGGTAGTGGTAAGGGCTAAAAAGGTGTTGATAGTGGCATAAAGGTAAGAAAGCAGAATGTCATACTAGCAGAACAAGGGTAGCATTATGTGAAAGAACAACATGGAACAAGTAACAGACAGCCCTGTGGGGGATGGGGTGGGGGGAGGGGCAGTGGTGGAGGGAAAAAAGGATAGAAAATGGGCTGGAAGGGGGGATACAACCATGGATGAATGAATACAAATAAAAATAAGAATAAGTGGATAAAAAGTAAAAAGGAATGTAGAAAAAAAGGGGATTAAAAAAAAGGGGTGGGGATGGAGGAGAGAGTTCATGGTCTGAAGTTGTTGAACTCAATGTTAAGTCCAGAAGGCTGTAAAGTGCCTAGTCAGAAGATGAGGTGCTGTTCCTCCAGTTTACATTGGGCTTCACTGGAACATTGCAGCAGGCCAAGGACAGACATGTGGGCATGAGAGCAGGGTGGTGTGTTGAAATGGCAAGCGACAGGGAGGTCTGGGTAATGCTTGCAGACAGACTGAAGGTGTTCTGCAAAGTGGTCACCCAGTCTGCATTTGGTCTCCCCAATGCAGAGACCACCACATTGGGAGCAGCAGATGCAGTAGACCAAATAGAAGGAGGTGCAAGTGAAGCACTGCTTCATCTGATAGGTGTCTTTGGGCCCTTACACAGTGAGGAGGGAGGAGGTAAAGGTGGTGTTACACCTACTGCAATTGCATGGGAAGATGCCATGGGAAGGGGATGTGGTGTTGGGGGTGATGGAGAAGTGGACCAGAGTGTCTCAAAGAAAATGGTCTCTACAGAATACTGACAGGGGGGCTGAGGGGAAGATGTGTTTGGTGGTGGCATCATGCTGGAGTTGGCGGAAATGGCGGAGGATGATCCTTTGAATGCGGAGGCTGGTGGGGTGACAAGTGAGGACAAGGGGGACCCTATCATGGTTCTGGGAGGGAGGGGAAAGTGTGAGGGCAGAGGCACGGGAGATGGGCCGGACACAATTGAGTGCCCTGTCAACCACAGTGGGGGGGGACACCTCAGTTAAGGAAGAAGGAAGACGTCAGAAGCGCCGTTTTGGAAAGTGGCATCGGAACAGATGCGACGGAGTCGAAGGAACTGAGAGAACGGGATGGAGTCCTTACAGGAAGCGGGGTGTGAGGAGCTGTAGTCGAGGTAACTGTGGGAGTCGGTAGGCTTGTAATGAATATTGGTGGACAGTCTATCACCAGAAATGGAGACAGAGAGGTCAAGGAAGGGAAGGGAAGTGTTGGAGATGGACCATGTGAAGGTGGTAGAGGGGTGGAAATTGGAAGCAAAATTGATAAATTTTTCAAGATCCACACGAGAACGTGAAGCGGCACCGAAACACTCATCGATGTACCGAAAGAAGAGTTGTGGGAGGGGGCCTGAGTAAGACTGGAACAAGGAAAGTTCCACGTACCCCATAAAGGAGACAGACATAACTGGGACCCATGCAGGTACCCACAGCCACACCTTTTATTTGGAGGAAGTGAGACATGTTTACGGAGAAATTGTTCAGTGAGAGAACAAGTTTAACCAGGCGGAAGAGAGTGGTGGCGGATGGGGATTGTTTGGACACGAAGTGGAGAGCCCTCAGACCATCCTAGTGGGGGATGGAGGTGTAGAGGAATTGGACGTCCATGGTGAAGAGGTAGTGGTTAGGGCCAGGGAACTGGAAATTGTTGACATGAAGTAGGGCATCAGAGGAATCATGGGTGTAAGTGGGAAGAGGCTGGACAAGGGGAGAGAGGACGGAGTCAAGATAGGAAGAAATGAGTTCCGTGTGGCAGGAACAGGCTGACATGATCAGTCTACTGGGACAGTGCTGTTTGTGGATTTTGGGAAGCAGGTAGAAGTGGACTGTCTGGGGTTGGGAGACTATGAGGTTGGAAGCTGAGGAGGGAAGATCTCCAGAGATGAGATGAGGTCAGCGACAATCCTGGAAACAATGGCTTGATGTTCAGTGGTGGGGTCATGGTCCAGGGGTAGGTAGGGAGAAGTATCTGAGAGTTGGCACTCAGCCTCTGCGAGGTAAAGATCAGTACGCCAGACAACAACAGCACCACTCATGTCGGCAGGTTTGATAAAACCAGGGTTGGATCCAAGAGAACGGAGTGCAGCAAGTTCAGAACGAGACAGTTACAGTGGGTGAGAGGGGCAGAGAAATTGAGACAGCTGATGTCATGCCGACAGTTCTCAATGAAAAGATCGAGAGCAGGTAAGAGGCCAGGGGGAGGGGTCCAGGTGGAGGGAGAATACTGGAGGTGGGTGAAAGGATCCGTAGAACGGGGGGAGGATTCCTGCCCAAGGAAGCGAGCATGGAGACGGAGGCGGTGGAAGAGGAGTTCAGCATCGTGCCAAGCCCGACATTCATTGAGGTGAGGCCGTAAGGGTATCAAACTGAGTCCTGGGGTGAGTAAAGAACGTTCTGCATCAGAGAGGGGAAGGTCAGAGGGTATGGTGAATACATGGCAAGAGGTGGTATTAGAAGATGGGATGGGGTCAGAGAGACAGGAAGGGGTGGAGGGTCCTGGATGGGCATTGGTACCAATAAGTTGTGGGAGCTTGCGTTCCTTAGCACCTGAAAGGAAGAAGAAAAGTTTCTTGTTAAGGCATCAGCTGAGACAAAGAATAAAATGAAATTGGGGACAGGGGCAGCTTTGAGATAGGATGAGTCGGTGCTGCTGGAGAAAGAGGTCGAGTGTGTTAATGCACATTGCACAGAGTGTGGGTCTCAGGATGTGGCGAGAACAGCAGTCCAAGGTTGTATCCCATTTTTTTAATCCCTCTTCTGTCCCCTCTTCTGTCCCATTTTCTATCCTATTTTCCCCACCACCCCGCACATGCCACTCCATTCCCTAAAGGACCATCTGTTATTTGTTCCATGTTGTTCTTTCACACAATGCTACCCTGGTTCTGCTATTCACATTCTGCTTTCTTACCTTTATGCCACGATCAGCACCTTTTTTTTAGCCCTTACCACTATCATTAACACTCCCTTTGTCCTTTAGTTCATGACTATCATGTCAATCGCTCCTTTGTCCCCACCTATCGCTGGCCTTCTATCCAGCTTCACCTGCTGCACCCCCACTTAAACAGTATAAATTTCATCACATTTCCACTTTTCAGCTCTGAAGAAGGGTCATATGGACTCGCAACGTTAACTCTGTTTTTCTCTCCACAGATGCTGTCAGACCTGCTGAGTTTTTCCAGCATTTTCTTTGTTTCAGATTTCCAGCATTCGCAGTATTTTGCTTTTATTGAAACTGAGCTATCTTGTGTTCATTATTTGTTCTCACTATGACATTGGACATGGAACAATTAATTTGAAAATACCTTTAAGCTTTGCTAAAAAGTGAGTCAAGCTCCCAAACCATTGAAAACTGATTTTTCAACAAGGGTTTCATCAGCTGTCAAGCCAGATGATTCTTAGATTTACTGCAAGTACCATAGGAAAGACATTTTGAACCCAAAAGGGTTTTTTTGGTTATGTTATTTAATGTGCAACAATCTTAATCAATATAAATTGCAGTCCAGTCGCTTCATGGCTTCAGAATATTTCATTTGAGAGTAAATCTAGGTTTCATTTATTTCTAAGTAAGTTTAATATCGCTGTCTGTTGTCCAAGCCTCTTTTCATGAAAACAAAAACTGTATAAGTGATTGTGTTCATCAAGAAAAGCTTCCTCTACTCTGCCCCAATGGTTTACCTAAATTTCAAAAGGCCAATTACCATGAACGAATTTAATATATTTCCATTTTCTTGCACTAGCAATCCCAAGCCCAATTGGGGCAGCTAGTTTAGTGCCATGGGGGGACATGCTGCACTAATACTGATGAAATGTATTTCTCGTTGGAACCTTACATCTGGCAGACAGAAGGCTTGCGTACATGTCTGAGAGATGGAAGACAGTGGCATCAAGGCAGCATTTGACCGAGTGTGGCATCAAAGCACCCTTGCAAAACTGCAGTCAACGGGAATCAAGGGAAAACTCTCCACTGGTTGGAGTCATACCTAGCACAAAGGAAGATGGTTGTGGTTGTTGGAGGTCAATCATCTTAGTTCCAGGACATCACTGCAGATGTTCCTCAGGGTAGTGTCCTAGGCCCAACCATCTTCAGCTGCTTCATCAATGACCTTCCTTCCATCATAAGGTCAGAAATGGGATGTTCGCTGATGATTGCACAATATTCAGCACCATTCACGACTCCTCAGATACTGAAGCAGTGAATGTCCAAATGCAGCAAGACCTGGACAATATCCAGGCTTGGGCTGACAAGTGGCAAGTAACATTCACGCCACATAAGTGCCAGGCAATGCCATCTCCAACAAGAGAATCTAACCATCGCCACTTGACATTCAATGGCATTGCCATCGCCGAATCCTCCACTATCAACATCCTGGGGGTTACCATTGACTTGAAACTGAATTGGACTAGCCAAATAAATACTGTGGCTACAAGAGCAGGTCAGAGGCTAGCAATCCTGTGGCAAGTAACTTACCTCCTGACTCCCCAAAGGCTATCTACCATCCACAAAGCACAAGTCAGGAGTGTGATGGAATATTCTCCACTTGCCTGGATGAGTGCAGCTCCAACGAAACTCAAGAAGCTTGATACCATCCAGGACAAAGCAGCCGGCTTGATTAGCACTCCTTCCACAAACATTTACTCCCTCCACCACTGACGAACAGTGGCAGCAGTATGTACCATCTACAAGACGCAGTGCAGAAACTCACCAAGACTCCTTCGACAGCACCTTCCAAACCCACGACCGCTACTATCTAGAAGGACAAGGGCAGCAGATACATGGGAACACCACCAGCTGGAAATTCACCTCCAAGCCACTTACCATTGTAACTTGGAAATATGTCCTGTTCCTTCGCTGTTGCTGGGTCAAAATCCTGGAACTCCCTCCCTAACAGCACTGTGTACCTACACCACAGGGACTGCAGTGGTTCATGAAGCAGCTCACCGCCACCTTCTCAAGGGCAATTAGGGATGAGCAATAAATGCTGGCCTAGCCAGCGACGTCCACATCCTGTAAGTGAATTTTTAAAAAAACACAATCCCCACCTCCAATCCCCTTTCAGTTATCAAAGAAAACAGAAACAGGCTATTCAGGCCATCCATTCCATGCAAGAGTTTATACTCCACCCAAGCCTCCTCCTGTCCTTCCTCATCTAATTCTATCAGCATAACTCCCTGTTCCCTTCTCCCTTGTGTTAATCTTGCTTCTCCTTAAATGCATCTATGCTATTCGCTACAACTACTTCCTGTTGTAGCTTCTTTACATAAACAGAGCCCAAGGAATGTGTTTCTTTTTTTAAATAATCTTTTGATTGTTGATTGCAGATTTTTCTAAACATTCTATCTTTGATTTTCTGATGGAAAATCATCATTGTAATGGGTGACGTCATTCATCTCAGGATCTAACTGGCAAAGTGAAACAGCACTCTTTTTTTGGGAAAAAAAACATTTTGTAACTTTTATTTTAGAAATACACTGATGTAAATTGATTCCAGCTACATCAGTGAGTCAATTGCATGCCCCATTATTGTGACACAGGTAACACACAGGTCTTTTTGCTTTCTCCGCTCAATGAAAAAAAAACGATCACTAAATTCTTACTGAGAAGGCATGAAGGCATGAATGAAATAATAATGGATCATTCAGCCTTTGAACCTCAAAGTACACAACTTACACCATCTTGGATTTTACTCCTTTAATCTCCCAAAGGACAATTGCTGAAGTATTTCTTCTTGACTGTAAAGGTAATTAAATGAAATTCCAAAGTATCAATTCATCCCAAGAACCTAGGTCGGTTGCATTCCAATTACATTTCCTTTGTATCAGCACCAAGTTTCCATGTGTTCCGTGAAGATTTTGATTGTATCTGCAACTCGTCGTTTTAATCTTCAATCATGAGGGCAATACTTCGATTATTAACAATAGGATGTACATTCCACAAGTGAATTAGATTACATTTTACAGAGTTCAACTCAATCAAATTGTGCAATTGACAGACATAATTGTAATGTAATGAATTCTTCTAACTGCTAATTTATAACTGCAACAGAAAACAGCAACATTACTTTGTCATAAATGTCTGATCAACAGCATGAAATCACATCACATTCTTGAGAAAATACGCGCATTTACATCAATTCACACGATTCTCAATTAGAATCCTACCCAAAGTCAGAAGGTTGCCCAATGAAATCATGCTGGGGTCACAACTTCAGATATATACAGCATCTTGTCAGCTGCGGATATAGAGATAGTACAGGCTTCACCTAAACTGATCCAGCATCAGCATCCCACCAGAGAGTAAACGGAACAATGTAGGGGTGCAAAAGAGAAGAGCAAACCAACATTTTTCACTTGAGTGCATGGCTGGGATTTGCAGGAGGGGAAGGGGGTAAAGGGATAGAAGTTGGGGTAGTGGAAGTGGAAATTTTTACAGAAAGATGGCAAGTTAGATGGCAGAGAGACTAATAAGCAGGAAAGCAGTCAACCAAATAAATCTCCTTTATACTATTCCAAATGAGCATAAATTAAGATAAAGAGATTTGATGTAGTAGTAATTGCAGAGACTTCTGCAGTCTGGGCAAGATATGGAAGCCAAATTTGCCAGGATATATTTATATATATGCATTCATCCAGCAAGACTTAATGCCAAAAGTGGAACTTCACAATTTTGACCCGATGTTTCCCAGAGGTATAATGGTTAAGAAATTATTCAATCAAGGTTTTGAAATATTGAAGGGTATTACAGGATAGATGGAGAAGGAGTCATTTCTCCAGTAGAGAAATTCAGATCAAAGGGGCAGGATGTCAGAACTCAAACTCGGGAAGTTAAAAACATGCAAAAATAAATATGTTGAGAAATCATTTAGTGAGCAGTGTGAATTGAGGACACGATTTAGAAGAGGTTACTGACCTAGACAAATTTGGATTTTAAGAAGGTGCTAGAGATTGCACTGGCCATGGAAAGTGCAGTAAGGAATTCAAAAGCCATACAAGGAGCACAAAATGGCGCCGTCCTCTATATTGGGAGGGAAGTCCCAGCCAAAAATGGTGCAGAAATGCAAGGAAAGAGCACAAAAATGGAAGGCTCTGCGGAGAAGAGGGAAACAGCCACCGCTAGCAGAAAAATAAAAAGAATTGACTCAGCAGCGAAAATATGGAATAATGGCAACAGAGGTGGAAACAGGCAGATTAGTAATGATTGGCAGTTTGAAAAAAATCAAATGTTTTTATTGTCATCGAAATGGACACACAATGAGACAGTGTAAGGAAAAGAATCAGGCAGGCCTTCAAGCAAAAGAGAAAACCCTGTGAAATTTACAGCGTACAAAAACCTGAAGCAACAAATTCAGATGTTTATTCATTATTTAACTTGAAGGCAGGGAAAACGGAACCAATTTACATAACAGTAAAAGTGAATGACAGACCTATCCGTATGGAAGTGGACACAGGAGCTTCCACGACAGTGATTGGTGGGCATACCTTCTGATATTTGAAGAATGGAGAACATGACCTAAATTTAGAAGAAACTGATGCCAAATTAAGAACATCCAATGGAGAAGATATTCAAGCCAGAGGCTTAAGTAGTAACTGTCCATTACGGAAGCCAATCAGCAAAGCTACCTGTGTTGGTATTGACAGGCAGAGGACCAAGCTACTAGGACAAAACTGGCTGAAGGAAATCAACCTTGATTTGTCACAGAGATTCCAAAAGTAGCTGAAAATGTTCCTGTTTTGGAAAAGGTGTGTGTAAAGGCCCAGCAGCCTAAAGAAATGCAGGATTTTTCAAACAAAGACACAGAAGGACAGCAAAAAGAACTAGGAGAGACCATCCTGAGGGACAGAGTCCAGGTCGAGGTGAACAACCTCCGAAAGGTGAAAACCGAAAAGACCTTCACACACTACCAGTTTTCCTCCTGTCTAAGTAGGTATCTCTGGAAAAGTATGAAGAGAAACAGAAAGAGTTCTGCACTGCTCTGAGTAAAATGAAGGATGAATTGGCAGGGAAGACACGGCAATGCTTAATTTTTCAGGAGGCAGTACACCAATGTAAAAAAAAGAGATGGATGAGCTGAAGAAGCAACTACATGAAGCAAAAAAAGCTTTGGAGATAAAAGTTGCAGAATTTCCCATGAAGCAGAAAAGATGAAATTCTGGGAAACTCAATCACTGAATTCACTCAAAAAGAGCTTGCATCTGAGAGTAGCCTGGCCAATAGGGAAGTCAAAAAGAAGGCTGAAAATAAAGTCAGTGTTAGAAAGAAAAAAGTCCATTGAAAGAAGACACAGAAACTCAAATAATACCACTGATCATGGCAGCATATGAGTATACTTTTGTACATAGGTCTAGCAGTCATACTGCAAACGCTGATGCACTGAGCCGATTGTCATTACAAGAAAAAGGTGAGGATGTCCCAGTTCCACAAGAACTTGTTTTGTTGTTAAATTTCTTAGATTCCTCACCAGTATGTGCTAAACAAATCAGAGACTGGACAAGTCGAGACACAGTCTTATCCAAAATACAAGAACAAGTGCTTTATGGTTGGTCACAAGAGCCTGTATCTGACAAAATGAAACCATATTTTAACAGAAGACATGAAATAACCAGCCAAGTTGATATCTTATTGTGATTGTTCCTCCAACAGGAAGAGTGTCATTATTAATTGAGCTACATAGTGCACATCCAGGAATTTCCCAAATGAAGACCATAGCACACAGCTATCTATGGTGGCCTGGAATGGATGGAAAAATGGAGCGCTTAGTGAAGAATTATGTACAGTATCAACAATTGCAAAAGTTACCTTCAACAGCTCCATTACGCCCTTGGGAGTGGCCAGGAAGACCATGGATACGATTACACATTGTTCCCATGAAAGGTCCCACATAGTCAATGTTTCTGCTCGTTGTTGATGCTCACTCAAAATGGATGGATATATAAGAGGTGAAGTCACCAATGTCTTCTGCTATGACTGAGAAGCTACATAAAAGTTTTGCTATCAACAGACCATCACCCACATGAAAACTTCGCCGTACCACCCTGCTGATAGAGCAGTTCAAATGTTCAAGTCTGGTATGAAAAATTTAAATGGAGATTCCATAGCAGCCAAGCTAGCATGCTCTCTTATTCATTATAGGACCACCCCTCACACAACAACAGGTGTCACAGCTGCAGAATTATTAACAAAACACCGTCTCAGGACGAGATTGAGTTTAATAATGCCAAACTTAGGGGTGGGGGCGGGGAAGTTGGAAAGGAGTCATGGAAGTCAGAAAGCTGGACACGACTGGCATAGTCACGAGAGGAAGTTTACCGTGGGAGAGACAGTATGTGTGAAGAACTTTGGAGATGGACCAAAGTGATTACCAGGTGAAATAAGTGCAGTGTCTGGACCTTTATCCTACCACATTAAGGTGGAAAGCTGAGTCATACAGAGACATGTGGATCATTTCAGGAAGAGAGAAATCATCAACAAACGATTCCACCAGGGTTCACGACCGAGTCTACGTTTCCTGCTGAGGGAACTCAACCAAGTACAGATGTGTCTGAAGTGCCTGTTGTACCTACAAGAGTCGAGGACACAGATGTGCAGGTACCTGTCGAAGGATCTGATGTTCAAACAATTCCAGAGAACGAGGTTCCTAATAAAACATCTGAAGTTGTAGAGCTGAGACATTCTACACACCTAAGGAAACCCTCTGAAAGATTGAATTTGTAAATGACTCATCAGTGTAAATAATTTGCTAATTTGGAAAAAAAATTGTAATTGTAAATACAAAATATATGTTCCAAGTAAAGGGGGAGGAATGTAGTAACTATGATTATATTTGATGTGCAGTATACCTTTAAAAAGGATGTATAATGGGAGATCACACGATCTTGTATAACCAATGATAGAACAGCGCAGGCTTATTCTGAGTTAGTTGGAAGTCTAGTCTGCAAGTGAGCAGCAGAAGATAGAGTTTGGTGTAGAAGCACACAGTTGTAGCTGCTGAGTATCATGTAAATAAACAGTATGTGTTCCACCTAGTAGTTTCTGCAGAACGACTCTAGATAGAGTACCAACTCAGTCACCCCACAACAAGCATGCAAGTATGATTCACAAGTCACCATATCTTGCTGAAGATTCCACAACAAATTGGTGTCAGGATCACAATAGTGGTGGAACATGGTTTAACCAGATTTCCAGTAAAGATATGGTGGGGGAGCAATTCCAAGGAAATTCCCAGTCATAAGCTCCCTTGATATTAGTTATTTTACTCAATAGAATACAGTTGTTCAGTTGTGTTTTTGAACAACATAACTGGCCTGTAGATTTTGTTAAATATGAACTACTACTTTATAGAGTAAGACAGTAAACTAGCATGTGCAAGCAAACAGCATAGCAAACCAATTCTTCATATAAGATGCAGTTGTTATAAAATAACAATTTAATCTCTGCTTCAAAATAAACAGAATGAATGCTCAGAAAAAAAAAACAATCAAGGTTTCTTATGTAAATAACCAATTTGATATTAGGGTCTGAATAGTGCATATTTGTTCCAGACAAGAATACCAATCTAGTAATACTACTTCATGATTGATGTTATGGTAAAGGAATTTCAAAATGAGTTATGAATCATATAAAATGTTCAGTTTAATTCCTATATTCAGAAACTTTAAATGCTGCAGTAATGAATATGAATTTTCCAGTCTACAAGTGAGATGATCTTCATAAATCATAAGTGATGAAGTCAGAATTCGTTGCTTCATCTCATAAAATGATTTAAAATCTAGGGTCCATTTGTATCTCATTTTCGGCATGGGGAAAGCTGAGTTAATTTCCACATATGGAATTTATGTTCAAATCTAGCTTGATGTAATGTGATGAAAACTCTTCTCTGCAGCAATCCTATGTGAAATGGAGGTCAATCAACTCAGTTCCAAGACATCACTGCAGGAGCTCTTCAGGGTAGTGTCCTCGGCCAAATCAACTTCAGCTTCATCAATGATCTTCCCTCCATCATGTCAGAAATGGGATGTTCGCTGATGATTGCGAAATGTTCAGCACCATTCGCGACTCCTCAGATATTGAAGTAGTCCATGTCCAAATGCAGCAAGGCCTGGACAATATCCAGGCTTGGGCTGACAGGTGGCAAGTAACATTCACACCACAAAAGTGCCAAGCAATGACCACCTCCAACAAGAGAGAGTCTAACCATCACGACTTGCTATTCAGTGTCATTACCATCGCTGAATCCCCCACTATCAACATCCTGGGGGTTACCATTGACCAGAAACTGAGCTGGACTAGCCATATAAATACGGTGGCTACAAGAGCAGGTCAGAGGCTAGGAATCCTGCGACAAGTAACTCACCTCCTGACTTCCCAAAGCCAATCCACCATCTACAAGGTACAAGTCAAGAGTGATGGAATACTCAACACTTGCCTGGATGAGTGCAGCTCCAACAACACTCAAGAAGCTTGACACCATCCAAGACAAAGCAGCAAGCATGATTGGCACCCCACCTACAAACATTCACTCCCTCCACCACCGATGTACAGCAGCAGTAGTGTGGACAAGATGCACTACAGGAACTTACCAAGCCTCCTTAGATAGCACCTTCCAAACCCATGACCGCTACCATCTAGAAGGACAAGGGCAGCAGACACATGGGAACAGCATGGAAGTTCCCCTCCAAGTCACTCACCATCCTTATTTGGAAATATATCACCGTTTCTTCACTGTTTATTGGGTAAAAATCCAGAAACTCCCTCCTTAACAGCACTGTGGGTGTATCTACTCCATATAGACTGCAGCGGTTCAAGGAGGCAGCTCACCACCACCACCTTCTCAAGGATAATTGGGGCTGGGCAATAAATGCTGGCCTAGCCAGTGACGCCCACGTCCCATGAATAAATTTTTAAAAATCACTTTTAGCAACTACAAGACTTACAGCCAGGAGCTAGTTCAAAATCACAGTCTTCAGAAAACAGGGGATAAATGCTGGAGACCTGTCAGAAATAAAAATCAAATGAGGCATCCCTACCAAATAGTACACAAGCACAGTATGGGTGCAATGAAAATACTCTATTAGATCCTAAACATGTTTTCTGTTTATAAATTTAAAAAGAAGACAACATATTGGTAATGAGAACTTGAAACTTGGACAGAGGTTTACACAATATATTTTTGTCACAATGGATATGAGATTCTTAATTTATCATTGCATATCTTTTTAAAATTTGATTAATCTGGATTATCATAGCTACATTACAGGCCTTTTTACCTCAGCCACCAAAAGTGGGTGGAGGCAATGTTTTCGGCCCCATTTGGTATATTGTTTACAGGCAAACAGGCTCTCTCAAAAATTAATGGATGGATTTCAATGAACTTTGGTACACAGGTAAAGTATGGCCCAAGGAGGCATTGGCATAGTGGTATTGTCACTGACTAGTATTCTAGAGGCCCAGGGTAATGTTCTGGGGACTCAGGTTCAAATCCCACAACAGCAGATGGTGAAATTTGAATTCAATAAAAATCTTTTCAATTCAATTAAAAGTCTGATGACGACCATTGCCGATTGTCATTAAAAACCTATCTGGTTTACTAATGACCTTTAGGGAAGGAAATCTGCTGTCCTTACCTGGTCTGGCCTATATGTGACTCCAGACCCACAGCAATGTGGTTGACTCTTAAAACCAAATGGAAATAAATGCTGGCCTAGCCAGCGATGCCACATCCCATGAATGAATTTTTTAAAATGGAAGAACCGATTCATTTTTGCCGAAGATTTGGATCTGGATACTGTAATTTCTTAAAGGGCCCATTAACATTGGAAGATAGATAAAACAAATTCACTTTTGTTTTAAAAATGTTGTGGGTTGTTTTCTTTAGAATGTTGTTGATGGTTTTAGAATGTTGTGGATCGTCTCAGCTGCCGTGGTGGGATTTGTCACAGCTATCAAAATGTGAGCAGTGTTTTCAGAGCAGGTTGTTAGATGTGGATTAGCCTGATACTTTATCAACGAGATGAAAGTTCTTAATAAAAAGGTTTCTTTTTTCAGCTTTGTAGTTAAAGCATCAACCAGGCAGGGAAAAGCCTCAAGGAAAAGCTTCATAATTATAATAAACTTCAAGTTAACACAGCATGGCAGAGCAATAAGCTCTAATGAGTGCCCTCTTCACTTTTATTGCTGTTTTGCTGCGTATACAGTGCTTGTGCAGTGGCACACATTGCTTTATGCTGAAATCACAGTTTCACCATGTTCTGCTTGCAGTATTATGCTGCGATGAAAGAAAATGACAAAATTCCTGTAAAAAGCAGATCCAATTTTTTTCATATGGATTATGCTTCCCATATGTTCTCAAAAACTATGGGGTAATTGAGGTGACTGGCATAGATGCCTTCAAGGGAAAGCTAGGTGAGTATATGAAGAAGAAAGAAGGATATGCTGACAAGATTAGAAATAAGGTGGGAGGAACCTTTTGTGGACCATAAACAACGGCAGAGAACAGTTGGGCTCAATGGCCTGTTTCTGTGTTGTTAATTCTCTGTTTGCCGAGTGGTTGCAGTCTAATAAATTAAACCACTTTGACATTCTGCTACTCAACATTTAATTACAGACATCCCAAACTGCAAAAACCCCCTTTATGTAACATCCTATTAAACTATCATTGCTCTCGTCATCACTATGCCTAATGCTCCATATCTACATGCACTTCAACATTCATGCATGGAGTACATTCTATTGGAGTCAGACTGCATGAATTGAATGCAGGGAAATTATATAACTCCAGGCACAATTTATACATCTAATCATTTGCTGTCTGACTAAAAAGAAGTTTTTTCCTAATCAAAACTGTATTTAACTGGAGGAACAGCACCTCATCTTCCGACTGGGCACTTTACAGCCTTCCGGACTGAATATTGAGTTCAACAATTTTAGATCATGAACTCCTCCATCCCCACCTCCTTTCCGATCCCCCCGCCCCCTTTTTTTCCAATAATTTATATAGATTTTTCTTTTTCCACCTATTTCCATTATTTTGAAATGTATTTCCATCCATTGTTTTATCTCTACCTTTTAGCCTATTTCGATCCCTTCCCTTCATCCCACCCCCACTAGGGCTATCTGTACCTTGCTTGTCCTGCTTTCTACTCTTAGTTAGCACATTCCTTAGATAATATCACCACCTTCAACACCTCTTTGTCTATGACATCTTTTGGCAATCTCCACCTATCACTGGCCCTCTATCCAGCTCTACCCTCGCTCTCCCCCCCTTAAGCCAGCTTATATTTCACATCTTTTCTATTTTTACTTAGTTCTGTTGAAGAGTCATACGGACTCGAAATGTTAACTGTGTTCCTCTCTGCAGATGCTGCCAGACCTGAGTTTTTCCACGTATTTTTATTTTTGTTTTGGATTTCCAGCATCCGCAGTTTTTTGCTTTTATCTTTGTATTTAAATTATGTTTCTCTCTGTTGGAGCAATGAAAGTTTTAGAAATTATAATCAAAATATGAGTGCACTGAACAAAAGGATTCATTTTTAACATTCTACATCAACTCATCACAATGGGGAACATCTGCAATCAGGGAACCTCCCCACACTCAGGAGAAGTGTTTCACTGTAAAAATGTAAATATAAACAATGGAAGCCTTGATCACTCCCTACTGTCCCTTGTGTGAAAAGAGCATTGCGAGACTGGGTGCTCAGAATAATCAATGTATGGATACCACTGTTTATATACAAATTTACAGGGGCTGCGCTCCTCAGTGCTTGCACTGTTCAGAGGTTAGGGTCATCACAAGCATGCAGGTGTATTTCATGCCTGCATCCTTCTATTAAGGAATGATTTCCATGCAATCACAATGAGGCTAAGTGAAAATGTAAACATCACGATTAGTAATTTAGGTTCACGCTCAGTCAGCACAGCTGCTGCTGTCATTAACTACACATAGCTCACTTCAGCCTAAGAAATTGGGATGGTGACATTTTGAGTTTTTCCAATGCCTCGCACACTTACATCATTTCCTGAACTAGAGGGAAAATTCAAAAGCAACTATTCTTGCCTTCCGGATAATGCATTCATGTAACTAATCAACATGAAAACACATTCAGGTTAGTGAGATTTGTAGGAGTCAAAGAAACCGCTCAAAGAACAGGTCTACAGATTAGGAAGTTGCCAACTGGCTAGGTGAGCTACCCAAAATGACTTCTGGTCTCCTGGACTGATACACATTATAATGAGAAGTGACCAAAGCATTTTAGAATGCTTTAAGAAGCCAGCTGGCTAAGGCTACATGTTGCATATAATTTCCACATTTGATCCACTGTACATTGGCTTTTCACTGTTCCGACTGGCTGATTAATTCACAACTGTGGCAGTAATCCAGTCACCAGTACGATGTTTTATTCAAACCAGCTTTTCAATTATATGGATGACAGTATAGAACTGAGATAATCAAATAAATACACAACTTCAGTGCACTTATCGCGCATGTAATAAGTTTCAAAGCAGTATGAATGTCACATTACATAAGACTTTTAAATTGGATAGTGATGCCTGCATAGCACCACATCAGTTTTCGTAAATTCTTCCATCTATAAGCATAAACAAAGTAAAATAATGTTCTTTTCTCTAAATGAGTAGAGAAGAGAAAACTCAGGCAAAAGAGGCCATAAGCTGAACAATATTGTGCCATTTTAGAGATTAATGGACACTTAGATACACATTCAATACTTAAAGCAGAGAGCTCTGAAGGCTTGAAACTGCAAGAACAAAGCTCAGAGATTTAGAACCATCCCAAAGTCATAGATCAAATTGCAACATAGCCATTTTTCTTCAACCAGCTATCTACAGTGTTACAATGCAGGGTCAAGTGTTAAGCACAAGAGAAAATTCTGCTCAACAAATAAAAATAATTTTTTAATAAAAATGTGTGCCCGTGGAGTATACAACACAGTGAGCGTATTAGGTGTTTGTGAGCCTGTAGCACCTCAAGTGAAGTATTGATTAACAGTATCATACTCAGATGCATAATATTCATAACATTGTTTTTAAATTGAGCCCAATTACTCGTTATATTCTCACCCTGTCCCTAAGGTTAGTGAACAGTTAGTGCTAGTATGAAACAGAGAAGTAAACCTGTTTATGCTGGCATGAATTGTTTCAGTATTGGCTATAGTGAGCAGAGAAATACATAAACCATTTATGTCTACCCATACCACATAGCTAAGGGCTACAGGGCAAGCTAATAGGATTCAATTGCTCTGAAGCCAGTTCCCAGTCCTTGGGAAACACTCCACATTCTCAGGTTATTGTCATAGAATCATGCAATCTTACAGCACAGAAGGCAGCCATTTGGCTCACTGGTTCTCTGAAGGAGCTGTCCAATTTAGTCTCACATTCCAGTTTCTCCCCCACTACCTTGCAAATTGGTCTTCTCAAGTACATGTCCATTTACCTTTTACAAGTTCCTATGGAATCTGCTTCCACCACCTTTCCAGGCAGTACACTCTAGGTCTTAACATCACTGTGAAAGAAATTCTCATTTTTCTTCAATTATTTTAATTGAATTATTAAATTTACCACATCTGGTCACCAAGCCATTTGCCAAAGAAAACACTTTCTCCCTATCTGCTTTACCAAAGCACCTCATTTTTTTGAGTACATGTATTAGATGTCCACTTAGCCTCCTCTGCTGTAAGGAAAAGAACCTCAGCTTCTCCAATCACTCAAGTACCTCAACCCTGGCAACATCCTGGTAATCTCCTTTGTACCATCACCAAGGCCTTAACATGGCATTTCTAAAGTGTGGTGCCCATAATTGTACACAATACTGTAATATTCCAGTTGATACCTAGCCAGTGATTAGTAAAGTTTTAGCATGACTCCCTTGTTTTTGTATGCAATGTCCCTATTTACAAAGCCAAGCATGCAATGCACTTCCTTAACTGTCTTATTAATTTGACCCGTCACCTTCATATATTTGTGAACATGCTCTCCAGGTAACTTGCACCCCCTCAAAATAATACCAAATTAGATTTTATGGTTTCTCCATGTTGCTCCAAAGTTTATCACTTCACATTTATCTACATGCAACTTCTCTTTCCTCTCTTCACACTGCCACTGAAATATTCATATTGTTTCTTTCAAGTTATTTTCCTCATGGTTCTTGTTTTCCAATTGAAAATTTTGTTTTTATTCAATTGCTTATTATGTTTTCATTATTTTAGTCATTAAGAGTTCCTAGAAAAAAATGAGGCTACCACAAATATTTCAGCTCCACGATGAAGTCAGGTGGTGTGTGTTATAAACGATGGGGCTGATAATGCAGTCCTAGAAAAACATTGGCAGGGAGGCCATTGCTTCTCAAGTGCTGCATGCTCAAGTTGTGAAATGAACTGACTTTGCATTAAAACGTTGGGCCAGTTTGCTAACATTTTAGCACAGTGCACATCACATGAGGTTGTAAAAGGATCGACATTTCATGAGTACTAGCTGTCCTATAAATAACAATGAGAAAAACACCCCACTCCCATCCCCTATATAATGTGGCAAAGGGGAAGTACAATACTGAACACAACTGCACCACACAATGTTTGAGTCTATAAAAGGTGGGATCTCTGATGATGCATTCTGGACTCTATGAGGCAGATTAAGATATTTGGTGAAAGGATCGAGAACAAGACAGCACAGATTTAAAATCATTGTTAGAAGAAGCAAAAGTGAGAAGGTGAGAAATGGCACTAAGTGAAGTGTTCATTCAGAGAGCTGGTGCAGACACGATGGACCAAATGGCCTCTTTCTGCACTGTAATAATTCTATGATTCTGTGAGAAATACTGCTGCATTTAGAGATCCTGGTGTAAGGCTGAGGGTAATGGGGGTGATGCTTTATAGTTGGCTGGGATAGGACATATGGCACATATGGATATGGCAACTGAGGTTGAGCCATGCAGTTAACAGAAATTGCCTTCCATTACAGCCTGTCTCATCACTCTGACTGACTGGGCTGTTGTTTGGCCAGATGGTCCAGTCATAGCCTGAAACTGGTGATGACAGGTTTTTTTTCCCTGGTGCATGAAGACTGGTAAGGCCCACTTTCAGGGCCAAGTTGTATAAAAGGCAACAGGTACAATAAGTTTGGACAGCTTTACACGACTATACTATAGCATTCCCTTTGGTCACTTCAGACATTGTCATTTGCTTCAGAATGTCAATAATGTCTCAACCTAGATCTTGGTAGCAGCGCTCACTTAATTTCCCTCTTCTGATTGGCTCACTCATTGGGTAAGCAGACAAGCCCAAGCAGGACAGCCTTGGTCCCTCAACAGCCATCCATCCTGTCTTGATGGCTCTTCAAATAATGGCAGAATCACAATTTGCCATCAATAACACCTTACTGGCATGTTCAGGGACAATTAACCATTTCTTCCATAGAAAATTGTTGATTCTCCTTTCCTTTCAGTGCAGGGCTTTCAATTTCTGCATAATCTTTTCTCACCTTCATGATACAGCAGACCTTAAATTTGTAATGTTGACATCACGGGTAATCCAGACAGTCCATAAGAGGGCGGCTTGCTGATTTTAAAGCAAAGTTTATTCACTAGTTAAATAAAGCTCTGATGTTTCAGGGAGGTCATGTTGGAGTTGTATAGAACCTTGGTGAGGCCACAGCTGGAGTACTGTGTGCAGTTCTGGTTGCCACATTATAGGAAGGATGCAATTGCACTGGAAAGGGTGCAGAGGAGACTCACTAGGATGTTGCCTGGGATGAAACATTTAAGTTATGAAGAGAGGTTGGATAGGCTTGGGTTGTTTTCGTTGGAGCAGAGAAGATTGAGGGGTGACCTGATCGAGGCATACAAGATTATGAGGGGCATGGACAGGGTGGATAGGGAGCAGCTGTTCCCCTTAGTTGAAGGGGAAGTCACAAGGGGGCATAACTTCAAGGTGAGGGGCAAGAGGTTTAGGGGGGGATGTGAGGAAAAACTTTTTTAACCCAGAGGGTGGTGACGGGCTGGAATGCACTGCCTAGGAGGGTGGTGAAGGCGGGTTGCCTCACATCCTTTAAAAAGTACCTAGATGAGCACTTGGCACATCATAACATTTAAGGCTATGGGCCAAGTGCTGGTAAATGGGATTAGGTAGGTAAATCAGGTGTTTCTCACGTGTCGGTGCAGACTTGATGGGCCAAAGGGCCTCTTCTGCACTGTGATTCTGTGACTGTAAATAATGACAAATTCATTAGCGTGTGCTGGCAATTGGAAAATACCTCAAGTGTGTTAGATGATCTCTGGTCGTATTCTGGCTTTGAATAGAGGCAGATAAACACAAGAAAGAGACCCAAATCATCAATCAAGTTTTTTGAAAGAGAATGCTGCGAGGCAGTCAAATCCAGCAAAGGCTCCAAGAAGGTTGAAATGCACGATAGTACAGTCAGAAATTGTTCTGTTTAAACACTTACGTGTGTGACAGGGCAGCATATTCATTATTTTGTAATAAGTGAAGCTGTACTGATTGGGTTCACTTATATCAATCATAACAGTAAATCCATCTGCTGTGAAACAGAGCAGCCAAAAATTGATTTCTGACCTCTTCACCCCATGTCTCTTTGAAGTGCCTTTCAAAAGAGATTGAAGCAGCAAATGAATGAATATCCAGTTCAAGTCACAAGGATACTATTGCCAAGCTTCCAGGTTATGCTGTTGTGTTGGTAGATATTGAGCAAGGCAAATTAACTCTGGAATGCAACAGTGCACAATCTGTAATAGCGTACCCTGTACCACTGATGCAGCTACAGCAGACCTTAAATTTGTAATGTTGACATTATGGGTAATCCAGACAGTCCATGAAAGTGCTGCTACTGCTTTCCACAGGGAAAGTGACGAATCGAAAATCCCAAAAAAACAAGCTATTGGCAACCTGCAACGTAGCTTCAGAGATTTAGCAGATTCTCCTGCAATTGTCTGGATCAAGCCCATGGCATAACAATTCAGGTCTGCAGCCACCTTAACTGTGACTGGGCAAACTGTCCTGTTGTTGACATGATTTTCATGTGTGGCTTCAAGGGTGTACAAAGTACAGAAATGACTTCCTTGGAGAATCATAGTCTCTGCAAGCAGATTTCACCTATCATATCCAAGTACAAATGTATCCGTAAACATGGCTGTCAGTATAAAAACAAATACCGATTAATCTCCAGAACCTGTCTGGCGTATACCATGATTCTCCTTCTAGCAAAAGGACTACCACAATTCCTCTACAAGCAAAAGATAATGACTGTTCCCAGGGCAAACGGGTACAGGTAGCAGTGAAACTTTGAAAACTCAGCAGGATTATTTCTTTCACAAATTTTCTCCCACAACAGCAATATAGCACAAAAGTAGCATGTAACAAACGGCTACACAGAAATGAGCAAAATAGCTAAACAACTTTAACAACAAAAATCCAACTTGAAGGATGAGGTCTTTCCCACAGTGCTCACTTCATATGGATGCTGTGCATCTGGAGTGCTATGCAGGCACACACAAACTCATTCATTATAGGACATTACCAGCAGAGCTGTCAACACCAAGCAAGTGTTAGGAGTGAAATTCATCACCAGCAAGCATGGCACAGGTTAAATATTCGTTTAAACATAGCAATTATGTCAATTAATAAAATGGCTGTCATTCCTTGAGTGGTACTCCTGCATCTAAATATTTTCATCGAAATCTTGCTGGAATGAGAATCAACTATTTACGCGACTCAAACTTACATCTACATGCTATTCCCCACCAGAGTTGTTAATACCTGTGCTCCGGTGTCTCCAGAACGCACTTCAGTGCAGGGCTTTCCATTTCTGCATAATCTTTTCCTACCTTCATGATAGCAGTAATGAGAAACAAAGCAAGCAAATGAGAGAAATAAGCATTTATACAGCAAATTAGCTAGTCTCTCAAACATTTAAAAGCACTTCACGAACAATAAATTATCCATTGGTGTGCAATTACTGTTGCGTGGGAGACTAATATACGTAGGCTCGAACCGTTAACATAGTTGATGCGCATAGCAACACAATAATTATGTGACAGATCAAAGAAATGTAAGCATTGAGCATTTTAGATAAGGAAAAACAGGTTACATGAAAGCACATTTTACAATAGACTTAAAGAATCTAAATCCTACAGTATCATCTAACAAGAAGTTTTTCGGTTACTGTAACATGCTGGCAGTGGAAGATATGCATCACGCAGCATATGTGAAATAGATTGACCTGTCAATGGATAGTTGAATCCATGTTGGCGCCTCTCACTGCCTACTTTTAAAAAAGCATCAAGAAGCACCTGTTTTCAAATTAAGATAGACATCACACACTCCAGTGTGGTAGTGATGTAAAAATAATTTAACCTCTTAACCCCTTAACAACTGAATCTCCAAGTTATTTTTCCACAAATCACCTTGTATATCTTTTACTCTTTAAATTGCATCTTTCTTTCCCCATCTATACACTGGGAAAGGTCAGGCAAGAGGTTTAGTGGGAGATTAGAACCTGCATCTTGCAGTTCTACTTACACAGCCATTCTTCACTTCTCAGCAGATTTATCTAGTGCTGAGATCAGCTAATCAGATGAGGAAGCTTCTCTTCCAACACCCTCATTTTACCTCTGGTATACCCAAGAATCTATCCATGGTTGCCTCTGGCTTCTCACTTACATGCTGCCTCTAGGTGACATTACCCAAAAACACATCAGATTCAAGTGTGCTGACGACACCACTCTTGACCCCTCTGCTGCCTCTGATTTGTCTCACAGGTTGCCCAACAGCCAGAATCACAGAATTGTTACAGCACAGGTGGTGGCCATTTGGCCCTGTACTGGATGAGCAGAAATTTCCTCCAACTAAATACTGCAAAGATCGAAGAGTCATCATCTTCGCCACAAATTCTATTCCCTAGCCCCGAACTCCATCCCTTTCCCTGACCACTGTCCGAGACGGAACCAGACCGTTTGCAACCTTGGTGTCTGATACAATGCTGAGATGAGCCTCCAGTCTTCCACCTCCAATACAATCCACTACTCCACCCTTGAAAACCTCATCCAGGCTTTTTTACCTCTGGACCTAACTATTCTAATGCTCACCTGGCAGGCTTTCCATCTTCCACATTCTATAAACTTCAGCTCATTCAAAACTCTACTGCCTGCATACAATTTGCATCAGATCCAGTTTACCCATACCCCTTTGCTCGCTGATCTACACTGGCTCCCAGTCCAGTAATGCTTCAATTTTGAAATTCTCAGCATTGCTTTCACTCCACTGTCCCTGCTTGTGTAACCTCCTCCAGCTCTACAACGCTTAGAAAGTTCTTCTCTTCTCTAATTTTATCCTCAAGCACACCCCCTGATTTTAATCGCTCCACTATTGACAGTCATGCTTTCAACTGCTTGGGCCCTAAACTCTAGAATTCCCTCCCTAAACCCCTCCATTGCTCTACCTCTCTGTATTCCTTCTAGACAGTCCTTTAAATGTACCTTGTTGACAAAGATTTTGGCACTTGAGCTGGACACCATCCAGGACAAAGCAGTCTGCTTGATTGGCACCACATCTACAAACATTCACTCCCTCCACCACCGACGCACAATAGCAGTGGTGTGTACCATCTACAAGATGCACTACAGGAATTCACTAAGATTCCTTAGACAGCACCTTCCAAACCCATGACCACTGCCACCTAGAAGGACAAGGGCAGCAGATAGATGGGAACACCACTACCTGGAATTTCCCCTCCAAGTCACTCATCGTCCTGACTTGGAAATATATCGCCATTCCTTCTGGGTCAAAATCCTGGAACTCGCTTCCTAACAGCACTGTGGGTGTACCTACACCACATGGACTGCAGCAGTTCAAGAAGGCAGCTCACCACCACCTTCTCAAGGGCAACTAGGGATGAGCAATAAATGCTGGCCCAGCCAGCGAAGTCCACATCTCGTGAATGAATAAAAAAAACTTTCTAATATCTCGTTTTGTACCTCAGTGTCGAATCTTGTTTGACAACACTCCTGGATAGCACCTCGAGATGTTTTACTATGTTAAAGGTGCTGTAAAAATGCAAGTTGTCTCAATCTGTTAAGTAGTGAAGCTGCATTTGGCCTCAATGCCACTGGGCTGTTAGAGAATGAAGAAAATAAAAGATAATCAAAGTTCTTGCTGCTGATGACTTCCTGGGCTATGGATGCTCAAGACTGGGTATGGCAAAGATATCCCAGATAGTGCTTAGAGCTCAAGGAACTGCACCTCTGCAAGGACTCAATATCTTTAGGGCATAGTGGAAGGGAGGGTGGGGAGAGAATTGACTGAGCAAATAAACAGACAGCATGAACATATTGTAAAAGAGATACTAATAGTGAGATACACACTGGCAAATTCTGCTTAAAATTTTAAGAATATGGTATGATAGATATCCTTAAAGAACATTAAAACAAGGTGTAATGTGATTTTTATGCCCTGAATTTCAAACCAAATAGAAAATATGCAAATTGAAAATAAAATCTCTGGATCCCTGTCTGACATTTCATATTTGCCAGTGGTTTTACTTGAGTTTTTTAGCCTAATTCCTATGAAACCCCACTAACCAGTAAAGAAACCAAGCAGGTCATGATGTAGGCCATAACTAGATGTCTAATTTTATGGGTTAACAAAAATGGTATACCAGCTTGTAACGTGGACACAATGACATATCAACAAGAGTTCATAATTAAAATCTAGTCATCAAGGTTAAATAAAACCTTATTAAACAGAAAACCATTCCCAAATTTTGTTCAGATTTACTTGCTATCCAGACTGGTTCAATGTAAGTCTTACCTGAAAATAAAGTTAATTGTCTGTAATAATGATGAAAAATCTATTTGTAAATTCTCTTAACTGCTACTGCATAGTTTATTTGTTGATACTGTTCCTTCCTTACAGCTGTTGCTATGAACTCAGTGCTGCCTTGTCACAGCTCATATGTCAGATAGCACTGAATGACCAGTCTAACACAATTACCAAGTCATCATTGGCGTAGGAAAGTTACATTAGGTGTCAAAAATCAGCACGATGGGCATTATTTCATTTTCTAAGCAATCTCCCAAGTTGAAGGGCAGATTTTATTTAAACTACTGTTGGAGTACAAATATCATAGGTTTAAAATTACCAGTCAAATGTATATGCCCTTTCTTCTCACAAAGGTGCTCCAATGTACAGGAGACTTTTCAGGAGATTTATCTGTCTTCCATCTTCAGAACTGGACTGTTATAATTCAGGTTTTTTTTCCCCAACTCTATGACTTCACAGCAAGTTGTAATTTCTCTGAGCAAGCACATGACTTCTATTACCTGAAATTTACAAGTGTGTGCACACTTTGGAAAAGACTAACATGTTACAGAGCAATGATATCTTTACCGAGGCATTTTGTACAGGAGAGTGCACGGAAATGGAATATGTCAACTTGTCCAATTTGGTAGGAAAAGTAGAAAAGCAGAATATTATTTAAATGGAGAGATTGCAGAACTCAGAGGAGGTATAGAGGGATCTGGGTGTCCTGGCACATTAATCACAAAAAGTTAGCATGCCGGTACAGCAAGTGAATAGGAAGACAAATGGAATGTTGGCATTTATTGCAAGGGAAATGGAATATTGAAGTAGGGAAGTTCTACTGCAGCTATACAGGACATTGGTGTGACTGCATCTGGAGTACTGCGTACAGCTTTGGTCTCCTTATTTGAAAAAGGGTATAATTGCATTAGAAGCAGGACAGAGAAGGTACACTTGACTCATTCCTGGGATGAACAGCTTATCTTATGAAGAAAGATTGAACAGGTTGGGCCTATACCTATTGGAGGTTAGAAGAATGAGAGGTTATCTTATTGAAACATTTAAAATCCTGAGGGGACTTGATAGGTTGGATACCGGGAGAATGTTTCCTCTTGTCCAGGGTTACTGGAACTAGGGGACACAATTTAAGAATAAGAATACCCTTTTAAAATGAAGATAAAGAGAATTTTTTTCTCTGAGGGTTGTTAGTCTGTGGAATTCTCTTCTCCAGAAAGCAGTGGAGGCTGGGTCATTGAATTTATTCAAGGCAGAGGCAGACAGGTTTTTGATAGACAAGGGGGTCAAGGGCTATAGGAACGAGGAGTTGAGACCACAACCAGATCAGCCACGATCTTACTGAATGGCGGAGCAGGCTCAAAAGGCTGAATGACTTACTCCTGCTGCTAAGTCCTATTTTCCTTTTTCTTCTGTTATCTTCTCCAAAAAGGATAAAATGCTACACTGATAGAATGTATTATTCAGGTTAAAAACTATCAAAATTATCAGTAATATTCACACAAGTGCTAGGCAATGACCATCTCCAACAACCATCCCCCCTTGACATTGACAGGCATTATAATCACTGAATATCCCACTATCCACGTCCTGGAGGTTACCATTGAACAGAAACTGAACTGTACCAGCCATATAAATACTGTGGCTACAATAGGTCAGAGGCTGGGAATTCTGCTGCGAGTCACTCACCTCCTGACTCCCCAAAGCCTGTCCACAAGTCAGTAGTATGATGGAATTCTCTCCACTTGCCTGGATGAGTGCAGCTCCAACACTACTCAAGGAGCTTGACACCATCCAGGACAAGGCAATCCACTTGACTGGCACCCCTTCCAATACCTTAAACATTCACTCCCTCCACCACTGACACAGTGGCAACATCTACAAAATGCACTGCAGCAACTCAACAGGTTCCTTTGACAGCACCTTCCAAACCCATGGCCTCTACCACCTAGAAGATGCAAGGGAACACCACAACCTGCAAGTTCCACTCCAAGCCACACACCATCCTGACTTGGAACTATACCGCTGCTCCTTCACTGTTGTTAGGTCAAAATCCTGGAACTTCCTAACAGAACTGTGGGTGTAGCTACACTACTTGGACTACAGCAGTTCAAGAAGGCCACCACCTTCTCAAGGGAAAATAGGGACGGGCAATAAATGCTGGCCTAACCAGCGAAGCCCACATCCTGTGAAAGAATAAGTTTAAAAATAATTTGCAAGATGTATGATTGTACAGAGGGAAAACAAATACAAAAAAGATACTGATATTATCAATAACATAAAAAGGTTGAACCAGTTCATTGGACTACAGAAATATTTCTCAAAGTCGATAGTCCGATAATCTTCTAGGGCATACAAACTTCCTAATACAATATTTATACACGATATAAGCTGACACTTCAGTGCAATACTGAGAGAGTGCTGAACACTGAACTAAAGATGAGTAACTATAACTGAGCTTTTATTGTAAAAGAAGAGAGTTTTAATGTCATAGGTGCTATTCTTTACACCTTCCTTACTTACAAGATATCCTGATGAAACAGCCATTATGGAAAATGACTGTCTATTGCCTTACTCTGAAAACATTAACAAATTAACAAGCACCTCAAAGTTAAACAATTCCTAACGTCTATTGGGCTGTTACTGTAGTTTACAATGACAGTTCTGAATTAAATGGGGGGGGTTCTGGAGATGGGATATGTAGGGTTACAAAGCAAATGGAAAGGATTTAGGTAATGATACCCAGAGTATGACAGGAAGGGACAGAGTGTACAAACATAAAAAAACAGCAGCAAGTATGGTCAGGGCGGGAAAAAAATGGTAAAAAGGCAAAATTAATGGCTCTTTACTTAAATGCATGTAGTATTCGGAACAAAATAAATGAATTAACAGCACAGAGGTTAATGGGTATGATCTTATAGCCATTACGGAGACATGGTTACAAGGAGATCAAAGCTGGGAGCTAAATATTCAGGGGTATGTGACTTTTCCAAAGGACAGGCAGGAAGGAAAGGGTGGTGGGGTAGCTTTGTTAGTACGACATGGATTAAGTACAATAGCAAGAAATGATCTTGGATCGGAAGATGTAGAACCCATATGGGTGGAGGTAAGAAACAACAAGGGGAAGGAGACACTGGTGGGAGTAGTCTATAGGCACCCAACAGTATATTGTAGGGCAGAGAATAAATCAGGAGATAATGAGGGCATGTAAAAAAAGCAGTACATTAATCATGGGTGACCTTAATCTTCATGTAGATCGGGAAAATCAAATTGGCAGAGGTAGCCACGAGCAAGAATTCATAGAGTGTATTCAGGACAGTTTCCTAGAATATGTTGTGGATCCAACCAGGGATCAGGTTATTTTGGATCTGGTAATGTGTAATGAGGTAAGTTTAATAAATGATCTCAGGGTGAAAGATCCCCTAGGAAACAGTGACGATAACATGGTAGAATTTAGCATTCAGTTTGAGAGTAAGAAACTTGGGTTGGAAACAACTGTGCTAAACTTAAATAAGGGTAATTACAAAGGAATGAGGGCAGAGTTGGCTGGAGTGGACTGGGAAAGGAGTTTAGCAGAAAAGACGGTTGATGAACAATGGGAGACATTTAAGAAAACAGTTCATGACTCTCAACAAAGGTATATTCCAGTGAGGAAGAAGGGTTCTAGGAAGAGGATAAACCAACCATGGTTAACCAAAGAAGTTAAGGATAGTATCAAATTGAAAGAAAAAACATACAACATGGCAAAGAGTAATGGTAAGCCAGGGGATTGGGAAAGTTTTAAAAACCAACAAAAGATGACCAAAAAATTAATGAGGGAGAAAATAAACTTTGAGGGTAGACTAGCAAGATGGACAGTAAGAGCGTCTTTAAATATATAAAATGGAAGAGAGAGGCCAAAGTGAACATAGGCCCCTTAGAGAATGAGGCTGGGGAAATAATAATGGGGAGCCAGGAAATGGCAGGGGAGTTGAATACTTTGCAGCAGTCTTCACAGTAGAAGACACAAAAATACTAAATAATCAAGGGGCAAGGCCGGGGGTGGGGGGGGGGGGGATAAATACAATAACTATTTCCAGAGGAAAAAGTGCAAGGGAAACTAATGAGGCTAAAGGCCAATAAGTCCCCTGGACCCAATGGGTTGCATCCTAGGATATTAAAAGAAGTAGCAACAGAGATAGTGTATGCACTAGTAGTAATCTTCCAAGGATCCTTAGATTCTGGAAAAGTTCTAGAGGATTGGAAAACTGCCAATGTAACACCCTTATTCAAAGAGGGAGGGAGACAAAAAACAGGTAACTATAGACCAGTTAGCTTAACACCTGTCATTGGGAAAATGTTAGAGTCTATTATAAAGGAAGTAATAGCAGAGCATTTAGAAATACATACTGTTATCAAGTCAGCATGGCTTCATGATGGGGAAATCATGCCTGACAAATTTATTAGAATTCTTCGAGGAGGTAACAAGCAGAATAGATAAAGGGGAACCAGTAGGTGTATTATCTTTGGATTTCCAAAAGGCATTTGATAAGGTACGACATATAAGACTACTTAATAACATAAGAGCCCATGGTGTTTGGGGTAGCATATTAGCATGGATAGGGTATTAGCTAACTAATAGAAGACAGAGAGTTGGGATAAGTGGTGCATTTTCAGGATAGCAACCTGTGACTATTGGAGTGCCACAAGATTCAGTGCTGGGGCCACAAATATTTACAGTATATATTAACATACTATCACCAAGTTTGCAGATGACACAAAAATAGGTGGAAAGGCAAGCAGTGAGGATGACGCAGTCTAAAGAGGGATATAGACAGGTTAAACAAGTGGGCATAAACTTGGCAGATGGAATATAGTGTGGGAAAATACGAGGCTATGCACTTTGGCAGGAAAAATAAGGAAGCTGAATATTATTTAAATGGAGAAAGACTGCAGAAAGCTGCTGCACAGAGGGATTTTGGGGTCTTCGTGCATGAATCACAAAAAGCTAGCATACAAGTTCAGCTGGTAATAGAGAAGGCAAATGGAATTTTGGCCTTTATTTCAATGGGGTGGAGTATAAAAATAGGGGAGTCTTGCTAAAACTACATAAGGCACTAGTTAGACCACACCTAGAATACAGTGAACACTTTTGGTCCCCTTATCTAAGGAAAGATATATTGGCATTGGAGGCAGTCCAGAGTTCACTAGGTTGATCCCGGGTATGGAGGAATTTTCTTATGAGGACAGGTTGAGTAGGTTGAGCCTGTACTCATTGGAGTTTAGAAGAATGAGAGACGACCTTATTGAAACATAAGATTCTTAGGGGTCTTGACAGGGTAGATGCTGAGATTGTTTCCCCTTGTGGGAGAGTCTAGAACCAGAAGGCATGATCTCAGAGTAAGGGGGTCACCCATTCAAGACAGAGATGAGGAGGAATTTCTTCTCTCAGAGGGTGGTGAATCTGTGGAATTCTTTTCCTCAGAGGGCTGTAGAGGCTGGGTCGTTAAGTATATTCAAGGCTGAGATAGACAGATTTTTAAATCAGCAAGGGTTATGGGGAAAAGGTTGGAAAGTGGAGTTGAGGATTATCATATCAGCCATGATCTCATTGAATGGCGGAGCAGACTCGATGGGCCGAATGGCCTACTTCTGCTCCTACGTCTTATGGTCTTACAGAATAAATGCCCACGATCTTCCTGGAAGCCACTAAATTGATAGCTTGAGTTCAAAAGCTTCATGAACGTGCGCCAGGCAACCTGGTTGTGGTCTTCATAGTAGTTACAATAAGCTTCTTGCTAGAAATATGGCTGACCAAGATCAATTGTATATTCACAATACATTGGACAATCTAAAATTTCATATTTAAAAAAATGTCCAGTTTGAAGCAGGTTGAAGCATAATATAAATATTATAAACAGTGCTTAACTACTCTCTCAAGTTCTACTTTCGAAAATAATCATTTTTAAGAGGTTTTTCAATGATTTGTGACTTGTTATAAAGCAGCACTGATAGAATCACAGTGATATGCTCTTCACAGTAGAATAATGTGTGAAATTGGAAAGGCGACCAACACTCAAATTATCAAATTAAAATTCAAGTTCTAGCAATTACTCTTCCATGTGAAAATAAAATTAATTAGCAAAAAATATTTTTTAGAGTTTACAGTTTTGTACAGAATACTAACTTGCCCTTTTTAAAAAATTAGTAACTTAAAACTCATTTATAGAATATTACAGCATAGGAATCGATCATTCAACCCATTAAATCTGTATCAGTGTTTCTCTTCACATTCACTGCCTTTGCTAATCCCACACTTCTGCATGTTTCCCATATCATTTCGTATTCCTCTTTCTCAAGTAACGACCTAATTCTCTTTCAATAAAGCTTGAGAGCTCTGGTATAAACATCTATGGCGGCCTATTCCATATATGGCCCATCTTTCATTTGAATAAGTATTTTGTACGGTCTACTTGTTATGACGTGGCAGATGATGTGTGCCAGGCGGATCAAATCCACAAGGGAAACTTGATCATGCAGTCACAACTGTTTTGCAATTTGTATTTTATTTTGAGATGCGTGCCCTGATTTCAGGAGTAATAAGACTACCATCACTTCAGAGGCTTTTAGAAAACTATATTAAACATTTATTAACAAAAGAAAAGGTTTCAAGCAGATACATAGGTCTACAAATTACTACTATAATAACTCCTAAAACCCCTAATTAATCTGGCTTCCAATTACACCCCAGTTAAGGCAACAGTGAAAAAAACAGACCCAGGCAAAGCAACACAATACCATGGACAGTGGAATTCAAAGTGAGTTTTCTTAGTCGGTTCCAGTAAACAGCAACTTGATGCACAAGGCTGGAGGCTTTTCACACGTGTTAGATCTTAGAACACCTTCCCCCTCTTACACATAGCCTTCTCTCCTTCATACCTGTTTTCCCTTTTTAATGTAAAATTCCATTGTTCCAGTATGTCTTTGGAACTTTACCCCCTCTCTCATAATACAAATCTTTTCATAGTACTAATTTCATCAGTAATGTTTGGCAAAAATAAACACACTGTGGCATAGCACCCTACCATCTCTTTGAAATACATCTCATTCTAAAACTTCAGCCATGTTTACATATTTAGCATTTCAAACCTAGCTTCTTTTTGATGACCCAAAGCCTCCAGACCAGCTGTCTCCATTTCAATTAAATCTCTCTCACACACAAACTATCCAAACCCCACTATTAACCTACTTTGCAACTAATCACAATAATACTTTGAAAATTTTTATATTTTCATGACACCACCTTAACTCCTTTTATCTTCTGATCTTCTGCCTGTGCCCTTTAGTTACGCTCACACAGACTGGTGGAAGCCATTGATCACCATTTACCTCATCATAATCCTTCATAATTTTGAAGATTTCTATTATCAGGTCATCTATAACCTTCCCAGCTCTACTGAAACAAGCACTAGCTTCTTAACTATAACTCTTCATTCCTAACTCACTTATTCAAGTCTTGAGCCACCGTTCTAAAACTAAAATCAATTGTGAGAAAGAACATAGCTCATTTAGATTGACAAAGATAAAAGTGAATGAAAACAAAATATCCTTTTTAATTGGAATCGTGTTACAGTAAAAGAAAATTGGCTTAACATTTAAAAGAGCAAGTCAAAGCCACATCAAGTGTACTGGGAAATTGGTTAATTTAAGATCAAAGAAAAGCAGAAATATCATTAGGGAAATCCATAAACTTTAAAGTACTTGGAACCTGGTTTAACCCTTCATTTCTTTCGATTGTAAAACAGTCAGTTTTGTGGAAAACTAAAAAGAAAAACTTGTATTTATATAAGCGCATTTCCCAACCACTGGACATCTCAGAGTGCTTTGCCAATAAAGTACCTTCTTGATGTGTAGTCACTGCTGTAATATAGGAAATGTGGCATATTGACCAGATAATCTGTTTTTTTGTGATTTTGATTGAAAGGCAAATGTTGGTCAAGACATCGGGGATAAATCTCCTGTGCTTCCTCGAAATAGTGCCATGGGATATTTTACCCCCAACCCACTTTCCAACCTTAACCGCAACCCCCGCCCCCCCCTCCAACCTTTACCCTCAACCATGCACACCCCCCAATTCCCCCACACAACATCAAATTGGTTGTAAAATTACAGGGATTTTACTTAACCATTTTTCCAACAGGAATACTCTTAGTTGCTGCTGCTTTTCACCTTCAGGCAGGTTCAGGGTTTCCTGGCGGGCTTTTCAAAAAAATAAACAAAATCGGAATCGCGAATCTGCCCGAAGGTCAGAAGCAGCTTCAGCAACTAGTGAAATTGACCTGACACTGACAGACTGGCCGATCTTTCAGGTCTGCAGCTCTGGCTGCTCAGTGTGGTCGACAAGAAACTGTTCGTTTCCCCAGGCCCCAGTAGTTGGCACCATCTGCACACCCCTCTCCCGGGCCCTGGGGCTGGGACCTGAACCTATAAAACTTGCGATTCAGAGGTAAGTGTGTTACCAACTGAGCCATGGCTGACACACAATGATTCAAATTTGAAATCTTCATGGAATTCGTGGCAGATTTTACTTACTGATGATAAGGCTTTTAAAATTAGTTGATCAAGATTTTTCAAGAGAGTCAGCTCATCTTATATGAAAATGTTAATTTATGCATTGATTTTCTAGCCAGGACAGCAGATGTGCAGTTCACAGCATCTACCATGGTTTTAAGTGCCAATGATGTTCAAAGGGACAGCAGGCAAGAAATACACCTAAAACTGAGTGACTTCCACATCACTTTTTGGTGACTGTCTCACCAATCTGGCAATAATTTGGCTGCCAGCTGCCAGTACAAAAAATAAGAAGCAAAATGCAGTTTTGTTGTAGACTGGAGGAATAGCATGCCGCCATTAGTGCTGATGTTACAGCATAAGAATATCAAATCATTTGGCTGCGGTCGAGGCTTTGAGATAAGTCGTCCACAAGCTATAGTTGCATGTCAGTCTCCTTCCTTTCCTAAATTGCTGCTCATGTGAACATGTGCATTAATTTCAAACAATAAGCCTCCAGAAATATTTTTGATCAAGATAGTGCAAAAAGGGGGCCTTTTTGCAAAATGCATTCACAACAATAAAGTTAATGAGCTTGTTAGCCAAAATCCTTAGCACATTTGTGCTATATCAAGATTTTAATTCACCCGTAACAAACCAATCATTTATCAATGGATGGACTGAAACCAACCTTGTTGTTGGAAGGGACCCTGAAACTAAAACAAAGGTCCTTCCCTAATCATTTTTTTTAAACTGCGTAGCTCTGACACCAGATACCAATTACAGCATTTCCATATTGTTTTTTGCATTTAAACTGATAATCAATAAAATCAGTGGTACATGGATAGGTTCCACACAAATTGGAATGTGGAGTGATACTTGAAACATTTGAACTGCCACCTCTCAACTATTAACTAGATGATCTAAAGTGATGGTCCTGCAGTTGGCAAATCAGGATTCATTTTTACAACAGAGCTTCTAGGGGATGATGGCTGAACTGTGGGGGGAATTGTAGCATCATTCGGAATATTGGCCAGAAATATTTCTGTATGCGTTAAGTGCACAAAAATGGGTTATAAAGCTATTCTGATATGATGCAGGAAAGTAAACCTTTTAACATACATACGGCATACAAAAGTCAGATCCAGTATTCTTGAATCATTCCCGTTTTCAGGCTTCCAATTATTACACTCAGTCTAAAATATCAACAGAAAACGTTTAAGATACACAACATTCATTTTGGTGGACAGCCTTCACATGAAGTTTCCAATTTTTATTTCAGATATCAAGCTTTTAGTTTCTTTATAGTGAAAAGCAAGTTTGGGACAGCAATGGTCAATGTGCCCCAAATCAAATATTGTAAATCTGTTATGCATACAAACATAAAAAGGAAGTAGTATCAGTTCCTCACCAACCTTCAGTTTTAATATATTGACAATCTGTCCAACTTGCAATGGTTTAGTTCTCATTATCAAGATGAATTAGAATCTAAGCTCCCCAAAGGACAGTTATTAATTCAGGTCAAATACTGTATATACATGTAAACCTGCTATGATTACACATAAGAGTACTTGAAACAAACAATAAATTTGAACTTCCCACATGCTGTTCAATGTAAAAGCATGTGATCCAAGCAGAACATGAAAATGTACAGTGATACGAACATGCAACATTCTAGATGTACATTTTCATTTCTTATAGTAGTGAACAGTCTTCAGTTCATTAGCATGCCAAATTATTTGGAGAAACCAAACAGTAAGAGCATTTTGATCCAGATTCACCTGCACTGTAAGTCATTTAGTGGATTGAGGCACAAGTATTATATAAATTATGCCATGAAATAACTTTAATCTGCCAGGGCATTTGATAATCTTGACATTTAATTTGATACAAGAGCAGAATAATGTAGATGCTACAACTCTGAAATAAAAGCAGAAAATGCTGCCACATTTCTGATGAAAGATCATCGACCTAACATGTTAACACTGTTGTAAAAACAAAAAACTACTGCGGATGCTGGAAATCCAAAACAAACACAGAATTACCTGGAAAAACTCAGCAGGTCTGGCAGCATCGGCGGAGAAGAAAAGAGTTGACGTTTTGAGTCCTCATGACCCTTCAACAGAACTGAGTAATATTAGGAGAGGGGTGAAATATAAGCTGGTTTAAGGTGGGGGGAGAGAAGTTGGGGGGGGCGGGGGTGGTTGTAAAGGGACAAGCAAACAGTGATAGGAGCAGATAATCAAAAGATGTCACAGACAAAGGAACAAAGAGGTGTTGAAGGTGGTGATATTATCTAAACAAATGTGCTAATTAAGAATGGATGGCAGGACACTCAAGGTACAGCTCTAGTGGGGGTGGGGTTGTAAGACTGACAGGGCCTTAAAGGTATAGATTTAAAAATAATGGAAATAGGTGGGAAAAGAAAAATCTATATAAATTATTGGAAAAAACAAAAGGGAGGGGGAAGAAACGGAAAGGGGGTGGGGATGGAGGAGGAGTTCAAGATCTAAAGTTGTTGAATTCAATATTCAGTCCGGAAGGCTGTAAAGTGCCTAGTCGGAAGATGAGGTGCTGTTCCTCCAGTTTGCGTTGGGCTTCACTGGAACAATGCAGCAAGCCAAGGACAGACATGTGGGCAAGAAAGCAGGGTGGAGTGTTAAAATGGCAAGCGACAGGGAGGTTTGGGTCTTTCTTGCGGACAGAACGCAGGTGTTCTGCAAAGCGGTCGCCCAGTTTACGTTTGGTCTCCCCAATGTAGAGGAGACCGCATTGGGAGCAACGAATGCAGTAGACTAAGTTAGGGGAAATGCAAGTGAAATGCTGCTTCACTTGAAAGGAGTGTTTGGGCCCTTGGACGGTGAGGAGAGAGGAAGTGTTAACACTGTTTTTCTCACCACAGATGCTGCCAAGAGGTCACTGGATGAGCAGGTTTGAATCCCACCATGGCAGATGGTGGAATTTGAATTCAATAAAAATCTGGAATTAAAAGTCCAACGATGACCATTAAACCATTGTTAATTGTCATAAAAACCCATCTGGTTCACTAAAGAAACTTGCCATCCTTAACTTGTCTGGCCTATATGTGGCTGAGTCTTATCCACCCTCTGAAATGGCCTAGCAAGCCACTCAGTTGTATCAAACCACTTCAAAAAAAGTAAATAAGGAATGAAACCAGACGGACCACCCTGTATCAACCTAGGCACCGGAAATGACAATAGCAAACCCAGCCCTGTCGACCCTGCAAAGTCCTCCACACTAACATCTTGGGACTTGTGCCAAAACAGGGAGAGCCATATCGCAGAATAGTAAAGCAACAGCCTGACATAGACATACTCACGGAATCATACCTTACAGATAAGGTCCCGGACACCACCATCACAATCTCCGGAGGTGGCGGCAGAATAGTATCTAGTCGGGAGGAAGTTGCCCTGGGAGTCCTCAGATCGACTCCAGACCACATTAAATCCCATGGCATCAGGCCAACCATGGGCAAGGAAACCTCCTGCTCACGGCCACGTACCCACCCCAATGCCCCCTCCACCCCCTTCCCCCCACCCACTGAATGATGAATCAGTGCCCCTCTGAGTTGAACACTGCTTGGAGAAAGCACTGAGGGTGGAAAGGGCACAGAAAGTACTCTACGTGGGGGGTTTCAATATCCATCACCAAGGGTGGCTCGGTAGCACCGCTACAGACAGAGCTGGCCAAGTCCTAAGGACATAGCTGTTAGACTGGGTCTGCAGCAGGTGGTATGGGAACCAACAAGAGGGAAAAACATACCTGATCCTCACCAACCTGCCTGACGCAGATACGTCCGTCCATGCCAGTATCGGTAGAAGTAACCACCGCACAGTCCTTGTGGAGACAAAGTCCCATCTTCACATTGAGGATACCCTCCATCATGTTGTGTGGCACTATGTGGGATAGGTTTCAAACAGATCTAGCAACTTAAGGCTGGGCAACCATGAGGCACTGTGGGCCATCAGCAGCAGCAGAATTGTTTACAACCACAATCTGTAACTTCATGGCCTGGCATATCCCCCACTCTATCATTACCACCAAGCTAGTTCAACCCTGGTTCAAAGAAGAGTGCAGGAGGGCATGCTAGGAGCAGCACCAGACATACATAAAAATGAGGCGTCAACCTGGTGAAGCTACAACATAGGACTACTTGCATGCCAAACAGCATAAGCATCAAGCAATAGATACAGCTAAGCAATTCCACAACCGACGGACTAGGTCTAAGCTCTGCAGTCCTGCCACATCCAGTCGTGAACAGTGGTGGACAATTAAACAACTCATTGGAGGAGAAGGCTCCACAAATATCCCCAACCTCAATGACGGGGGAGCTCAGTGCATCAGTGCAAAAGATAAGGTGGAATCATTTACAACAATCGTCAGCCAGAAGTGCCGAGTGGATGATTCATCTCGGCCTCCTCCGGAGGTCCCCAGCATTACAAATGCCAGTCTTCACCCAATTGGATTCACTCCACGTGATATCAAGATATGGCTGAAGGCATTGGATACTGCAAAGGCTATGGGCCCTGACAATATTCCAGCAATAGCACTGAAGAGTTGTGCTCCAGAACCTGCCATGCCCTTAGCCAAACTGTTCCAGTACTGCTACAACACTGGTATCTACCCAGCAATGTGGAAAATTACCCAGGTATGTCCTGTGTACAAAAAGCAGGACAAATCCAATCCAGTCAATTGCTGCCCCATCAGTCTACTCTCGATCATCAGTAAAGTGGTGGAAGGGGACATCAACAGTGCTATCAAGCAGCACTTGCTTAGCAATAACCTGCTCACTGACGCTCAGTTTGAGTTCCGCCAGGGCCACTCAGCTCCTGTCATCGTCACGGCCTTGATTCAAACATGGACAAAAGAGCTGAACTCCAGCTGTGAAGTGAGAGTGACTGCCCTTGACATCAAGGCCACATTTGACTGAGTGTGGCATAACAAAATCAGAGTGAATGGGAATCAGGGGGGGAAACTCTCCGCTGGTTGGAGTCATACCTAACACAAAGTAAGACGGTTGTAATTGTTGGAGGTCTATCATCTCAGTTCCAGAACATCACTACAGGAGTTACTCAGGGTAGTGTCCTAGGCCCAACTATCTTCAGCTGCTTCATCAATGACCTTCCTTCCATCGTAGGGTCAGAAGTGGGGATGTTCGCTGATGATTGCACAATGTTCAGCACCATTTGCAACTCCTCAGATATTGAAGCAGTCCATGTCTAAATGTAGCAAGACCTAGACAATATCCAGGCTTAGGCTGACAAGGGGCAAGTAACGTTCGTGCCACACAAGTGCCAGGCAATGCCCATCTCCAACAAATGCAAATCTATCATCCCTTGACATTCAATGGAATTACCAATGCTGAATTCCCAACTATCAACATTCTGGAGGTCACCATTGACCAGAAACTGAACTGGACCAGCTATATAAATACGATGACGACAAGAGCAGGTCAGAGGCTAGGAATCCTGTGGTGTGTAAGTCACCTCCTGACTCTCCAAAGCCTGTCCACCATCTACAAGGCACAAGTCAGGAGTGTGATGGAACACAAATCCACTGATCTGGAAGAGCGCAGCTCCAACAACACTCTAGAAGCTTGACACCATCCAGGACAAAGCAACTTACTTGACTGGCACCCCATCCACAAACATTCACTTCCTCCACCACCAATGCACAGTGGCAGCAGTGTGTACCGTCTACAAGGTGCACTGCAGAAACTCACCAAGGCTCCTTAGGCAGCACCCACGACCGCTACCATTATCTGACCAGCTAGCATTACCTTCTTTGGGTAAAAAGGCAGGAAGAAAAGGGCAAAGTTAAAGCAGCACTGTATTGGGGCCAAATTGACTTTGGCACTGTTGAATGACAAACAAGCCAAGCTCACTAATGGTGCCTGTAGATGTACAGCGATCACTGAGTACTGGAATACTTCTCACTTCAGCTCCAGAAAAACCTGCAAGTCAATGTCTCAACGAATGGGTCTGTCCCAGCCAAACAAGCAGCAGGAAGCTTGCATTCACTATACTGGCAGGCACCCACTAAAGTCCAACACATGCCTGTGCACACTTGGAGCTGTTGCCAACCTGTGCCTAAACACTCAGGACTTGGCTAAATCAAGTTCCAATAGGAACAGAGTGCACTGCATATGCGAACATGTCTGGAATGCTTTGGTGGAAAGGTTTCAAGTTAATTTTCTGATTATTCTGATTTAATGTACATAAAGCTCTTGATAATTATTTCCTGACAATTATTTCTTATGAGAAGAAACAGTTCTCAATCTTTGCAATGAAGTGATCCTGGGGGGCAGTAGTCTAAACATTATCAGATAAATTGTTCATATACAAATCATGGCTTCTTCCCAAATGGAAACCTAATACTTTTCTCACTCAGCCATTGAAATTTTAGAACTTAAAACATGATCTATTGTTTTCTTACCAACATCACAGATCCTGACAATATGTAGTTTATACGACAATTTTTTTTAAAAATTCAGTTAAATTCAGACAACTTTTAAAATGTGAAGCATAGCCACGGTCTATAATTTTTAAGCTTTGCATCCTTCCAAGTATTAAGCCACTTACCACACTCCATATCCTGATCTCCAATGTTGCCACAAACCACAGCTTACTTGTGACCATTGTGCAAGAGCTTTTAATGTTACATGTAATAATATTATGTAACATAATTAAAATTTGATATTTTCATATAATTTAGTACAGCTTTCAATGCATTTTGCTACTATATTGTTTGCAAGGTTTCTGGATTGACTGAATATGTGGGTCTGAGATAAATAGAGTCGTCATGTGGAAAAAATTCACTGTAAAAAGAATCTTGATGAAGCCTACAACTGATGCCATAGCAACCAAGCTAAAATATTGGGATCATATGCCAGAGACTGAAGCAACCATAAGCAAAAGCTTGAAGGCACATCTTTTTCAGCTGTAAATTACTTCAGCCACTGGCCAGCTGTTACCTGCCATATTCATAACTAATTTCAGAAAACAATGATGTAGATCTTTCACTTCTTATATGTGGTTTAACTGATGTTAACAAAAAATTATCCATTCCATTACACATCCCGGTTTACAGAACAGACTATATCACAGACTATCACAGCTGGTTGTTTTAATGCAGACTTAGCCATTACTTTAACTTTACAGATCCAAGTATTTATATATTCCTGTGGGCTTCAAATTTATTGGACAATTGAAACAAACTCATCACACCAGCACTTTCATCTCTCCTTGCCCCATGTTTTGAAACCAAATCTGATCTTGATCTCACCCGATATTCACAAGCACACTTTCCAACAGGGCTCACTAGTCACTCGATAGCAAATAGAAGCAAGAACGCTGGCTAATTTTTTACTCCCTAATGTAGGAATACTGAAGCCCACCTGCTGCTTCAAATTAAGACCAGCTAACTCAACACACACTGCAAATCAATCCAGGCACCTTCTGGTCTGTATGGCTTAGTGTCACATCACAGGATGCATTTGCCTAAAAACCTTCAGAAGCACTCAGTCCTGATTCAAAATAAGTTGTTTAACTTCAAAAATCAATACCACATGCCTAACTATCTATTAATGGCCAGAACACAAAGACATAAAAGCATCGTGTTTTGAATAGTTAAGCTTTGTTATTTTGTACTTCAATCTTTACAATCAGCAGTTAGTATACACATTTAAGAGCTCACTCAACAAATTTGATTGTGAAATTAAACACTAAAATCATCCACAACCAATGTGTTTTCCCACCTTTCTATGTAGCCTTGTGGCCTCCTAGGTTTCTAAATTGTCTGCTTTTGTCAAATCAAAGAACTGCTTCATGCCCGTAAATGTATTCAATAAGAATGGGCTTGAGTAACATTTACTAAACTAATTTCATTTGACACTTAAACAGTGATGAAGAGATAAATTTAAATTTGTCCAGGCTAAAATCCAACCTACTTCCATGCTCAAGAGCACAAATGTTTTCTAATCAGTCCTGCTGCAAAGTCCATTTTTCTTCACCTTTGTCATCAGTTATATTTTTATGTTGCTATCACATACTGTATCGGATTTATGCCACAAGGTAAAATAAACAAAAGAAATAAATCTAGTGTTGCAGGAATTATTCTTTGTATTCATAGCCATATCTTGCTTTCCTATAAACATTACTGCACAAAGTTTAAAAACAATCTACACACACAATTTCAGTTTCAAATTTAACTATTCCTTTCTAAATCAAAATGATCTAAAATACAAATTTGAGTTTTATTTCCATTCATCTAACATTTCACCCCATTATTTTCATGTGGCTAATACCCTAGGACTGCTCCATATGGCTGCCCGAATGTTCAATTTTTAAAGAAACGCGTTGCTGGACTATCCTGACTAGAATGTCCTGGATCCATTTTGCAGTCTATGCTGAATTAGTTGTTGTGTTTCTGGCTAGCAGTAAGGATATACAACAGGGTCCAAGGTCAATAATCCTACAAGGGAACAGAAGGTACCACTGACCATTGCTGAAAGTGTCTATTTGGATATCCAAGTGGAGGAAAATTGGGTTCTGATGTGATCCTTCTCACAATTTAAGAGCCTGGCAAAAATCACTGACTAGGCACAAAGTGAAAGAATGTACCAGAGGGACTCCAACAAATGTGGAAAGATCAGAGCCTTGAGAGGAAGGGAATAAAATAGACAGGGGAAAAATGGATTGCCAACCAATATGCATTCATACTGATGATGCAGCATCTTGAGAGCAAGTCCTTTGATATAGGTACATTAACTGGAAAGTGTGGCAGTCTAAAGTCTCCAGTGTTAAATATGCTGATGCTTTGTATATGCTGACAATATGAACCAGAGGTAGTAGTAAAATATAGAATTTTGCAACATAAAGGAGTCATCAACCTGTTGTTCCTGTTCTCCAAAAGATAGACTCTAAATTCTTATAAGTTTCAAATATTTATCCACTTCACTTTTAAAAGCTATGCAAGATTCTGCTTCTAGCACTATGAGGATATGGTATCCTAATAGCCATCTGTGTAAAAACAAAGGTTTTCCTAAACATACCTTCTGTACTTTCGGTGATAAACAAATTTATATCCTCTGGTTGTTGAATCAGCAACCAGTGGAAATAGTTCTTCCCTACGAACATCTTACACCTTATATTTTGACGCCATCTTTTGGTCTACCTCAACTTCTCAGTTCTTCTAAAGTTTGAGTTTAATCAGCGCTAAACCCTCTCAGCGCTAGAACCCTCTCCAAAGCTTCATTTAAGTCAACTTATTCTCCTTAGTGGCCTTGTAGAGTAGGACAGCATAAAGGGGCAGTATACTCTCAGTGTAGCTCAACCAGTAATGTGTTGGTTTCACATTATTTCTTTGCCTTTGTGCTTTTAATCTCCTAATTATAAAACCTAGGATTGTATTTTTTTTCAAAAACTGATTTTCAACATGTTTCAACTTATTTTTAAAACAACAATGCCAGACTGTTTTGATTGAACCTGTGTTGACTGTTCCCCTTAAAAATTGGGGATAAAATGATAGTTATAGTATGAAAATATCTACAGTGTGAAATAAATCCGCTTGCTGCAACTAAAACCTATCCAGCCTTTTGTTATTCTGCAGCAGTAAAACAATGAAGGTCACATTCCAAGCTTGGGTTATTTAAATGTCAGATACATCAGTGTTTGTACAGACCAAGACATTTCTTGAGCTTTAATTCAAACCAGGTTGAAGAACTGCACTTTTCATGACAATTAAAATAATTTGCCAAGCACAAACATACTGACATAGAGAGCATATTATTAGTGCTGCCAAAGAGACCATCACAATCTTTAATTTGTAAAATCCAATTATTCATGCAAGAACTTGTGAAATTTTCACACATTATATGAGTGAAAGTACTGATTTTTAAATGCAAGCGATACGAGAGTATAATACACTGTGCCTAGACACATTAGCTGTGCAGTTTGATATGTCACATGGCAATATTATGCCATGCACAGCACAATGCAAATCAACAAACTTCTTAACCTTTTCATGAATATACAGTTTTACATGTTTTAAAAGGAAAACATTTTCAGTCAACAGATATCTCAAGAAGGATTTCAAACTATGTGTCTCCCCATTTTCCATCATCTATGGATTGTGGGACAGGAGAGGGGTAGAGTGGGTGCACAGCAGTGCAGAGTGCTTATAAGAATTACAGCTCCGCGTTCAAATCCTATTCTTAATCACTTTTCCTCTCAAACATCTTCCCACACCTTCTAAAGCCTCACTAAAATCTGCTTACTTTGATCATGCCTCGATTCACCTCCTCTGACTTCCCAGTTTCTGCTAAATATATTACTTAAGCTATTTTAACTGGCACTCTAATCAATTACTGTACTCAATACTTGTATATTACACAGTGAAATTTCAGAGAAGTAAAATGCTAAGCAATAAGGGGTGGATATGTTATGTCTGTCATTAGTTAGGCAAAAGTCTAATAATTATTCATATCTAGCCAATGAAGACATCCAAATAAAGTCATAAGCAGAATTTTATCAAATTCTTCCAGTTTTTTTTAAACCAGTTTCAGGTCCACCAAATTTTTCGAATTCCAGCCTTTCAGAATCCCTTACACAGATTATTGAGGGCACTAACTACCAAACATTTGTGCTTCAGCTATGGTGGTCTTTCTCATTCTGCCACCTGCAGTGAAAGTATGCAGTCTTCAGACATCTCTGCTTCCCAATACATTTTGACAGCAACAATGAATGTCTTGTTAACCGGTATATCTAGCAGCTGAAAATTGCTCAACTGAAGCCTCCAAGCACCACAGCTGGTGCCCTGTTTGTTCACCATGGGGCACTTAATGTCCATTCTGCAGGTTTGCATAGGCTTTCGTGCCAAGCACAGACTGGGCCAAAAACAGTTCTTTCTTTTTACTGACACCAAGCCTCCTTAACCCATCCCAAAATCAGCTCTCCAAATAAGTGGTCTTTAAGTGTGACAATGATGCTGAAACACATTTTTCACATGCTGGAACTTTAAGTCCAGAGTAAACGTAGACTTCAACTTGTCATTGACAAGTTATGCCAATCCTAGCCAGTTGTTGCCAGCACAGACTGCTCACTTAATTCACAGCGCTGTTTTCTATTTTAATTTGGCAACAGGCCTAATTGTTTCAAAGTGAATTTAGTTTTTGTAAAAACTGTCCTGCAATATAAACGGTGTAGTTTTCACAACAGGGCAGGATTAACAAGAAGGGTTGCAAGAACAGCTTCAGGATGCTTTGTTGTAGATGCAGGTTGTTGTGCAGCAAACCATAAGAAACAGGAGCAAGAACAGGCCACAGACCCTTTCAGGGCTGCTCCACCACTCAATAAGATCATGGCTGATCTTCTACGTCAATTTTTTTCCTGCTCTATTGCCTTCAATTTCTTCTGTTGTTTCATGCTCTTTCTTCATACTTGTGAGTTGCATTCCACTTCTTTTCCCTCCGAGTCTGCTTCTTTATTGAATACACTAAGTAACCTATTAACAAGCAGTTGTGTTGAGTCTAATGTGCAATTCAAAAAAGTCAGATATATTGTGAGTTCTGTGGATGCTATTTTGTACCCAAATGATAGTAAAATATTTAAATCTGTCAGAAATCTATTCATCTGAGAGGGATGAGAGATTTTTAGCCTTAGTAAAATGTGATTTTTATCATTGAAGCATTTAGCCCAGTAGTTTAATTGTTCAAGTGTATGTGCGGAGTAGACTCATTTGGGATGCTCACAGTAAACAAAGCGATGGCAATATATTCTGAAGTCACTTGACATTGACGCATCATGAAAATATCCTGTAAATCACTGGTAACATACATGTCAGTGTCTGTATATGTATAAATAATTCAAACAATAACCTTCCAGTGCTTCAATATCAAAGCAGCAGTCACTAAGTCCACAACATCCCCAGTCCATAAGTAGCTTTATTCAAAAACACTTTAGTTAATCACAAGTGAGAACCAAAACTATGACCAATTCAAGGAACGCTGTGCAATGTAAATAAATCATGTGGAGGAGAGGGGTGATCACAATTTTGTTTACAGAAATTAAAACAGCTACTTGTTAACATGCCGGTGCTGTACTGTGTGTAGCAATACACTTTTGTCTGGTTAAAAGCTGACCCTGTCAGTGTCACTGTATTCAGTGGGTAATTTAAAAATTCTAACTCTTAATAATAGTATTTGATTAACTCAAACACAGAATTAACTTTAAATGAAAAAAATTTCAATAAATTTGTTGGAATTGTGTACCAATTATTTCATCTGTAAAGGCCAACATACGCCAAGAACACAAAGCACAGTATCTGTCACTGCACAAATATACATAGGAATCATCTATAATCAATAAAAGACATCAGGGAGGGCTCACAAAGCCTATGATATAACTCAGGGCTTTTTGGTAGATAAAAATTGCCCCAATACTTTATGGCACTGAACATTAATCCTTAGATTACAACCTCATTAGCCTCATGTCCATTTTTCTCTGTATGTGGATATATTCCAATATGTAAAATTATGATTAGGCACACCCTTGGTGCACTCTTTCCCTATTGTAATAATCTATAATTGCATTACTCACATATTAAAGCCATAATGAGGCCTTATATTAGAAATAACTGGATTGGTGGTACCCAACAAAACCATCTTTGTCATCATTCAAGCACTGCAGAATAAAGACTATTATTTTTTTTCCAGAGGACACAAAATTAATTTCATAAATGTTAATTTTAAAGAATATTTAGCCCATTTTAATTCCCCTGCACAATCTGATCCTCTGAACCCCAGCATTATTCCAATTAAATAGGTCTGCATAGTCTGACCTGTCCCAGACCCTCCACTAATCAATGCCCCTCAGTTTGGTCATTAGGAGGTGCTATATCAGTGCATATATTTTGCTTTCTCCATCCTTTTGATGCAGAATCATAATTCTCTCTGCTAAGATCAGTTAAAGTTTTCATGGTACAATGTACTGGTACAGCACATTTTGATATATTTAACATATTTAATGTGTTTTTCAGTACTGAAGGAGAGAGTGTACTCAGGATGCTGACAGGTTTGCTATGCATTTTCTGCATTTTCTATTACTGCAGTGTTCCTTTAAAGTTTGTAGTCTCAACTTGGCTCATCAGTTATTACCAGGGAAATTCTCTTGCATTTCTACAGTATTTATAATTAAACTGCCTTGCTCTATTCTCTTCCAGCTGTGATTCAGTGTTAAAACAATAACTCCAGGTTTTAAACAGTTAAATCTCAAAAATTAAAAATAAATTTCTATGCCTGGTATTCATTCCTAAGCATTTTTGAATCATACAATTTGTTTTTAATACCTCTTATGCTACTGGCTGTGAAAATCTCGGTACAATGAAATGAAGGTTCCACTTACAAGTCTGTTCAGATTTCATCCATTACAATTTCCAAAAGGATTCAAGGAAGGCTTCTCTCTGCTTCACAAAACGCTGTTCCTCCCCAGAGGATCCTTCTTTCTTTTCAATGCCCTCTTTTCTGGTGCTAGGAAACAAGAGTGATTGTTACTAACTTGAGATGCCAATAGTCAAGTCATCTTTTCCTAAACGCAGAATGCCGATGTTAAAATCTCCAACTGCGCAGGAAGATTTCTAACACAACACTCACTGCAAATTAGCTGGAACAAGTTCCTTGCAGCCCTGTGTGTGGCCTCTTGTTTGCTAAAGAATAATCTGCCTGAATCACTTTCCTCTCATTTCTGATTGCAAAACTTGTCTTGTTGCTTTATAATGCAGGCCGACAGGTATTTAAATTCTGCAATTGCACCACACGTAAAAAAAGTGAAGACAAAATCCGATCTCATCACTTCAAGTTATGGGGCAATATCAAATTGAAGGTACACTAGCATGGATCATTACTTCTCAATAAAACCAACTGTTTAACACTGCCACAAAGAGGGGGAAAAGCATTTTCAGCTCAGTTAAACTGACAACACAGTTCCTGATGAACAATGATGTAGTTAGACTAGACTTTCCAGCGTACACTGCCTGTTGACACCATATGGTGCAATCACTGCAATTACTTCAAGTAATGATCCTGAAAACAGCTAGGTTTCCATGCAAGAAAACCCTCCAAAAAACATGTTACTTAATCAGATTTTAAGATGTTCCATTTCCAAATACATTTCCATAACCTGGAGTTTAATTACTGACCATTAGCTTAACTAACTGGGTCACATTTGTCAATTTCCCCGCATTAACCAATCATGCCTTCACAGAAAATTAAGGTTCTATTGAAGGATTTTTATTTCCTTAACTTAATTATATAAGGAACTGTAGAGCTGAAACCAGAACCATGTAAAATTTCAGTTGTCTATAGCCATAATAAATAATTTTGTGAAAAGTATTAAAAGGGAAGTATTCTTAATTTTCCAACTATCACAGTCAAACTCCCATTTGTGCAAAAGAATAGTATCTTACACTAGAGCAAGCTTTACAGACGTGGCTTCTCAATTTAAAAAGGTGTCATATATATAGCTAATAACTCTTCTTGCTTAAAGTATTGGCCTGCATGAAATTTTGATATTAGGCTGCTATAAGCATTGTGACCTAACAGATTAATAAATTCAGTTATTGACTCATTATATAACAGTGTTGTAACACATCAACTAGAAGGGTAACCTATTTAAGTAAATTTGACAAATTAGAAGGAATGAGCTCATTGGTTTTTGTGGTTACTTAGATTCTTACAGATAATTTAGCTTTTTTTATTGTAATTGATAGCACCATCTATCATCTAGTGCTGCTTGTGTTAAAGCATAAGATATGCCATTTGAAGTGTTAAACAGCGTCCCTTTAAAATCACGAAGTCTAAATACTTAGGGTCCCGGTCAGAAATATCAAGAATCGAATGATTCATTTTCTACATCTTATATACAAACATGCGAACATATATCTTGTTTAAAAAGGTCTGTTTTGAATTATGATAAAAGATACACACACACGCATGCACGCCATAATTTACCCCATGACTTGGTGGATAGAACAACTGGGATGTTGTGTCATGGGATAAACAATGCAACATCTGCATCATCTGACTTGTGCTGACTGAGCAAGTCAAATTGCATTTTTATTATATGTCTTCGAGATTTTAAATGTGTATTCTAGGAATTGAATTGTCATTTTTTCTGTAAAAATAGTGAATCAGCAGCCTTAATTATTATATAAGGTCTTGTTGTATAAGGTCCAGTGGGTATTGTCCCTGCCTCTGAACCAGAAGTTCCAGGTTATAAGTCCCACTCCAGGACTTGATGGTCAAGGAAGGTGAATACATAATACGGCCAAACAGGTTGAGGATCAACCTGTAAATCCTTCCAACACACACACCCCAATGGCAGACAGTAAGAGCGGAGAGATTCCTGGTCAGCCATGTGATGGAAGGAAATTGGAGCCTCCAACATCACTATCTACAGCTCCAGACTACAACATGCATGGAAAAATGTATGTTGCCACAGCAACTCAGAGTCCTTGGGTGCCAGTTGGCTGGACAGCTGGTGTGGGTCAGGTTGATGTCAACAGCATGGGGTTTGATCCATGTTCTGGCAGGGATGGATTCGGGACCTGCCCCCTGCCATGGTGGAGGTCATGTCGCTGCAGGTTGGACCTGCCTTCAGGCAGAAACTGAAGAAAAATAAGCTCCTTAGTAGGAGGCTGGAAAGTCATGTGAAGGCAGGGAGGAAACAGGATGTGCTTGAAACAATGCTTCAAGCTAAATAGGTATTGGATATAGATCTAGGTAGGGGCATGAAGGTACACAGCAAATTAGAGTTTGAAAAGATGGTCCTTAATAGTTTGCATTAATGCAAATTATTTGACCATGCAAATGGAAATTCAAAGTAATACTTGAATAGAGAGTCGAGTTAGCTGACCTAAACCAAATTTACAGCTGGAATATACTAAGTCACCAGTGCAAGACATACCAACTGCAGACAGTGAAGTAACTTATCCAAATTTCCATAATCTTTTCATGGATGTGGGTATCACTGGCTAGGCCAGCATTTGTTGCTCATCCCTAATTGACCTCGAAACGGTGGTGGTGAGCTGCTTTCTTGAACCGCTGCAGTCCACGTGGTTTAGGTACACCCACAGTGTTGTTAGGGAGGGAGTTCCAGGATTTTGACAGTGAAGGAATAGCAATATATTTCCAGGTCAGGATGATGAGTGGCTTGGAGAGGAACTTGCAGGTGGCGGTGTTCCCATGTGCCTGCTGCCCTTTTCCTTCTAGACGTTAGCAGTCGTGGGTTTAGAGGTGCTGTCTAAGGAGGCTTGGTGAGTGCATCTTGTAAATGGTACACATTGCTGCCATTGGGCGCCAGTGGTGGAGGGAGAAAAGGTTTGTGAATGGGGTGCCAATTAAGTGGGCTGCTGTGTCTTGGATGGTGTTCAGCTTCTGGAGTGTTGTTGGAACTGCCCTCATCCAGGCAAGTAGAGAGTGCTCCTGACTTGAGCCTTGTAGCTGGTGGACAGGCTTTGGGAGTCAGGTGGCAAGTTACTTGCCGGAGGATTCTGAGCCTCTGACCTACTTTTGTAGCCACATTATTTATATGGCTAGTCCAGTTCAGTTTCTGGTCAATGGTAACCCCAGGATGTTGATAGTGGGGTATTCAGCAATGGTAATGTCATTGAATGTCATGGGGCAATGGTTAGATTCTCTCGCTTGTTGGAGATGTTCATCGCCTGGCACTTATGTGGCACGAATGTTACATGCTCCTTGTCAGATCAAGCCCAGATATTGTCCAGGTTTTGCTGCATTGGACATGGGCTGCTTCAGTATCTGAGTCATTGCGAATGGTGCCGCACATTGTGCAATCATCAGCGAACATCCCCACTTCTGACCTTACAATGGAAGGAAGGTTATTGATGAAGTAGCTGATGATGATTTGGCCTAGAACACTATCCTAAGGAACTCCTACAGTGATGTTCTGGAACTGAGATGATTGACCTCCAACAACTACAACCATCTTTCCTTTGTGCTAGGTATGACTCCAGCCAGCGGAGAGTTTTCCCCCCTCCCGATTCCCATTGACTCCAGTTTGGCTTGATGCCACACTCTGTCAAATGCTGTCTTGATATCAAGGGCAATCACTCTCACCTCACCTAAGGGAATTCCTGAGGTAAAGGAGACCTTCTGAAATCTAAGTGGAGAATTGGCACATTCTGAGAAGGATGTGGAAAATATGAAGTAACAGTTATTCCACCTCCCTCATTCACCATCCAATACAGTTACCAGCACCAGTGGAGCCCTTGGAACTGGTCAGAATGGTAAGAGATATCTGAAAGTCAAGAAATAGTTTTTAAAAAAAGAGGAAATGGAGATGGAGAATCTAATAACTCCAACTGGTCAAATATATATTCAGCAGAGATTGCACTAATGATGTAGGGGTCAGTACTGTGCTCGAAGGCTGATTGTGAATGGGTATGCTACAGTGCTGGCACTACTTTATCCTGTAAGTAGGACTTATTTTTCAAAATGAGAATTAATTTTCTTTCCTATAATATTTATATGGGTGATTTTCTATATGTGTGTAATTATGAATTTTGTATACCATATTAAAGGTAAATATACAAACCAAAGAATATTTCATTATAAAGCTGTATCGGGAAAGGTGGCATTTATACAGTCTAATTTCCTCAAGCAGCTCAAAGCTTACCCTCTTGGGTACTAGGTAAATTTGCAAGGTAAAAAGCATAGCTTTTCTGCTGTGCAAACCTCTTTGCAATTCACTGCACATGTCTTTGCTTTAGGACGTCATTTACACTGCTGCTTCAATACAAAGTGATTCCCCGGGTACGCATCATTAAAGAAATGGTGGTACAACTCTGGATTGCGAGTCCACTTCAAAGAGTTGTTTCACACTGGGTTCAGCTCCCGAAGAGTAGTTTACTAACCCCAATTTGTATTTTGCATTGGGGCATCTCAGATTGGAACATGCTACATGGAGACAAGTTGAATTTTATTGCACTTCTTTTAATATTCAATTTGAAATGTTTTGCAATGTACTTTTACAGATTTTATGAACTAAATGAATTTTTTTGGGGGGGAAAAAGGGTTCTCCCAGGATGATATCAACTGCCGCTGGAATACCAACTCAGTGAAAGACGTTCCTTGATCTGCCCAAAAGTTGCTGGTCTTCCAGTGCAAAAAGCTGTCGACAACTGATGAATGCAGAGCATCACGTTCGGCATCGACCAGGTTGCAGGAGTTGTCAGAGAAGATTATAGGGTTAGCATCAGTCAACTTTGGGCTCCACTGCAGATTTTCTGTCAAGGTTTACTCCCTTAGCCTTCATCTCTCCCAAGGTATCCACAAGGCAGTGAGGTTATTTGCCCATAGCTGGGAGTTTGGTTCTTGAGCATCAAGGTGTGTGCATACGACAGTGGGCCTGCACGCTGCATGTCTGGGGACCAAACCTCAGAATTCCTCTGAAACTTTAGCCTGGGGTGGCAAGAAACCCAGTTTCTGTGCATCACCAAGAGGATGCATAGCACAGGACTTGCCTAAAGAGAGGCTGTGTACTAACAGCGTGAGACTTAGATATTTGGCTCTCTTTTTCATATTGCTGCTAGCTTGCCATGTAGGCTGAATGCAAGAAGCGCACTAGCACACAAAAAGCAAGAAGCATGCTAACTTTGGCATTGCACTTTGTGTAATGTCAAATTTGAACTACACATTTTTGGGGAAATCCAGTTTTAAATTGAAACAACGGGCCTTGTATATAGTGTACAAGACAGTAATTCAATGTCCTTTATTTTCTTTTAAAGAGTTCTATTTCTCATTCTGAAATATTACTGTGAGCCTCACAATTAAATAATATCGCAACTAAATTTACAATTAATCAGCTTTGATGTTGTTTTGTAACTACTGACTACCTTAGCCCAGGGCTCCCAAAGCCAGTGGCTGAAAAACAATATTAAACAAAGAAGGTAAAGGTAAAACTGATGAAATTTGTTAGACTGTGCACCTAAGGGAACTCATTTTTTCCAAGGACTTCATACCTGTTGCTGGTCTGATGGTGCTTAGTAAAAACAGTGCAGTAATTTGATAATGGTGCAATTTAGGCATACCTGTTTTATATTATTATACAATAAAAAATAAAATATATATTCATATTCCCCCATCCCCTTTATTTGGCCCATCATGACATAACTTGTTGGTGACATCTTATGCAATTACAACATGCATATGTAGCGGATAATTTGTCATGACCAGTCGACACAAGTATCACTTAGTTGTTGCTAACACAATTTAAAAGCAACTTTAGAAGAGTGGTGTTCTAAGCATAACAATAAAAGCCCTTAAAACATAAACCAAAGGGTCCCTGTGCACTACAGCACTTAAATATGTGATGATAGAGCTTTCAGGCTCATTAAGCACATCTGGGCTGACAAGCTAAGGTTACTACCACAAATAGCCCAATATACTGTCATTGACAGAATTCTTCTGCAATAAGTGCTATCAAAAAAGAATTAGATATATACTAATGGAGACAATGCTGCCCAATAAGAGGGAAATTTAGAATCAGTTTTGGATTGGTTATAGGTTCAAATCCCACTTCAAAATGCAAACACAATCTAGGATAAAGGAGTGCTGCATTGTTAAGGGTCATGTCCTGAGGATAATTAAACTGAGGCTTCTTCTCTGTTCTGAAAGAAAATAAAAGTACTGGAAAAGTTCAGCTGGTCTGGCAGCTGAGTTTCTCCAGCACTTAGTTTTTATTTCAGATCTCCAGCATCTGCAGTATTTTGCTTTTATCTTCTCTGTTCTGTTGGTTCAGGTGGACATTAAAAATCCCATAGCAATATCTGCAGGGCAGGGAGCACTTCCAGTCCTCTTTTCAGCATTATTTCCCCCATCCAGCATCCAAAACAAAGCTTAAGCGAACATTCATGTAATTGTTTTTTGCCAAATGGTTATTGCCTTTAACTACATCAAAAGTATCCATTCTTAGATATATTGCTCCATAAATGCTAGCTATTTCTTTCTTTTTAATTGCTACAGGTAATGGAGAAATTTCATTCTTCCTCAGCAGTGTGTTACATGCTATTAGTTTGAAATGAGTTGTCATCCGCTAGGAGTAGGAGAGAGGCATGTAGGGGAAACAAAGCAATATTGGAAAAGAGAAAAGCAAATGAAGTATGAAAATAAAAGGAACTTAGCCAGGGAGGAAAGTGGAAACTAAGCAAGTGCTTCATAGTCCATGTAGCAATGCAAGCCCTTTTATTTTACTGAAATCCTATGATAATCCTTGCTCCAGAAACAATCTCTGGGGGAAATCAATCATTCCAAGTTCCCAGCCCTCTTTTGACTCTGACGTTAATATGCCCAATAATTTCAAAGAAAGTTCCAATGTAAACAGAATTTTCAAGATAGTGTTTAAAGCTTCACAAATTAACAGCAGAAATTAATTACCTAGATACGCCTGATTTCTTCAACATTCATGAATCAGAATTCCTCCTAACCTAAATAGTTCTTTTTAAGCTTTGCATCTTAATCAATTCTGTGCAGAACAATGGCTGAAGATTGATGTGAAGATTGAATGTCATATTGAAACAGATGTGATATGAAGACTCAGGCACCAATAAAATGAACACTGCAAATCGTATAAGAAATGCTGAAATAAAAACGGAAATTGCTACACAAAGATTCAGCCCAGTGAGATAGCACCTGTGAAGAATAAAAACAGAATTAACCTTTCAGGTCAATGACCTTTTATTAGAATTGAAAGATGTTAAAGAGATCAGCTTCTAGCCATGTGCAGAGCTATGGGGTTGGGCAGAGGATGGGCTCATCAGGAAAATAATTAATTTGACAAGGTGCAGGGCAGGAGTGATTAAATAACAAAAAAAAACAGTTGCAAGGTAAAATGAGGTGATAGTGAGAGTATAGAGACAAAAGACAGGTCCACAAGAAATATAAATGGTTAATAAAATACAGCAAAATAAGAAAGTTTGGGAAGGCATGGTAAGTTTAAGGCTCCCATAGCTCAGGAATGCAGCTATTAATACCTCACCAAGATCAGTCAGCTGGAGGCACATTTCGTGCAAGAAATTGGCCAGAGTAATTTTTCCTCTGATGACCTGCGAATCTGCATCATCTTACTGCCTGAGCTAATATTGGCCCCTGATGGGAATTTGATTTTACAGGCATAGTACCAGTACTGTGATCAGATCATTATTCACACTATAAATATGACAATTCAATCAAAGAATACACTTAGTGGAGTGACTACAGCCATCACAACAAACATGTAATAGATGTATTGGTCAGAAATACACTTCACTCTCTCCTTTGTCGTATATCCAGTCTGGAATTAAAAAAAGATCCTGACATCCATCACAAATGGACACTAGGAGGGAGAGATTAGTCAAAACAATTGCGTTTTCGGAGGAAGAAGTGGATGGGTAAAGAGATCTAGGGAGTAAGTTTCAGAGCATGGGGCCAAAGCAGCTGACAATGTTTCTACCTATGCCGAGCTGAAGGGAGATGGGAGACATAAAAGCCAATAAGACCAAAAGTTTCTGAGTTTGTGGGAGGGTCAGGGGTTTATAACTTCATTACTACTACCAATTCCCAATCCAGCATCACAAATTCGCATCTCCTAAGCCTCGTGCAGCTAGCTCCCACGTGATTGGGGGTGGCAATTCACTGACGGTTGTGACTTAAGATCCATTTTCTTTTAACCAGGTCCGACTGGTGGCACTGACCATACTGAATCCAGCAGGTCCATTTTTGGGATACTGCTGGCTACACAAGATCTATCATGGATACCACTGGTGCTAGCACAGGTCTCATAGTATCCATGCAGCTTGAGAACTAGTTGTACAAGCAAATTTCATGCAATCGATAAGGTGAATTTCACAAGTTGCTCCGAGTCTCCTGCAGGGTTTGCAACACAGATGTTGTCACCTCACAGCATGTTTCAAGGCTCATTAATGTGATTCTATTTAATCTTCTTATAGGCACAGGACTGCTACTATCCTAAATTTTAGTGCTAACAAAGTAACATGGTTGTAATACTTCACTCTTAAGAGTAGGGTCCCTTGGCTGTAAGCAATAAACTTAAGTACATTATCAAAAGTAAACAATTAAAGCAACTACCTCAAAGTATAACACATCATTAAGATTGCTGTTCAATATGAAAATAGTTTCCAGCTTGTTTGATGAGCAAGCCATCCAAGTGAAACCAAAGCAATTATATTCCCAAAATTATACAATATACAAATGGTACAATATAAAAACATTTTCACAGAAACCATTACAATGAAACAACATTGCATAGTTGAAATTTTATCAACCCAAAAGATAAAAGGTGCACCAATTTCTGCAAAGAATGTGGCCCCAGGGGCTGAGTCCAAATCAAAGTACAGGCTCATTTAGATCTATTAGCACACAGTCTAGGATAGTACAAGTTCACAAGCTGGTTGGAGGTGTCAGCTGTGGCTCAGTCCATAGCACCCTCACCTTTGAATCAGAAGGTTGTGGGTTCATTTCCCACTCCTGGAAACCAAGAACTGTGATTGTACTCAAAAGAGTTGCAATCTGTGACTGTTGATAACTCGAAAGAATTTTGAGGTGTCAGCTGTGGCTCAGTTCATCGCACCCTCGCCTTTGAATCAGAGGGTTGTGGGTTCATGTCCCACTCCTGGAAAACCAAGAACTGTGATTGTACTCAAAAGAGTTGCAATCTGTGACTGTTGATAACTCGAAAGAGTTTCACAAGCTGGTTCAGCTGTGGCTCAGTTCATAGCACCCTCGCCTTTGAATCAGAGGGTTGTGGGTTCATGTCCCACTCCCGGAAACCAAGAACTGTGATTGTACTCAAAAAGAGTTGCAATCTGTGACTGTTGATAACTCGAAAGTGTTTCACAAGCTGGTGGGGAGGAGGAAGAAATTGGAAATAGGTTTCACTACTGGCCATTATTAGCTACTCCTTATATAGCTATCAAACACAAAAAATTATTCTGCTCCCTTACCTGAGATTTGACTTATTTGACAAAAGCATAAGGAAGTCAGGTTACTCATGAATATTTAGAAAAGAAAGAAATACAGTAGCATGTGGCTCCCATCCCCATTCCAGGCACCAGCAATTTTTGTTGGTGCAGGATAAGGGTGTCAGGTAGTAATCTTACACTCTTTACAAAACAAAAACAGAAATACCTGGAAAAACTCAGCAGGTCTGGCAGCATTGGCGGAGAAGAGCACAGTTGACGTTTCGATCGGACTCAAAACGTCAACTTTGCTCTTCTCCGCCGATGCTGCCAGGCCTGCTGAGTTTTTCCAGGTATTTCTGTTTTTGTTTTGGATTTCCAGCATCTGCAGTTTTTTTGTTTTTACACTCTTTACTCCTGACCTGGCTGGCTCCGTTATGGAGGTAGGCATCTCAGAGCAGCCCCCACCCCTCGCCCCCAATCTTGGAGGAGTCAGAACAGCTTCTGGATGACTTGTGGTTCATGGCCCAGAGGAATTGTGAATCATAGTCTGGATTCAGGGACCTTTTGAAAGGCAAGTTTAAAAGGTCTAACTCATGCCTCTTTCATCCCCCTCCATACCATCTCCATGTTCCTTCCATGCCATCTCCATATCTATTCACCCAGTTTATGCACTATGTACAGAACCAATGAGCCATATAATGAAAATGGCAAGTGTTGAAATACTGAGGGAAGAAAATGCCCTTTCAGAAATCTGTTTTGATAAAAACTATTCCTACAATCCTATAATACTGTGAATCAGGCCAGGCAACTACAGTATCAGGAGCTTTACCCACTTCACACCTCTTAACCTTGTCCAAATAAACATACAGACAGTGACAAAAGAGAACAAAAAAAAGACAAACTTATTATAACGTTAAAGATGTTAATCAAAGTAAACACTGTACTTCAGTTTGTCCAAACAGAGCCCTGCTGAGCTAATGCATTTGAGAGTCTTGGGCATGGAGGTGGCATGGGGATGAGTGTGTGAAGGCTGAGGACGAGAGATCCTAATGCTTTTATCGCACTGGGATGTTAGCCTCCTAACCAGCCTACCTCAGGACTCGCTCCCCCCAAACCACATGATCGCCCACGATCTGTTTTCGGGGCTGATGGGCCGAACTTGCTCCCGCCTCCACCCCTCGAGTGAAATTTCCTGACTTGAGCTACCTGTTCCCGACTGATGTTAAGTACTTCTTGTAAAGAAATTGTAAAGCCATTATAAAGAAACTTTCACTATAGTGAAGCTTCCTTTCCTCCAAGAAGGTGTTATGAAAACAAACTTACTGGCTTGGCGAGAGCAGAGGTCAGGAACTCTGAGCTACCCACATCGGTGGCAAAAATGCAACCCTTATTGTCTATACCAGTTAAACAGCCTCGCTCCAGAACAAAATTAACCGAGAATCATAAAATGTGGTTAAACAATTGTTGTATGGCAATCTAGCTGATGTTTGACATCTTATTTTTTAAGATCAGCAGCAGATGAACATATAGGTGCAGTTGACTAATGTACTCATCATATTATGAATGGCACCTTGTTTTCATAACAAAATGGTTCATGGGTGAAGTGAAATACATCCAACTTCATTGCATCTGAACATTGGCAAGAAACTATTTACATTGTGTAATAGGATTGTATACATGAAATGAATAACAGATATATGGGATCAAAACTCTGGCTTGCCCAATCACAGCTCCATTAAATTATTTTAACTTTTTGCAGCATCAATATAAAGTTTCACAATCTGGGCTGCAGTTGTAGCAATACTATATTAGACATAGAATAAAAATTACATTATTCTTGGAATTTTATTCGCTGCCCAATTTTTACTAGTAAAATTGGTTAGCCACATACTTCAGCGACAAACCAGTTGGAATCAGTTTTGACAGTTATCATGTCTAGGTGAGTAATCACAAGGGAATTGAAGGAATAAAGATACTAAATAATAAGGAAGTTACTGAATAAATTGTGAAGAAGGATGACATTGCTCGAGCTGAGAATGTTTTTCAAATGATATACTACATAACCGTACAAATAAAAAACCTTATATATTCCATAAAAAGTCAAAATTCCTTTTTAGCGATTCAGGAAAATGAATTTTCCTTCCAACACTTTCACAAACTGCAATATCCACTTACTGTTCCTTCTCTGCTCCAATGTAAAACCAAGTTTAATATTTCATCCTTCTATATTCATCAGCTTACATTAAAAACATCTGCCTTCATACCTTAAACCCTGGAATTGGGGGACAGTCAGTAGAAAAGGAGAACTGTACAACCAAAATTAACACAGTCATTTGCTAAAGTAAAAATAAGTCTACTATAATCAAGTTTTAAATTCACTTTCACATTTCAGTAGGTTTAGATAATCTTATTTTTTATTATTCGTGTGGATGGGATGTGGGTGTCGCTGGCCAAGCCAGCATTCATTACCCATCCCTAGTTGCCCTAGTTCAGAGGGCATTTAAGAGTCAACCGCATTGTGGGTCTGGAGTCACATGTAGGCCAGGCCAGGTAAGGACAGCAGACTTCCCTAAAGGACATTAGTGACAATCGACAATTGGACAATAGACTTTAGTCATTAGACTTTTAATTCCAGATTTTTATTTAATTCAAATTCCACCATCTGCCGTGGTCCCCAGAGCATTACCCTGGGTCTCTGGATTACTCGTCCAGCGACAATACACTACACCATCACCTCCCCATTGTGGTTTTGTTTTGCAAATAACCATCAGTAATAAATAATTCAGGATTTCAGCATCACAGGTTCGAACCATCTTCAACAAGAACGTATACAAAAAAGGCACAAATGCTTGACATTTTCAAAGGCGATTACTTCCATCTGACAGCCTGAAGCTCACTGAAATGTCCATGATTTCTAAAATCGTTCTCTCTTTCCAATGGCCACACCTGCGATAATGAAACTATCTAAACCTTTACTCTGATAATGACTACTGATACTGTAGCTGCAACCACTTGGTATGGTATGTAGAAGGAAAATAAAGTCAAATTCAAACAAGCTTGGATTTATCAAGTTTTGAAGAAAGTTAAAGGGTATTTTCACAATCTTAGCTAATATATTTATCATTTGCTTCCACCAGGAATTGTCTGCTTCTCAAAAGTACAAAATGCACATGTCAAGTTTGCAAGACTTCAGTATACTTAAAAATTAATAGAAATGTTAAAACTCATCAGCAAATGTGAAGTCATTCCATTTTCAGCTTTGCTGCATGTAAGGTTACTTGGACCTCTGGCTCGTTCATGCCTTGCCTGTTACAAAGTCAGTGCTCACATAACTCTCATACTATACACTGATAAAAGGAATATTTAAAAAGGAACTTACTTTTAGGGCAATCTGATCTGTAGATGGTATCTTAGCTTCCATTTTGAGGTTTTTCGCCTGAACACAGTAACGAGACTCAAAATTCATTGCATTCGTGCTGACTCAACCACTCATTGTACATCACTGTATTATGCCTCCTTTAAGCAGGTGGGTTATTTTGCAAACATTAATAATTTGCCATCCATTATTGTCACCCACCAGACTTGAGAAAAGCTCCTCTGCAAGTCCCATACCAAGATATCAACTTCCTAATGGAACAATAAGTGTCATTTTGCTGGGCTAATGTGTAGACTTTATTCGATTCAAAGGCTGTCCATCATGAACATCTCCATTAGAGATGGATTTGCTATGCTGGAAGTGTAATATTGACTAGTTTTAAATGCATCTAAATAACGGAAAAGCATTCTGGCATATAAATCCACCACGCCAGGTTTTACGGACAGATCAAAACAGTTAATCTGGGTTTTTTTTTCTTGGCATTTAACAGTCTAGGAGGTTGCTAAGGATACAATTGAGAGATTTACTGTTTTTAATGCTATATTAAAATAGCTAGTTCTTGCCTCCACAGCAGCAAATTAGTCGGGCAAATGTGGTCCCTTTAAGGGGGAAGGAAAATCTTCAGAAAGCTCGACTAGCAGGTTGTTTTTCAGGAGATAAGAGCCCCAACACACCACAAATGAATGAAGCAAATCCAGGAAACAAATGTCCTCTCCAGTCAGCAATGTTATGCAGCAGCTCTGGAGGGAAAGAAATCCAAAATGCTGGGCTAAAGGTTCAAATAATTTTTGATAAGTTAAATTTGACACTTATGATTGCGTAGGTTGAGACAGATATTGGCAAGTATTGTTACTTCCTTTTTATGTCATGATTTTCTTTTAAATCTAGACATACCCAACCTGCGATGCTTGAATAATAAATTCTGAATTCTGTAGCATTTGGCCATTTTGGTTTTGATCTGAGGTTTTTATGATGTTCAATAGAACTGTCCAATGAAAGAGCGCTAGAATTTACTACTAAACATTATAAAAACTGCATGCTTTTAAAGAAGACTCACCCATTGATCATTCATACATTTAATCATGTTTTACAAACACTAGGTAGTAAATACATTGCATTTATTTATCGTTGAGGGATATTCACTTGATAGATAGCAGATGAGCAGCAAGTGGTACAATTATGCTGTACAGCCAATGCCTTTAGCAACAGGCCTGAGCCTTTTGGGGGGCCATATCTTATTGCCACTTAACAGGCTAGGTGGGAACTTTGAATCAATGTTTAAAGGCAGCTTATCTATTAGACAGAGTGGGCAATAAATCCATGCAACTTTTCCATGGAAGTAGTGGCTCCTTTGGTGAGGAGGTGGCAAGCCCGTGAGAGAACTGGCGCTGGGTCACCAACTCTGGATTTTAAAAAAAGGGAACTTTGAGGCAGGGGATGCTGATGGGACTGAGAGAGTGTGTTGGGGGTTGGTGACAAGACCATGGGGGCGGAAGAACTCGGATCTGGACTCATGCATGAGTCTGCTGTCGCAGCTATAGGAACCGAATCCAATACTGCCCCCTTTGGCTGGCATCCCAGCCCCCAGACACCCTCTATACAGCCACAAACCCAAACCACCCACCTGCTGAGGCTAGCATACTACAGAGGACAATGCTGGCCAGTGCGTCCTCTGATCCTTCGTGGCTGTGTCGGCTAGGATCTGCATATGCACAGCAGCACAGTGCGCATGCGCAGACAGAGAAGATGCAGAGACAGAAAAAATCCAAGATAATACACATCCCACAAAGGCCTGACTTCGGTCGTGAGGCTGAAAGCTAAATGGCAGGGCAGTCCCAGAAAATCACGGATGGTTGGTCATCCTGAACGGATGGACCAACAACAGTTGGCAAGCCTCAAAGAAATCAATGCCACAACATTGTGGATGTTCAACTTCTTACAGTTGGTGAAGGAGAAGACCAGAAGTCAATCTTTACTCAGTTTTAGATTTATTCACAAGGTAAGACATTACAAATGTATAGCTCCTAACTCTACAACCCACCACCAATGTCAATAAAGGTCACTATGTGCACATGTAATTCTCCAATGCACCCCACCTGTAGACACTTGACCTTAATTTATGCAATTAACACTGGTCTCATGCAAGTGGCCTGCAACTGTTTTAAGGATTCCAATTGGCCCTCTCATTGTCTAGTACCAATGGACAAAGCAAATACACTATTGCTCTGTTATTGATATCTGAAAATTGCGCCAGGATCCTGCAAACAACATAGAACCCCCAATTAGAGTATTAAGTGTGTCATGAAACAGCTGGACACTTTAGCCACCCATTTCCAGGATGAATCAAAAACAGAGAGATATCTAAAGCAGCATTGGAAATAAGGTGGTAAAATGCTACAGTGATTTTCGGAGCACTGCCGTCTCACTCCCAACAAACTGGCACCCTGAAAATTGATGTCAATGTTTTTATATTAAGTATTGTACAACCCCAACCATTTTTCCACATTATTCAAACAGAAATATAGATATTTGATATCCATAGTGAGAAGGGCAGAGCTTTGGAGCAGGCAATTTCTATTCTCTCCTGAGGCCTGAAATGTTATTAATGTAGAGGATGCAGTACTAGCTACAACCATCAATATTTAACTGCACTGCAGAAACTCCAGCTGATACAATGCCACAAATATTTTAAAATGACACCCTCCAGATGTTTTATGACTTTTGTCCATCTTTGAAAGTTTACTATGACAAAATTATTTCAATCTGATTTACATCCACAGGTAATTCAATTGATTTGAGCAAATGATAAATAAGATTTTGGCCAACAATTCTGATAATTATTTTTTCCAGATGGGTCAGAATGTGCTCAATGCTTACTGTAATTCACATGCTTGCCTAAACAGTCCATGTTCCCTGGTGCCATTTCATAGTAATACCTATCACCAACTCAACAGCAATATCAGTCATGTATTTGTTGTTGTTGTGCCAGTGACATCACAAGATAGATCACTTCTCATTTCCAGCATGTTTCCCTTTTATTCCTTTATTTTCTGCCACGGTAAGATTATTCTTGTGGAAATTTCTACAAGGAAAAAAAAAAGCAGTACAAAAACAATTGATTAAAAACTATGAACGCAGCTTTCAAATTCCAATCTGACCTGTCAAAGCTGGGAATAGATTGGTGTTAACGTTTTCATCTCAGGTATGACTAATTCGGGACTGACCGGTCTAAAAGATTGAACTCCATTACAAGTGAACAGGGCCATTACAGAATAACATGGAATATCCTGCTGTTTGCAAACATCAAAGCAATTAAGTGTGAATGGGCAGCTGGAAATCTGGATCTGCAATGCTACTGGGAACCAACCACAAGGAAATCCATAACATATGGCCAAAGTGTTACCCAAGATTTTCCCTCCAAAGTACAGGCAGAAACCCAGCAGAAAAGGAGATTGAATGCGTGTCAGTAGTAATTGCTAAAATGCAAAAGGGCACTTTTAGTCCCTCTTACTTAATACTAGTTTATCTAACCCTTTGGCTATTGTAAAATCCAGTTTATTTTTTTCCAATGTAAGCAAGCAACCATTCCAAACATAAGCTACAGTCATGACCCCTCCCTAATATATGACCATCCTTTATTTAGACCTTTTCCTCAGCTTTCAAAATCTAGCTGCAGCAAGGAAATTTGAGTCCCCTGTGGATCCAACAAAAAAAACCCAAAACAATGCTTCAATAGCCCCTTTACTCGCTGCTCATGGTCTGACATTCCAACTCCAATCAGAATGCTCCAAAATCATATGCAGCATGCTAGAAGTAACACTAAAATAGTTAAATAGAGTCAGTATCATTTACATCATGATGGGAGTTCAGTTCACTTCAGTGCTGGCACACGGACTGTCTAGAAACCAGAAGTCACTCCACTGGGACCACACTAGCAGCCCAGCAATGTACTGATAAAACAGTTCTCTGGTTCCTCATCCAAGAGGTAATCCTTCATGAATGATGAGCCTAAACAGGGGGCATTAGTGCACTCATTGGTTGCAGGTTCAATGCTCCTAGACCAATCCTGTCATCTAATATATGCACACACGAATTTGATCTTTTCTGAAGTAGTCAATGGATTAAGTGAATGTTCCAATTCTGATATTTCCCTTTCGCATCCACTGGACGCAGGCCAAATGCAGTGCTCTGGGCAACTTAGTACAAACTAGGATCAAACTGACATCCATCTTACTAATTCCACATCAGCAGTGCATTTGCCCAATGGTCTATCAGTGGAGGTAAAAATCACAAGTTAATTTAGCAATGTCTCAACTCTCCTCCAAGTTATAGCTATAGGCTACATCACTAATAGGGACCTTGTTATGAGAGATGATAATTGGGGCAATGAGGACAAGTATGACTAAATAAATTAAGCATTTTAATCTAAGTTTTAACTTGGTATTGACCTATTCAACAGAGCACTCTTACAGTTCTTGGAGGATACCTTCATCCAACCAATTTGACTTGATTTACGCCTAAATCCACAGGAAAAATTATCAGTGTCTAACCCACCATTGCGTGATCCAGTTTCTCTATTCTCAATACTTGCAATACACAGCAAAAAATGATTCCCTTGTAATCAATAACTGGACAAATTTCAAGCTATGCATTACAACTGACAGTCTTCCATGGTTATGGGTTGGCAGTTACTATTTTTCACAGCTTATGAGATCAGAACTTCAAGTTAAAAACTTCAAAATGGATGAAAGATAAAAGGCTCTTTGGATAAAAATGAAAGCTTACGTAAAACAAATGAAAATGCCAGATTTCTACATCAAATTTAATGAATATTTGCATCTGTAAATAGGTGTCTTAGTGCCATTAAGTCAGTAATTCATCATCATGGGGGGAGGCGGTGACATAGTGGTATTGTCGCTGGACTAATAATTCAGAGACCCAGGGTGATGCTCTGGGGTCCCTGGTTTGAATCCCGCCACAGCAGATGGTGGAATTTGAATTCAATAAAAATCTGGAATTAAAAGTCTAATGATGACCATTGTCGACTGTTGTAAAAACCCATCTGGTTCACTAATGTCCTGTAGGGGAGGAAATCTGTTGTCCTTGCCTGGTATGTGACTCCAGACCCACAGCAATGTGGTTGACTCTTAAATGCCCTCTGAACAAGGGCATTTAGGGATGGGCAATAAATGCTGGCCTAGCCAGCGATGCCAACCTCCCATGAATGAATTTTTTAAAACCTTATTTTATGGCATCATACACTTGTTTCAGAAGAGCTATCCCTCATGCCTTCTAGGCCTTCTTTCAAAGATGAATTACTGAACCATTCACAATATTTTTGTTATACTTATTCTGCAATTTTATTTATTTTTTTACTCTACATGCACATACAATACAGGGACAGTAGAAGGCAATATGGAAAATAGATTCTCAGGATAGGTTAACCATTTGAATCGTTTTCATTTGTCCCTTTTATAGAATTTTCTTATACATTTAATCTATGAAACGATATAGTTCATGAAAAAAGTGAAATTCTTTGAATTAACCTGATTTCTTTCCATGAATCGATCGCATCTCAAATTAGAAATTGATTGAAAATCTATAAAAGAACCTTAATGGCAAAAGATCTGAAAGAACAAACTTTTATTGGCAAAGTGCAACACTACAATTTTGTTCCTTCACATGGAATCTTGCCATACTAATTACCCTAATCCCAATTATCAGCCGATTCCCTTTGATAACTAATGCATTTTTAAAAATTAATTGCAAATCATCTTTCACCTCGTCAAATTATGGTTGAAACGGTTTACTTGAAAAGACTACACTAAATACAGGTCTGCCACCCAAAATTAACATGACTAACTATTTATCTTAGTATCTTTTCATTATGTACAATGGCAGTTATTTTGCAGCTGATGTCATCAGTCTATAAAAATTATGTTCAAGTAAAATAATTATATTGACCAGGAAAGCCTGTAAAATTAATTAATATGCATGACTAAAGGGAGCATATTTTACAATTTGCCTAACTTGCAAAGTATGTCTAATTAGCAGAACATTTTATAACCTCCAAGGCACAGAAAGAAAAACTTAAACCCAGAACATCTATAGTGAAGTGACTCAGGTCTTTGTTTTGCCCCACATTCAAGCTTCGAATCATTGACAATTCAGTGATGTGTACTCACTCTGTAACTTAATGGTTGCAAAAAAAAAAAAAAAAATTCTTACTTTGTCATTCATCGGTCTTGTCACCAGTTTATTTAATGCAGCGGTATGGTTCGCATCATTTTTTAAAAAACTCTTCCCCATGCCCCCCACCCCACCCCTACCTAATTAAATAGATCGTGCACTTAACAAGCGAGGCTGTTATTTTAAACTACTCCCATCAGTGGCACCATCAGTGACCAACATTTAACCACCAGTACTAGCACTACTGGTGGTGGAGAGGATGTAACCACATTGTGACAAGTTTACATAAGCAGTTTCCATTATTGATGAGGAAATATGAATTAATAATGGAAATATAAAAATAAGGGCAGAATCTATGATTTTAAAACGTGAATTTTGTTTGTGCATTTAGGTCTGGACCCTGCCTCAAACCCTCACCTGAGAATTGCACTTGGTCTTGACCCCTTTTGTGCAACAGAATAGAACATCAACTGATCTCTCTACTTTCTCTCGCTCTAATAATAGGCATACACAAAGATTGCAGCACAAAGAAAGAGAAAGATGACAAAAAGAAAGCGAGAAATACCCAAGATGCAAAGATAACAGGAAAGAACATCTCAGTCACATAGTGACAGTAAGAGTGAAAAAGAAACAAAGGTGGACAAATATAGACAGGCATTCTTTCTGTTTTATTGCCCCTGAGCACACATGTAGATGTACTATTAAAACATAACCCGTATTTAAATTTCCTTGTCATTTCACAACTACCATAGAGCAATTATTTTTGTTCATAACAAATTGTCACTGTCCAATATCTAAAACTGCCCACTCATTTCTAATGCCAAACAATGAATTTGTTTTCTCTACAGAAAGGAAAGAAATCAAGCTGAAAACAAAAACATTGTTTGGTGGTCAGAACAGTATCTGTGGGGAGGTATAAATTACTAAGTGAATCCATACCTTCACTGAGCTCGCACGTTTATGTACTCTTGTAGCTGTGCCATCCATGTAAATACTGGTCCGAAGCCAATTTGGTTCTAAAGTATTTCCAGTCAGATCAGAGACAGGTGCATTTTTAAAGCAGTCCTTTAGTTACAAATCTGAAGTCTGGCTGACATATTATGTACGTTCACTTGTGACTTGAATATTAACACATAATGATGATGTTTCCCAGTTAGATTCAAACCATCTGGAAAACATTTCCTTTATTCTCTCAAATACTGGCACCTATAATCCTTTAGGCCTTTAATCTATTTTCTGACACCCCAAGGTTTCTAAAGCCGGCATGGCAATGTAGGCATCTGAATTTTTTATGGAGGCTGGATATGCAAAACCAGCAGCTACTGGGAGCTTTGCTGCCAACTATTTTCCAGAGCAAGCTACCCACTTTTACTCCTTCAACCCCAAAAGCTAGAATTCTACATAAGTTTCGGCCATCTCAGCTTTGTTGCCATGGTTAAGCATTTCTTTTACATACAATTCTGTCACATTTCTTTAACAGTTCAACAGCTGAAAATAAAAACTCATTGGAGTTTGCCAGGCCATTGATGAGCCATTTAATTTTTCATTTCACTTCAGTCTTGAAGGACAGTCTTAAACAATGCAAATATTTCACCTGGTCACTAGAATCAAGCAAACAGGTTAAGCTTTGATATCTTGTCTGAAGCTTGTCTGGAAAATTGGCTCAGAACTATTTTTTAAGCCCATCGGGTACTGAATTATAGAGATGCAGGTCTCGGTGTCAGAATCAAGACAAGTGCATAGAGAGATGCAAACAAATTACAACTTGCACCCAATTTATCCACATCACACGTGAGAGCAAAGCACAAACCAAGGTGAGTAGGGAATGGATCAGGGGGGCATTTTGGTCTTAAGACAGAGAGAAGATTTTCAACTGAAACAAATCTTCAAACTATAAATTTTGAAAAAGGCAATGTGGCCTCACCTGCACACTATTCCTACACACCTACGCACAATAAATAAAACAAATACCACGCATTTCAACCATTCGTGACAGCAAGTGCAGCTCTGAAACTAAATTCAACAAAAATTACAAAAGAAAATGGGTCTTCGGATACAAGTCTTTATAGCAACATTACATCAAGCATTTTCTTTCACGGTACCTTTTGAAACCATTCTTTTTGGACAAGGAATGAAAATGAAAATAAAAGCTACAGTGTTCAAAATCTGGAAATTCACCAAAATAAGTTGAACATGATCATTTTTGTACAAATATTATTTTTAAAGTGATCAAATCCACAGCTAAAACCACTGAGATCACCACAAAAATATAAAGTCAGATTAAGTGCTAGAATTTGGTTATATTTTTGTTGACAAGATTGGTAACATGAATAAATGGAAAAAAGTGGTAAAGCATGATGGAACCAGCTGCTCAGACATATATACCATAAGGGATCATGGCAAATGATTGTGTTTAGTCCACTAAATTATCACCAATTCTGAACAGAAATGCAACTTATTGCCATATTCAAACAGTTATCTCCAATTGAAAACGTAACTGGAATAAGTGAAAGTAATTCACTATTTGAAAAATACAGGTCATGGATATAAATATCTAAGGCAGCCCCAGGACAACTTTTTAAAATGCATTTTTAAAATTAATTATGCAAGTTCACTAAGAGGAGAACAAGAAAGAATGAGCTTATAATTCACTCAGGTTTTACAGAAAAAAAATCACAATGACAAACAACATCAAGATCCATTGTGATCGGAGGGACAAAAGAAACGAGATAAATGTCACAATATTTACCATATTAAATGGCCTCTTACGTTTGGAAATATGAATGCTTTGCTCTTGAAACCATATCCCTGTGCAAAGGGAGTGCAGCTGGCACAATTATTTTTGAAATTGAAGACATGGTGAAATATTCTAAGAAATTCGCAAACTGTGCGATCAAGCAATTACCCCACTTTGTTCAATAGATGACCTTGTTCTGGGCCAGATACTCTGTCAGAAATGTTGCCCGAGTCAGAATATTGTAGGTTCAAGCACCACTCCAAGGTTAGAATTTATAATTGAGAGCAACAACTCAGTAACAGGAAGTGCTATATAGCAGAGATATCACCTCTTGGATGAGAAAATATATTGAGGCCTCGTTTATTCAACATCCACATACAAACAGGAGTATCCCAATACAATATAAATTTGGCAGTACATTTCTAAAGAGCTTAGTGATTATTCCGAACTCTCAAGTACACTTGATAAAATATCTGAATAAAGGGAAAATATATTTCCTCACCACCTTAATGGTCTTCATTCTTTGAAACTTCAATGTCTAACAAAGTTCCTGCCAATTGTTGCCTTGAATGGCTTGGAGCAATTTTACTGTTTTGCTCGATATTCTTGTTTTTATACACTTGGATAGAACTTTTCCGTTCATGATCTAGATCACTGACTTGTGGATGCACAGTAAGTAACCCTCTGCACGTTATCCTAACAAAACTGCGAAAATTAACTGCCAACTTCAAAATTCTATAATATTTATTCCTTTACTTGTTGCATCCCTTCCGTTATCCAATCAGAAAGAATGAAAATGGAAACATAGCACACTTTCACATTTTGTAATACCAATGTTGATGTAAAGTCACAACTAAAACTTCAGAATATTTTTATTAAAAAAATACATTAGTCGAAATCATAATGAAAACTTCCATGCTTAGGAAGATTTTCCCAATTGCCGCAGCCCTTAAGAGTGTATTAGTACAGAGTGTATTCTGTAACAAAGGGTAGATGCACTACCCATATCACACCTTAGAAGGGTCACGAAAAGCATTGTCAAATGCTCTTGTCACGAAGTGCCTCATACATCAAGTACTTTTCGGCAATGGATTGAATAAATTTTAGATGGAATGGATATGGGGCTGTTTCTTTTTGGATCTTTAACAAACATAGGGTGGGATCTGTATAATAGGCATTTTATGAAATACTAAGATTAATGTTATGATTAGTATATGAATGAAAAGGTTCTATGCAAGTGTGTAACACAAGTGTGTTAGGAACCAGAGATAGCTTAACTAAGTTATATGTGTATTTGTGTGTGTTATGAATAAGGTATATCTTTAAAGTTTAGTTTAATTTGCATTTCTGTATTTGGGCATTAAGAAAGGTGGGAACTTGAGTTTTGGTTCCATTTTTTAAAATGCCTGCTTTCTCATGAGGTTTTGAGGCTCTTGAAGGGAAGTTATAACAAACATGGTAGAAAAACTGTGCTGTTGACTAGCAACAGGGCTTCAGAGAGGGGGACCCACAGAGCCAGAAAACACAAAAAAGTAGTTTTAGTTCAATTGAAAGGAGTTGCCAGGAGCAGCAGCATAGGAGAGGGACAGATAGCAAGTCCCAAACTAAAGAAATGCCAAAACCAGGGAGTGGAACAAGAGAAAGGTCCCAAGATGACCTTCCAGTCAAAGGAAGAACAGGAATCTGGAAACGGTCCTGTTAAGTTAAGTTAAGAGCGAGGAGCAGAGGAAAGTACCAAGCTTAAAGGGAGAAAGCTGCAGGATGCAAACTTAAAGCAAAATAGGCTTGGGAGAAGCCAGGAGATCTAAGGAGACAGCCAAAAGTTGGTGACTCCTTACTATGGATATGTGATTGGCACAGCTGAGTATCAAAGAGAGTGTGTAGAAGGCAAAGTTTGAACGCATGTGGCGATCCGGGGGAGTAGAACATCAGAAGGAGAGATTAAAACCCTGGAGGTGAGCCCTTGTGGAAAGTGAGTTCTTCGAGAGTGGAGATTGGAAACCCTCATGTGTAAGGCAAGAGTTCAGTGAGATCGGCTGGCTCATGGTGTAACAAGCATCTGGGGGGAGTCGATGAGGGATCCATAGCATCTTTTACTTGGTTTCAGGGTGTGGTGTGCCTGACCACAGGTCACCTATTGGTTGACATGGACTGTGTGCTTATTGTTATCATGAGAGAATGTGATAGCTTTTGTAACTTGTGTTATCTTATGAATCTAACTATGCCTGTAAAGGTATAGGTATGGGTGAAGGAGTACTGTAATAAAGTTTATCTTTTCTTGTTGAATAAATGTTTTATTCTTATGTTAAAAATTCATCAGCTGGCTACTGAGACTCTGTTCAGTAGCCACCCTCCACATTTCTAAGCAAAAAAATATATATAAAAGTTAGAATCTATCAAGCCAGGTTCCACCCTGGGATCTGGCTTGTCCAGTAGTAACATCAGCTGGGATCATAACACGAGTACTAAGAAAAACAGTAAAATTGTTCAAAACCACTCAGGATAACGAATGGGCAGATGTTGAATTTTCAAAGAATGAAGACCTTTAGGGTGGTGAGTTAAAATAGTTTTCCTTTATTCAATTATGAACACAACAGGGCATTGCAGAAACTAGCAATGACACTATGAAGGATGTACATGGTCGCAGCACCAGTCTATCTGAGTTAGTGAAACTAAAACAACAAGGTATGTTAGAAGTATATAAATCATTCTAAGGTGGTTGCCTTACCAAAAGCTCCCACTGTGCAATGACCAACTCTTCCACCAACTTTGTCTTTCCCCATACATCCTGCACTGACCTGCCAGAAAGTGAAACAAGACAATGGATTCTATTACCCAAATCACTAATTTTAGTAATGGATTTATCAAAGCTAGTGATAATCAAAATAAAGCTTTGTACTATTTATGACCTATTGCTCCTTCAGCTATGTCCTTCAACAGATTTATTGCTCTACAAGCTTCTTTACTTGCATTCATTAATTGTCCATCCATGGGATTTTAATTGCCAGAGGTAAAACCATTGTTGCTTCCTCTCTTGCTAGCCAGAGACAAATGGAATGAGACAAAATGAGCCATAGTTAGAGTTATACCATTACTCTGCAAACCACAACCCATGTACAAAGGCAGATGAATTTCCAACGACTGAGAAAAATTATACCTACACCAACACAAGGAAACTGTTTTGGATTTTATAAATGCTATATACTCCTATGCCTATGTTCATGTTTCGCAACAAAGAGATAATCTCATATCCTTAACATTATAATATTAACACTCTCTTTGAGTCCATAGCAGTCTTTCTGCACCAGTTTTTAAATATCTACAGTGAAGACTGTACAGTTTTTACTAAAAGCTTTGATAATTTTCATTTTAACATAACTATAGTTTTCACTTTAGACAACTTCAAAAATGGGGAGAATACAGAATATGACAGGAAATGCAAGTACTCTTGGTCAGCTGGCTACCTTCGCCTTAGGTTCAATAATACAATGCATAGACTGCAAACCTTTATCCCCTGGTCTTAGCGGCAATAAATTTTAATCAATGATCACAACTGGCCTATTTAAGACAAGGAAGGTAGACAACAAATGCTGGCCTGACTAGTGACAGCCACATTCCCAGAATGAATAAGACTAAAATCTAGATCCTGTTCTGGCTTCAACAACTGAAGGGGGACAAGAAAGTACAGTTGTATATTTCTAAAACCATAAAACCATTCTAGTACAAAAGGCTGAATGCTCCTGCACAATCAATGTTTTGTTTTAAATACAATGCACACACACATAATGCAAACTGTCTGATCATTTTCAGCCAAGGCTCCCAGCTTTTTTGTTCTAATGCCCTTGACCTAGTAACTTGTAACTGAAACTACAGTCTGAGCTGTAATTCATTTGGCAAAGCACAACAGAATGTAAATGGTCGTTCAAAGTAAAGTCCCAGACAATAATGTGATTAGTCAAAAAAAAACTATAGCGAAATACTTAAGCATTATAAAGACCAGATTGCTTCAGAATCACATCTTTGATTGCTCAAACTCAAACAAAATAACATTTTTTGATGATGCCAGGATAAGTAGGTGTTGGCCTGGTGACAGCTTATGGGAAGTAACTGATGAAGTAATATTCATTATTTTAATTTAATTTGAAATTTAATTTCAATTTTAAACTCTCAATTTAAAATTGGAATAAGGTGTGGCAGATAATTAAAGACCTAACTTCTACAATCCTGTGTATCCTCTATAAAACAGCCTATTATTTCAGCATAACGAAGGGACATACCATACCATGTAATGGTAGAAGTAGATTCACCGAGGGATTCAAGACCCTTTAACTCATTCAGATGAAGCAGGATTTATTGGTTAGGATTTAAAAAGTAAACCTACTTTTTTGCCTTAAAAATAGTCCCAATTTCATGTTCACATTGCAAGCTCCCTCCTTTTGATTATATATTTGTCTCTAAGCTTTCCTGATGCTCATAACCCTTGGTTTGAGTCTCCACAGAGAAAGTTCCCAATCGTAGCCAAGCCTTTGAAGGTAACATTTTTTTCTTTAATGTTACCAACAGTCAACTCAAACCAGACATTTGGTCTTGAAACCTGCCAAACTTTACACCTGAAATCAAGAATTTTGAAACGTTTTCCATGTGAGGACACCCCCTGCAAATATTGTCACACTTCTAGAGACCGTTACTATCCTTGCTCTAACTTCCAAAAGACAGTAAGCAACTGAAAAAAACTGCCATAACTACAGAAAAGTATAGAAGAACAAAAAAACATGAAAGGAAGGCAACAAATGCAGAAAACACAAGACAGGGCATCAGAAATTACACAATCCTGTAGAAATCCTAGTAATAACCAGCTCAAAAATCCATGTCTAAATTGGACCCAGCATATCTCAAATGTAACTGAATATTTGCTTTGTGGGTAGGGGAAAATGTATCCTGTTCTCTTTTGAAGTCTCTGCCTGTCACACACCATCTAACTCTTAACACTCTATATCCACTAAAGCCAGTGTTGCATTCCCAGAAGATTGCCTAATGACCCTGCATCAAAGGAACGGCGTGGGAGCTTGGAAAGATCAGAGGGAAAAAAAATAAACATTACAGAAATGTAAAGTTTATAACCAGAGTTCATGCTCGTACTTATATGCATAAAAGCTAAACTGATCATTTAAATCTGAAGTGTCTAACCTTTTTTGCATGGGACATGTACAACCTCGCCTTAGAAACTACATACACAGCTTAAATCCTGTTCTTATTAATTCTCACATATCTCATGTTACTGGGGCTAACACACCTTTATTTACGATTAATCTACACATAAAGCAACAGTGCCAAGAGCATCTCTTCCCAAACTTCCAAGTCCAAAATTCAAACAGGAGAACTAGCAAATTAAAAATAAGCACACATTGAATAGACTGGTGAGGTGCATTTTGAACACCCTGACTTAAATTGGTTTCTTTAATAAATAGGAATGATGAATGAGTATTTTAATAGCGATGTACAGCTCTTCTCAAATATAGAGGGGAAAGCGTTTAGAACTGACAAAGAAATGAAGGAAATTGTGTCATCTTTTTCATCTCTTGTAACTTGAGCAGAGGTGCTGCAGCTCAGAAGCAGTATTGTAGTCTCTATCACTTTTGGCTTCAGCAATATTTAGTTTCATCCCTTATAGCAAATGTCAATTCATGAAACAGAGCCAAAGGCAGAATGACATACAGCGTATAACCTAGTTATTAACAGGGTTTCATTATAACTGCCATTTAGAAACTCCTTCCTGGGTGCTGGACTACAAACAGGTGCAGACTGTAGTGCTTGTGCCAGTTAAAAGCCTAAGAGTAAATTTCACCTTAATATTTTATACTGTAAGGAGGTTAACAACAACCAGTTAAGTGCAACTTTAAGCAAGGTTGTTAGTATAGTACTCTGCTCTCATTATACTTGATAAATTGGTATTCATCCAATCAACTATTTTGGAAGGGGCATCTCTCATGGCCTTGAACTTGCTGCCTATGAGGGTGATGGAAGCAGAGACGATTAATGATTTCAAACAAATATTGGATGGGCACTTGAGGGAAATAAAACTACAGAGCAAAGGGGATAGCACTGGCTGGATTGCAATACAAAGTCTCGCATGGACTCAATGGACCTAATGCAATTTGTTATGACCACAGCCCATGTTAATTGCTGCGCAAACCAAATCCCAGAGGCAAATTTGGCTTTCAGGCCATGGCCTTTTTTTGTATTCTGAAAACAAGAGGATGACGTACTGATCTCAGCAGCAAGGGTCCAGGAGCACTTTTGGGATTTTAAAAGTAAATGTTTATTAACAAGAATAAAAGTAAATTAAGCACACAATAGAGTCATAGAGGTCTACAGCACAGAAAAAGGCCCTTCGGCCCATCGAGTCTGCGCCGGTCAAACAAATGCCTAACTATTCTAATCCCATTTTCCAGCACTAGGCCCATAGCCTTGTATGCCATGGCATGCAGGTTACAGTTGCACAATTGAGATTAGTCTTAAAAAACACACAATCCCCCAAGAAGACTCTCTTACTTGGTCAGATCTACAAGTATATACCTTCCAGGCAACAGTTCCTTTTCGATGTTTAACTATAAAAATCCAGTAATATTACCCAAGGCAAACTGTGGCAGCATTAATAAAGGCATACCACATGATTTATGACAGTCTTCCACTCTGCTGTGGAAATTCAAGACTTGAAATAGAACAGGACAAGACTTTTCTGGCTTGACTGGATGGCTGATTCAAACCACATCTTCTCCCAGCCCAGAGCCACAGCTTAGCAGCTACATCTCACAGCTCCAGCTCAAACAGCTCCCTTAAGCTCTCCATGAACTCTTAAAAACCATTTTTCCCTTTCATCCCAGCATATCCATGCAAAAGATAAGGCTGAAGCGTTTGCAAGAATCTTCAACGAAAATACCAAGTGGACGATCCATCATGGCCTCCTTCAGAGGTCCCAGCATTGCTGATGCCAGTCTTCAGCCAATTCAATTCACTCCACATGATATCAAGAAACAGCTGAAGGCACTGGAAAGGCAATGGGCCCTGACAATATTTCGGCAATTATGCTCCAGAACTTGCCACACCCCTAGCCAAGCTGTTCCAGTACAGCTACAACACTGGCAACTACCCAGCAATGTGGAAAATTGCCCAGGTATGTCCTGTACACAAAAAGCAGGACAAATCCAATTACTCCCGATCATCAGTAAAGTGATGGAAGGGGTCATCACTTGATAGCAAATGGCTATCAAATGGCACTAGCTTAGCAATAGCCTGTTGCTCACTGATGCTCAGTTTGGGTTCTGTCGGGGCCACTCAGCTCCTGGCCACATTACAGCCTTGGTTCAAACATGGACAAAGGAGCTGAACTCCCGAGGTGAGGTGAGAATGACTGCCCTTGACATCAAGGCAGCACTTGACCGAGTGTGGCAGCAAGGAGCCCTAGCAAAACTGGAGTGAATGGGAATCATCAATCAATCTACAAGACGCACTGCAAAAAACTCACCAAGCCTCCTTAGACAACACCTTCCAAACCCACGACCAATACCATCTAGAAACACAAGGGCAGCAGGCACATGGGAACACCACCACCTGGAAGTTCCCCTCCAAGCCACTTACCATCCTGACTGGGAAGTACATCACCGTTTCTTCACTGTTGCTGAGTCAAAATCCTGGAACGCCCTCCCTAACAGCACTGTGGGTGTACCTACACCACATGGACTGCAGTGGCTCAAGAAAGCAGCTCACCAACACCTTCTCAAGGGCAATTAGGAATGGGCAATAAATGCTGGCCTATCCAGTGAAGCCCACATCCCATGAATGAATTAAAAAATGAATACAGCACTGCACATGCAAAACTGAGAAACCAATTTTCTTTAAAATTTGGTAAGGATGAAATGTCTGGAATTTGACTGAAGACATAGTGAGCGACAAAACATTGGAAGAAAGGAATATCAACAGTAGCCTGAGCAAGATAATGTGAAAGAGTCATAAGCAGTCTCAATGAACTAATGCCATAAAACTTACTCATTCTCTACATATTAGAGGTTTATATTATACTCATTTCTTTCCTGTAGAACTATATGATGCATTATATTTGCGAAAATCGTAGCTCTGGCTGAATTGTCACTTGTTTCTAGACTTAATTTTTTTCCCATAAATTTGGGTTAAAAATCATGAAATCTGCAACAAACTAACATATGCTTCTTCAGTCAAAAATAAAACCGAATGATTGGTAACTGAACAGATGGCTAACACTTTTGGAAGAAACAAGTAAAACAAGTAATAAATAGTGAGTTGAAAGAGAATTGCTATGCATCATAAGATGCACCTATGTCTCCTTGAAATTTTGCTCAGCTGTCCTGGGCTTAACAGGCAACTGATTTGGTGCTCATTGGAGAGGTGTCAGCTGTGGCTCAGTTCATAGCACCCTCGCCTTTGAATCAGAGGGTTGTGGGTTCATGTCCCACTCCCGGAAAACCAAGAACTGTGATTGTACTCGAAAGAGTTGTGACTGTTGATAACTCGAAAGAGTTTGGAGAGCAAAGTGCTCCCTGTACCAAACAGCTACACACATTTCATCAAAATTGCAATTTTTAATTCAGTTACCCCAAAAGCTCCCTCATTTACCTTTTCAGTTTATCTAGCCAGGATCTAATAACCTGATCTTTACACTGTAATTACTTAATTGCTATCCAATTAAACCTAAATCAGGCTTACTCTAATTAAAGATGGTGGCTAATAATGTTGTAGAAATTGCAGTAAATCATTTCAGAAACATTGGGCTTGGTTTTAACTCTGTGCAAGTAGCTGGTTTTGAATGAGTTAAAATCTCTTACATTATCTAAATTTCTGTCACAGGAGAAACCAAATGTAATGGCAAAAGAGAGGTTCCAGCACAGAAGACATCAATGGGTTGTGTGCACACCATGGCTTTCAATTGGCGCCAGTCCTGAAGTTTAAAAATGCAACTTCAATTAGATTATTCATAATGGAAACCCCTGTGACAATATGTCGTCAAATAACAAACTAATGTGCTAAAGGCCAATTTTTAAAATCTCAGCACACAGGTAAATTATGATGTGCAGTTTGCGTGTACTGGGGCAGTATCAGACAAACAGACCTGATTTGGTGAACTGACAAGCATAAACTGAGGTCTGTATGAAGAATAAATGCTGCCGTTATCTGCAACCTGATTTATTGTTTTGGTTCCTTCCACACCATTGCCTTATTTGCTGCCATTGTAAATGCACAAATATCTCAGGAAAATGCCACATCTAAATATCAAACATAAAATATCAAACAAAGATATCAAATGCTCTCCCCTCACACTTCTCGCCTTACCATTCCACTCTTAAGAAGAGTGACTTTTGTTGGTACACATTCCTAAGGCACTGGCAGTTCTGTGGTGTGAGCCAAGACAGTGATTGCCAGCAGACTATTGGGAATGGGAGGATAGGGGGAAAACATTGGGAACTCCAGTATTTGCTGTGCTGTTATTTGATAGCAGATTTAGAGTTCATAAGAGAATATATGTACATTTAGAGAACAATGAAAGCCATAGTAGGGGCACTTCAAATATTATTGATTTATATCCTGTGTCAAGTTACTGCCCACCCTTTTGTTAAAGAGCCAGATTACTTTGGATCGCCATCAACATCCAGGCTCATTCTGATGGTATAAATTACACAGTTTGTTCATTGGCTTCCTGGAATGACAGCCTAAAAGTTGACTTTTGGCCCAGCCTTGATCCTGGAAATGGTTGAACAAGGAAAAGTTAATAGTGATTGAATTTAAAAGAGAACACATCTGTACTAATTTAACATGATCTGGCATCTTCAGCTTGGGTTAATTGGTTAAACTCTTACTGCTGAATCAGAAGGTTCTTGGTACAGGCCCCACCAGGGGTTAAAGCTTATCAGCTAAACTGATAGTTCAGTGTAGTATTAAGAAAGCACTGCATTGTTGGAGATGCTATTTTTTTGAATGACTTTAATCTGAGGCTTAATCTGTATGCTCAGATGGATGCAAATGATGGCATTATTCAAGGCCAACATAAAGAAGCTGAGTGCAGTAGTAAGGTTTGGCCACCCATTTCAATCACTCCCGAGCCATTAAAGCTACATTGTAACATTCCAGCACCTCTTAAAAACACAATATAATTCTGCTTCTGCATTTGCAATGTAGAATGGTCCATTGGTAATCATATTTGGTGGGAGCATGTGTGTATAACAGGACTACACACCCTTGCCTTTCTGTTAATTCTGGTGTTCGAGAGAAAGATAAGGCATGCAGACTGTTAACAGATATGGTCACACACAGAGAACATTTGGGGAACAATAAACAGATAACAGTACCCATGAGCATGTGTGTCGGGGGACGGGGTGTCATTGCTTCAGCTAACATAAACCAAACGCACTCACGCACTAATTGCACAAGCTCCAAACTACATCGATGCATTCACAGAGCCGTATGAAAGAATGGGCCTTAGGCTAAACATCCGGAAGACAAAAGGTCCTCTCGCCGAACAGCATTGCCCCCCACCCCGACTATCAGGATCCGCTGTGAACCACTGGACAACATGGATCATTTCTCATGCTTTGGGAGCTTCCTCTCAGCGAGGGCAGACATCGATGATTAAACTCAACATCACCTCCAGTGGGCCAACGCAGCCTTTGGCTGACTGAGGAAAACAGTGTTTGATGACAAAGACCTCAAACCTGGCACCAAGCTCATGGTCTACAGGGCTGCAGTGCTACCTGCCCTCATGTATGGGTCAACGTATGGACAACGTACAACAGATACCTTAAATCCCTGGAGACATTTCACCAATGATGCCTCCGTAAAATCCTGCAAATTCAATGGCAGGATAGGCGCTCCAATATCAGTGTCCTCTCTCAGGCCAACATCCCCAGTATCGAGGCACTGGTTATGGCTACATTCAGCAGGCCGTTTATCCACAGGCCTGACACAGGACTCCCAAGACAAGCTCTCTACTCCAAGCTTCGTCACTGCGAGTGGTTATCAGGAGGGCAGAGGAAACATTTCAGGGACGTTTTCAAAGTCTCCCTGAAAAAATACAACATACCCACCACAATGTGGGGGAATCTCTTGCTCGAGACCACCCAAACTGGAGAGCCATCCGCGAAGATGCCAACCATTTCAAACCTCTCCAACAGGCCCAGGCGGAGGCCAAGCGCAAACAGCAGAGGGGGCGTACAAAAACCCGGGCATCCCACCCACCCGCCTCATCAAACACAACTTGCCCCACCCATGGCAGAGTGTGCAAATCCAGCATTGGACTTTTCAGTCACCTCAGAACCCACAACGCCAGAGTGGAAGAAAGTCATCCAGGACCCAAGGGACTGCCGAAGAAGCAGCAGCAGCAGCAGAGGCAGAAGAAGCAGCAGCAGCAGAGGCAGAAGAAGCAGCAGCAACAGAGGCAGAAGAAGCAGCAGCAGCAGCAGAGGCAGACGAAGCAGCAGCAGAGGCAGACGAAGCAGCAGCAGCAGCAGAGGCAGACGAAGCAGCAGCAGCAGCAGAGGCAGACGAAGCAGCAGCAGCAGCAGAGGCAGACGAAGCAGCAGCAGCAGCAGCAGAGGCAGACGAAGCAGCAGCAGCAGCAGCAGAGGCAGACGAAGCAGCAGCAGCAGCAGCAGAGGCAGACGAAGCAGCAGCAGCAGCAGCAGAGGCAGACGAAGCAGCAGCAGCAGAGGCAGACGAAGCAGCAGCAGCAGCAGAGGCAGACGAAGCAGCAGCAGCAGCAGCGGCAGACGAAGCAGCAGCAGCAGCAGCGGCAGACGAAGCAGCAGCAGCAGCAGCGGCAGACGAAGCAGCAGCAGCAGCAGCGGCAGACGAAGCAGCAGCAGCAGCGGCAGACGAAGCAGCAGCAGCAGCGGCAGACGAAGCAGCAGCAGCAGCGGCAGACGAAGCAGCAGCAGCAGAGGCAGACGAAGCAGCAGCAGCAGCGGCAGACGAAGCAGCAGCAGCAGCGGCAGACGAAGCAGCAGCAGCAGCGGCAGACGAAGCAGCAGCAGCAGCGGCAGACGAAGCAGCAGCAGCAGCGGCAGACGAAGCAGCAGCAGCAGCGGCAGACGAAGCAGCAGCAGCAGCGGCAGACGAAGCAGCAGCAGCAGCGGCAGACGAAGCAGCAGCAGCAGAGGCAGACGAAGCAGCAGCAGAGGCAGACGAAGCAGCAGCAGCAGAGGCAGACGAAGCAGCAGCAGCAGAGGCAGACGAAGCAGCAGCAGCAGAGGCAGACGAAGCAGCAGCAGCAGAGGCAGACGAAGCAGCAGCAGCAGAGGCAGACGAAGCAGCAGCAGCAGCGGCAGACGAAGCAGCAGCAGAGGCAGACGAAGCAGCAGCAGAGGCAGACGAAGCAGCAGCAGAGGCAGACGAAGCAGCAGCAGAGGCAGACGAAGCAGCAGCAGAGGCAGACGAAGCAGCAGCAGAGGCAGACGAAGCAGCAGCAGAGGCAGACGAAGCAGCAGCAGAGGCAGACGAAGCAGCAGCAGAGGCAGACGAAGCAGCAGCAGAGGCAGACGAAGCAGCAGCAGAGGCAGACGAAGCAGCAGCAGAGGCAGACGAAGCAGCAGCAGAGGCAGACGAAGCAGCAGCAGAGGCAGACGAAGCAGCAGCAGAGGCAGACGAAGCAGCAGCAGAGGCAGACGAAGCAGCAGCAGAGGCAGACGAAGCAGCAGCAGAGGCAGACGAAGCAGAAGAAGAAGCAAGGAAAAATCAGGAGCAGAAGATGATGACAACAAGGACTAGCTTATATAAAGTTACTGCATACCAGCACACATTAAAAATTTCAAGTCCTGCACAGGGCTAGCATGAGCAGTCAAGAGGCCAAAGCTTGCAACCCTCAATTTTTTTGTTTGCGAACATTGATGGTACAGGTTTCAAAGACATTATGTATAATGGGTTATATGTGTGTACATTAATAAAGATAACTAATCAAATGTCTCTATTCTGAGTATTCATGCCTGTATTGTAATGGAAGATTAAGGATTATCCCAAGGCCTAACATCTCCCTGCTGCCATTTATCATCTTGCCTATTTACAGTGTTCAGGGGGCACAAGTAGCCCACTCTGTAATTTTAATCCATGAATCTGCTCAGATTGTAAGAGACAGCTTAAAATGGTAATCTCGATGGACAGTTAAGTGAAGTACGAAATGAGTACTGTTGTTGCATAACAGTTCACCATGGCAACAATATCCTTTCAAAGGATGTTAGACCAGCTTTTCAATGATTTCATAAAACACTGCCTGTGTTTTTCCATCTATAAACTTATTATCCATGGTTACTGAATTCAAATGCACAATTTTAAAGTACTGTAGAATATCTACATTTATCAGCTAAATGGATACTTTTGTATGATTTGTTTAGCAGACACAATAATGGAAATGTGTTTTATATGAAGTGCAGCAAGCATACTGTGACGTCAACAGCCTCTACAGAAAATAAAGATACCATATAGAAATAGCTCCAACACTTTATCATGCCGGAAAAGCTCATCATGTTCACCAATCACTGAAATTATATTGCACTTAATCTCTCCAAGATTCACAGGCAGATATTTTTATCCAGATTGTTTTCTCTGAGAAGTCTTTAATAAAAAGGGACTTATCCTTACTCTAAATTTTGAATTAAATTTGGTATTTTGAATAGACTCTCATAATAAATCATATTGAGCATCTCTGTTACTCTACAGAATACATGTATTTAAAAAGGAAAAATCCGGTGAAGAGAGAGAGAAAAATAAAGAATATCTCTTTCGTGCTAAGATAACTCAAGTCAGTGTACGTTATAAGAACATAAGAAATAGGAGGAGTAGGCCATTCAGCCCTTTCAACCCACTCTGCCATTCAATGAGATTATGGCTGATCTACTTCAACACCATTTTCCTACACTATTCCCCTGTCCCATGGTGTTTTTAATATGTATAAATCTATCAGTCTCACTCTTGAACATACTCAACAACAGCTTCCACAGCCCTCTGGGGTAGAGAATTCCAAAGATTCACCACCCTCTGAGTGAAGAAATTCCTCCTCATCTCGGTCCTAAATGGTCTGCCCTTATTCTGAAGCTGTCTGCTGGTTCTAGACCCCTCCAGCCAAGGGTAACATCCTTCCCGCATCTACCTTGGCGAGCCTGTAAGAATTTTGTATGTTTGAATGAGATCACACCTTATTCTTGTAAACTCCAAAGAATAAAGGCCCAATCTATTTAATCTTTCCTCATGGGACAATCCCTCTATCCCAGGAATTAATTTAGTGAACCTTCACTGCACTCCGTCTATGGCAATTAAATTTTCCTTAGGTAAAGAGGCCAAAGCTGCACACAATACTCCAGATGCAGTCTCACCAAGGCTCTATATAATTGCAGTAAGACATCCTTATTCCTATTTTCCAATCCTCTTGTAATAAAGGCCAACATATCATTTGTCATCTTAATTGCTTGCTGTACCTGCATGTTAGCTTTCAGTGACTCATAACAAAGCCACCCAAGTCCCTTTGAAGTTCAATGCTTCCCAGTCTCTCACCATTTAAGAAATAAGCTATATTTCTATTTTTCCAACCAAAGTGGCTAACCTCACATTTCTCCACATTGTATTCCGTCTGTCAAATTTTTGTCCACTCGCTTAGCATCTCCAAATCCCCTTGAAGCGTCTTTGTATCCTCCTCACGACTCACACTTCCACCTAGTTTTGTGTAATCTTCAAACTTGGAAATATTATATTTAATCCCTCCATCCAAATCATTGATATTGATTGTGAATAGCTGGGGCCGAAACACTGTTCCTTACTGTACCCGACTAGTCATTATGTACACTATAAAAAGGTACTGGGTGGGTGTGGTTGCAATTTGCATCTCACTCAATTTTCATTTCCATTCTTTCTCACAGGGTTCGGTCCTTGGGCCCCAACTATTTACAATTTATATTAATGACTTGGATTCAGGGATAGAAGGTACTATAGCTAAATTTGCAGGTGACACCAAAGTAGGTGGGAAAGTAAGTTGCAATGAAGAAATAAGAAATTTACAAATGAATATGGACAGGTTGTGAATGGGCCAAAATTTGGCAGATGGAGTTTAACGTGGATAAGTGTGAGGTTATCCATTTTGGTCGGAAGAATAAAAAGACAACTTATTATTTAAATGGAGAGAAACTTCAGAATGCTTCAGTGCAGAGGGATCTGGGTGTCCTCGTGCATGAATCACTGAAAGCTAGTATGCAGGTACAGCAGGTAATAAGGGAAATGGAATTTTGGCATTTATTGCTAAGGGAATAGAGTACAAAATTAGGGAAGTGTTGTTGCAACTGTACAAGGCATTGGTGAGACCGCACCTGGAGCACTGTGCATGGTTTTGGTCCCCTTACTTGAGGAAGGATGTAGTTGCATTGGAGGCAGTTCAGAGGAGGTTCACTAGATTGATTCCAGAGATGCGGGGCTTGTCTTATGAGGAGAGATTGAGCAGTTTAGGCCTATGCTCACTAGAGTTTAGAAGGATGAGAGGAGATCTAATTAAGGTATATAAGATGCTAAAGGGGATAGATAAAGTAGACATGAAGCGGATATTTCCCCTTGTGGGGCATTCTAGAGCGAGAGCCCATAGTTTTAGGCTAAGGGGTGGTAGATTTAAATCAGAGATGAGGAGGAATTACTTTTCTCAAAGGGTCGTGAATCTGTGGAATTCACTACCTCAGAGTGCAGTGGATGCGCGGACACTGAATAACTTTAAGGAGGAGCTGGACAGATTTTTAATTAGTACGGGGTTGAAAGGTTATGGGGAGAGGGCAGGAAACTGGAGTTGAGGCCGAAATCAGATCAGCCATGATCGTATTGAATGGCGGGGCAGGCTCGAGGGGCTGAATTGCCTACTCCTGCTCCTAGTTCTTATGTTCCCTCGACCAAGACAAAATCGTTGCCCAGAAGAGACTAGGGACATACTATATTTAATCTTTTTTTGTGATCTGACCAAGCTTCACAAGGTAAATAAGGATGAGAAAGACCATTCAGACAATGTTAGTCCATCCATCCAGAAAGGCTTCATCATTATATTTTCTAGTACTATTAAACTACTTCTTAAAAATTCTGATATTTGCCAAGTTTTACTCTCCTCAGGCATCCATTCATCTTTTAATACGAGTGAGGCAACTCATCACCATTTTCTCAGGGGCAACTAGGGTTGGGCAATAAATGCTGGCCCACATCCGGTGAATGAATAAAAAATTTGTTAATTTTAATCCATGGTCTATTTGTGCAATTTAGTTTGAAGTTATTTTCCATTTTTACCTTTTTCATAATATTTACACACTTCTGTAAGGTTACCTTTCAGTCACCTTTCAATAGGGAAAACAGGTTTCTGCAATTACTAATTTTGCTTCAGACACTAGGATTTAACCTTATGGCTTCTTGAACTCCATTGATTAAATGTGTCCATTGTGTCTCAGTGGCAAGGACTGATCACAATATTCATATGATGCTCTGAGCACAGCAGGATGCAGCTTGAGCAGAATTTCTGTTTATAATCTATTTACTTTGCTGTTCTACAGTAACTGGGCATGTTGAACTTTGAATTTATCATCACCATTTGATGTTGTCCAACTTCATTTTCAGCTATTTCAACATCATTCATGTAGTATGATGTTCATTTTTCCTACCTTTATGTAGTAATTTTGATTATCCATATGAAAAGTCATCAGCCATCATCCACTCATATTTTATCCAGCTAATTTGATCTTTTACATGTTGCATCAGAATCAACTGGCCCTCTTAATTTGATATAATCTGCAATGTGATCAATTTGCATTGAGTTTCTTAGTTCAAATCACTGGTATAACAATTAAGAGTGGCCCCAATTCTGTTCCCTGGGAAATGCCACTCTGCATTTCCTCCCACCACCAACGTAACTCCTCTAACAAAAAATTCCTGTTTTCTACTTTTCAAGCAACTTCTAAGCAATTCCCAAGATGCATCCTGAATCCCCACCATTTACAAGATCCCCACAAAAAGCTCAAATGTTTTTTGGAAGTCTAGGTACACGATGCCATCAGGCTTTCCTCAGTCTCCTTAGGTTAAAAGTCAAGGAGATTATTCTTGCAGAATCATTCCTTCCTCAGTCCATGTTAACTGCTAAAAACAAAAAAACTACTGCGGATGCTGGAAATCCAAAACAAAAACAGAATTACCTGGAAAAACTCAGCAGGTCTGGCAGCATCGGCGGATAAGAAAAGAGCCGACGTTTCGAGTCCTCATGACCCTTCGGCAGAACCGCTGTTAACTGCTATTTACTGAAGTATCAGTGTACCAGATTATCAACTTCATTGTTTTACATGACAATGAAGCAAGATGAATGAGTCTGTAGGTGTCCGTATTTCCTCTGTCATGTTCTTGAAAATGGGCACATTAGCTTGATGCCAATCTATCACTACCTTTTTAGTGTTTCTATATTCCCATCATGATTGGTCATGCTTCACAAATATCCTCCCTTATTTCTCATAGTATTCTGGGATAAGTACCATCTGTCACTGGGATTTTTTTTTTGAGGCTAGACCCTTGGCAACATGTTCTGAAAACATAGCATCAGTTCCACACATATGAAATAGGCAAAGTATGCCATTCGGCCCCTCAAGCCTGCTCTGCCATTCAAGATGATCATGGCTTATCCGTTTGTGTTTCGAATTCCACATTCCCATCTACCTCCAATAACCTTGGATTCTGCCCAACAAGAATCTATCTATCCTTGCCTTAAAAATATTAAATGACCCCGTCTCCCGAGGCAGAGTGTTCCAAAGTCACACAACCCTCAGAAAAAATTTCTCCCCATCTCTGTCCTAAAAGGGCAACCCCTAATTTTAAACTCAGCCACAAGAGGGAACGATTTTTCCATGTCCACCCTGCCAATACTGTTCAGGGTTTTGTATGCTTCAATCAAGTCATCCCTCACGCTTCTAAATTCCAGTGGAAACAAGCCCAGTCAGTTTAACCTATCCTTATAAGACCCTACTCTTTCAAAATATCAAGGTATCAGTCCAGTAAACCACCTCTGAACTGCCTCCAACGCAGTTACATCCTTCCTTAAATAAGGGGACCAGAACTGCATACAATATTCAAAATGTGGTCACACCAATACCCTGTATAACTGAAGCATAACACCCTTACTTTGATATTCAACAATCCCTCTCGTAATAAAGGATAGCATTCCATTAGCCTTCTTAGTTACTTGCTGTACCTGCATACTAACTTACTGAGACTTTTTTTATTCATTCATGGGATGTGGGCTTCACTGGCTGGGCCAGCATTTATTGCTCGACACTACTTGCCCTTGAGAAGGTGGTAGTGAGCTGCCTTCTTGAACCGCTGCAGTCCCCACAGTGCTGTTAGGAAGGGAGTTCCAGGATTTTGACCCAGCAACAGTGAAGGAATGGCGATATATTTCCAAGTCAGAATGGAACTTGGAGAGGAACTTCCAGGTGGTGGTGTTCCCATCTATCTGCTGCCCTTGTCCTTTTAGATGGTAGCAGTTGTGGGTTTGGAAAGTGCTGTGAATTCCTGCAGTGCATCTTGCAGATGGTACACACTTCTGCTACTGTGCATCGGTGGAGGAGGGAATGAATGTTTGTGGATGTGGTGCCAATCAAGCTTGCTGCTTTGTCCTGAATGGTGTCAAGCTTCTTGAGTGTTGTGGGAGCTGCACTCATCCAGGTAAGTGGGGAGTATTCCATCATACTCCTGACTTGTGCCTTGTAGATGGTGGACAGGCTTTGGGGAGTCAGGTGAGTCATTCGAGACAAGATTCCTAGCCTCTGACCTGCTCTTGTAGCCACAGTGTTTATATGGCTAGTCCAGTTCAGTTCCTGGTCAATGGTAACCCCCAGGATAGTGCTCAGAGCATCATATGAATATTGTGATAGTGGGGGATTCGATAGTGTTGATAGTGGGGGATTCGGTGATGGTAATGCCATTGAACATCAAGGGGCAATGGTTGGATTCTCTCTTGTTAGAGATGGTCATTGCCTGGCACAAGCGTAGTGCGAATGTTACTTGCCACGTCAGCCTAAGCCTGGATATAGTCCAGGTCTTGCTGCATTTGGACACGGACTGCTTCAGTATCTGAGGAATACTGTTTACCGTTCATTGTGAACATTGTGCAGTCATCAGCAAACATCCTCACTTCTGACCTTAAGATGGAATGAAGGTCATTGATGAAGCAGCTGAAGGTGGTTGGGCTGAGGGCACTACTCTGAGGGACTCCTGCAGAAGCAAAATACTTGTTTGTTTCATCCACCATTTCATTATCTACTATTAACTCCCCACTGTCACTCTCTAGAGGATCAACACTCACTTTACTTACTCTTTTCTTTTTTAAATACCTGTAGAAACTCTTGCTATCACTTTACATTTGTAACTAGCTTCCTTTCATACTCTAATTTCTTTCTCCTAACCTTTTAGCCATTCTCTGCCCTTCTTTATATTTTGACCAATCATCTGACTTGCCATTCATCTTTATGCTGTTAAATGCTTTTTCCTTAAGTTTGATGCTTTCCTTAACTCCTTTAGTTAACTACAGATGGTGGGTCCTCCCCTTAGAATTTTATTTACAGTAGGAACATACTTATTCACAGTATTCTGAAATATCCGCTTCAATGTCTGCCACTGCTTCTCTATTGATCTATCCTATAGCCTAGTAACCTAGTTCACTTCAGCTAGCTCCGCGTTCATGCCCACACAGTTGCCCTTATTTTAGTTTAAAATACTAGTTTTAGACCCACACCTTTCCCTTTCAAACTGGGTGTAAAATCCAATCATATTGTGGTCCCTATAGGGGTGCCTTCACTCAGAGGTCATTAATTAATCCTGTCACATTGCACAATACCAAGTCTAATAAAACCAGCTCTCTGGCTGGTTCCAGAACATGTGCTCTAAGAAACTATTTCAAAAGCATTCTATGAACTCCTCATCCAGTCTACTACTGCCACCAATCTGATTTTTCCAGTTTATACGTAGATTAAAATAACCCATGATTATTAGTGTCCCTTTATCACAAACACCCAATATTTCTTCTTGTATACTTTGTCCTACATTGTGGTTACTGTTAAGGGGCCTATAGACCACTCCCACTAGTGACTTCTTTCTGCTATTACTCCTCATCTCCACTCAAATTGATTCTACATCCTGATCTCCTGAACAAAGGTCATCTCTAACTATTGCACCAATGCCACCCTTGATCAAGTGCTACCCCTCCACCTTTACTTAGCTTCCTATTCTTCTTGACTATCATGTACCCCTCGATATTCAAGATCCAATCCTTGTCATCATGCAGCCACGTCTCTGTAATGACTATCAGATCATATTTATTTACTTCAATGTGCACTATCAATTAATTTACTTTGTTATGAATGCTACATGTATTCAGGCACAGAGCCTTTAGTTTTGTCTTTTTGTTATCTTTGTAACATCTAGTCTTGATTATTGATGTATTCTTAGGTTTTATCTCTCTGTCTCTTCCTGATATTCTATGACCCTTATTTCCCATTTGACTGTTATGGTCTCCTACCTTGAATCTACCCATTGATTTGCCACATCTACCCAAGCTTGATCCTTCAACCCCCACCTTGTTTAGTTTAAAGCCCTCTCTATTTCCCTAGGTATGTGATTCGCAAGAACACTTCCCAGCAGGGTTCAGGTGTAGACTGTCCCAACGGTACAGCCCCCACTTTCCTCAGTACTGGTGCCAGTGCCCCACAAACCGGAACCCACTTCTCCACCCCAGTCTTTGAGCCACGCATTCATCTCTCTAATCTCATTTGCCTTATGCCAATTTGCACATGGTTCAGGTAATAATCCAGACCTTTGAGGTGCTGCTTCTTAATTTGGTACGTAGCTTCTCATACTGACTATGCAGAACCTCCTTCCTTGTCCTGCCTATGTCGTTGGTACCTACATGGATCACGACGACTGGATCCTCCCCCTCCTACTGCAAGTTCCTCTCCAGCCCTGAGTTTGAAGTCCCAAACCCTGGCACTGAGCAGCAAACGGCTGCAGAGAACAGTGTCAATTCCCCTCACTATACTATCTCCTACTGCCACTACATTCCTGTTTGTAACCCCCTGCTTAAATGGCTTCCTGTACCATGGTAAGCCTGCTCTCATCCACACAGATTGTGAGCACCTCAAACCTGTTTGACAATTGCAATGTCTGAGGGCTCCTCCACTACTGTCTGCTCAGTCCCATTACCTGCCTCACTCACAGTCACATCCTCCTGTCCCTCACTGCTGACCAAAACAGATGATCCTCTCATAAGAAGCGTGGCCATCTTCTGGAACAAAGTGTCCAGGTATTTCTCCCCCTACCTTATGTTGCACAGTGTCTACAGTTCAGTTTCCAGATCAATAATCCTGATCCAGAATTCCTCTAGCTGCTTACACTTTCTGCAGATGTTTGTCATGGATTGCCTTGGCATCCAAAAGCTGCCACATTCCACAGCTGTAACGTAACACCTGTCCTGCCTTTGTTACTTATGTTATTGAGTTAATTTAATTACTCCGTTAATTAACTTAGAATAATTCCTATGTATACCACACCTCTTTCCCCCATGCACCAAATTCTCAAGTGAACCTAATTCGCTACTCACTCAGTCTCAGTCGCCTGTCTCCTCACGCATCCCTTACCGCCCCCCTGTAAACCTGAGACCATCTAAAACTCTGCTGTCCATGTTTTAACTCACATCAAGTCCTGTTCACTAATCACTCTTGTGCTCGCTGACCAAGGTTGCTGCCCAGTTAAGCAAGGCACCGTTCTGCCTTAAAATTCTCATCTTTGTTTTCAAATTACTCTATTGTCCCACTGCATCTCCTCCAGCCCGACAGACCGAAGGTCGCTGCACTGCTCCAATTCTGACCTTTCGAGCATCCAGACTTTTAATCACTCCATCATTGGTGACCAGGCCTTCAGACACCTAGGCCCTAAGCTCTGCAATTCTTTTCATAAACATCTCAACCTCTCTTCCCTCACTTAAGATGCTCCTTAAAACCTACCTCTTAGACCAAACCTTTGGCCAACTGTCCTAAGATCTCTCTGTGTGGCTTAGTGTCAAATTTTTGTTCTTTTTAAAAAAATGCTCCTGTGAAGCACCTGGCGATGTTTTACTATGTTAAAAGTGCTATAATTCAAGTTGTTCTGTTGACTTCCATCCCATTGATATCAATGTCATCAAGTCTAAGGACAGCAGTTGTTAATGTCTTTCCTCCGTTTGTGTCATTTACAGTTTTTACGCTTTTCAGCTCTTTGACCAATCTCTGACTGGGAGGAGGATTATTTATACTTCCAGTTGCGCTTTTTTCCAGCTGTTTGCTTGTGAATACCCTATACTAATGTTTCTGCATGTTCCTATATTCATCCCAGAGAACTCCTTTACTTTTCTCCTTGCAGGTTTACTCTTTCTTATTTTGCTTCTAATTAACTTATTTAGCTATATTGACATATACTTACTTAATCCAGACTTTATGCATCTGCTTACCATACATTATGCCTTTACATTACTTTGAATAAAGCCTACAAAATAGTTTACCTCACGTTTTAAAGTTATTTATTTATTTATTATACTCTAACATTATATAACCTGGTTTCTGTTCTTTAAAATACTGGATACCAGATCATCTCAAATTTGTTCGTTCTGTGGTTTCTGCTCCCAAAACATTTCCTATATTACAAAGTCAGGATCCGAACCCTCGGGTAGCTTTGCTGATGTTTAATGGGAGATTGATAGCAGTAAGGGAATCAATGCCTTTTCCCATCGAAAGCAGCCTCGTCAAGTTGACCAATTCTCACTGAAAAGGCAGGAACTTGCTAAAATGTCCAAATGTGAAAGATTCCACACATTTTTGTAATTATTGTGTCATACTAAGGGATGCTGTATCAGGTGACACACGAAACTCTATCAGGATTCGAGTTAGCATATTACTTAGACAGTAGTGCAGTCATGAAGTTTGAATAACTTTATTGCTCTCTAATGGTTTGGGATGATGAATTAGGATTCGTATTTTGTGTTTCTTCCAAACGTAAGGAACATATCTTTTTATTTCTGTTGGGCTGTGGATTAAAATTACAATGGTTGCAATTTGAAAGACATGTCCACTGGAACAGTGTGAGGGACATATACAACATTGCTATCCTGGAACAGAGTGTGCCATGAAAGACAGGATAGTGCCAGAACCTGGACCAAGGGAGCTGACTGGCAGCAATGTTTTCATTGGCTCCTGACCAGGTGATTAGGTTGTGTGTGAGAGCAGTGTAGCAGACTAGCTCCTAGCTTGAAAGGAAAAAGACCTAAAACTTCTCTCTCATGTGTGTGTAAGATTCCAGTAATCCTACAATAATAGCTAGCTGGCTTTTTCTCATATCTCTATAACCTGCTCTCTCGCAAAATCTCTGTCAAGAGGCAAAGGCGAAAATCACTTTTAGAGACAGGTTTTGTGTGTCTTGTATAGGGATGTGTCTTGTGCGTGTATAGGGATTTAAGAAGGGGTAGAGTTTAGGTTATAGAGTTAGAAGTTAGCAGTTCATATTTCTTTATGCCACTGATTAAAGACAATTTGTTCAATAAAGTTATTTACTTAAGTTTACAAACCAGCTGTTCATATTCTGTTAACCTAAATCAAACAATTAGGTGGGTTGATCAAACTTTTCACATTTGCCGTGGCTCGGGGAGCAGTGGGGCTTGATATTGCAGAGCACTGTCCCTGGTGGGTCATGACACAGAGGGAAGAAAAAATAAGAAAATGAAAAATCCCAATTGCCCCAAGTTTCATAAAAGGCAAAGAAACACTAATCTGGAAACATCATGTATCTGAGCTTAGGAGCCTGTAAACTCCTCAGGCCAAAACTAAGATTGGGAACAGGATTTTCCTTTCCATTTTTGGTAAATTTAACATAGTCACTCTAATCTTCTTACAGGAAAGTCTTTTCTTGTAGAGATTTCAAGTAATGAACCTATGGAGTTCCAAGTCCATTATTCTACAGTAATTTATTTAAAAATCTTTTAAAAACATCTTTTTTCACTAGTCTTCCATCTTCCCCATCTCTAATGAAGATGTTGACTATTGCTGGGTCATAGCTTCACAGGTGCCAATCACCCTCCAATACAGTTTGATGGAGGTATTATTTTAATAATTTGGTTCTCAGGATATGGATGACACTAGCAAGATTACACTTATTGCCAATAATTACTTGTCCTGTGAAAGTGATGGTGGGCCATCTTGAGTAATAAACACGTGGCATTAAGAGTAAAACTGCAGTGTGGACTTGGTGTCACATATGGATTAGACTGAGGCCAGTTCCCTCAGTGAATGACACTAATGACCCAGTCAGATTCTTCTCTTTTTTTTTTAAAAAACAACAATCTGGCAGTTTTTCTTCCCACCTTGTCTACTGGCAATCCTGTACCTACCCCATTAATTGAATTCAGTTTTACAATGGTGGGATTTGAACACTCAATCTCTGCGTTGCCTGTCCAGTACCTTAACCATTACACTATCACAACCTTTGAAGAGTCTGGTCAAAAGGGGCATCACAACTGAGCCCAAGCATGTCCTGGCTTAATCTCCATGCTAATGTATATTCAATTACAGGAGGAATAATTCTCTCTTATTCCTACCCCAGTGGAGTCAGTGATAGCACCCCGATCACCATTCCAGTTGAGATCAGTTAATTCAGCACAGATCTGGGGACAAACTTTAAGACTTGCTGGTTTCTCAGTTTACCACTTAATAACATTGCTGAGCTACTGGGGAACCAGAAAAATTTACTTCTGGGATAGGCATATAAAAATGATGTGAACTTGTTCATTGGGTGTAATTTCAATTTGGGATTAGCCAGCAAGTTCCATTAATGCAAAGAAAAATATTATAAATAATTATACTGAAGTATATATTCTTGTTAGGCATATTTAAATACCACATTTTGGTTTTTTTAATTGCCTCTAGTACAAAAAGGTTTGCATGCACCACCACTACAGCGCAAAAAAAAACAAAGCTATTGTCTGTTTGACATAAATGATTATGTAGATATAGCATCTCCACAACATTACCAAAAGTGGTGTTGAGAAGAACCATCTACTGAGCCTTCAGGCACTTTTTCAATGATGATAAGCCCCTTATAACAATTCGGTGCAAGACCCATGAAAACTAGTCAGCTCAGCAGTATAAGACAAAAGGTGTTGGCTCACAGATGTTGGCATTGTGGTTCACATATGCAAGATGGCCACTGAGGTGAGCTATTGAAGTGTTACAGATCAGGCACCAGAAAAAGTTAGTGCTGTAGAAAGCTCAACATCTGTAGTGGTAAATATGTAATGGTTGGTTACAAAGGTTATCATTTAGTTCACTTTGTAGTTTCATAGTCTCCCTGTGCCACACCGCTTTCTTGGCCAATTATACAGAATTAAGACATTCTGCGCATTCACTAACACTACATAACTTACCGCCTGGTGGTGAGCAAAGGAAAAGCTATTGATTAGTCTTCTGATTTCCCTTCCTCTTTGTGGTAAGATTCCTAGATTCCACCGAACAGGAATTCAACGCCGGGAAATCATAGAAATGAGCCTGCATTTTACCACTGTAGTTTCAGCCATTGAAGTGAGGGTGACTCAACCAGAAAATATACAGCAAATGAAAGAACTGGGCCATAAAGATCACAAGAACTGAGGTTTGATTGCGAATTTATACTGAACTAGCTAATCCAGCAGGGTAGTGGCAGGGAATATTCAAATTAACCTCATCGGCACCTCCTCATCTTTTGTTTTATTCATTCATGGGATGTAGGCGTCACTGGCTAAGCCAGCATTTACTGTCCATTTAAGAGTCAGCCACATTGCACATGTGGGCCAGACCAGGTAAGGACACAGATTTCTTTCCCTAAAAGGCATTAGTGAACCAAATGGGTTTTTACAACAATCAGCAATCGTCACACTTTTAATTCCAGATATTTACTAAATTCAAATTACACCATCTGCCATGGTGGGATTTGAACCTGGGTCCCCAGAACATTAAGATAAAAGCAAAAAACTGCGGATGCTGGAAATCCAAAACAAAAACAAAAATACCTGGAAAAACTCAGCAGGTCTGGCAGCATCTGTGGAGAGGAGCACAGTTAACGTTTCGAGTCCGCATGAGCTCTTCTTGTCCCACCCCCCTCCCCCCTTAAACCAGCTTATATTTCACCCCTTTTCTATTTTTACTTAGTTCTGTTGAAGAGTCATGCCGACTCGAAACGTTAACTGTGTTCCTCTCCACAGATGCTGCCAGACCTGCTGAGTTTTTCCAGGTATTTTTGTTTTTGTTCCCAGAACATTACCCTGGGTCTCTGAAATACTAGTCACTGATAATACCACAATGCTACCGCCTCCCCTATGGTTGACTCTTAACTGCCCTCTGAATTGGCCTAGCATGTCACTCAGTTCAAACGCAATTAGGGATGGGCAACAAATGCTGGCCTTTCCAGCGACACCAACATTCCATGAAAGAATAAAATAAAACCCTGAGCTAGTGAGGGATGATAAAAACAAAAATAAAAATACCTGGAAAAACTCAGCAGGTCTGGCAGCATCTGCGGAGAGGAACACAGTTAACGTTTGGAGTCCGTATGACTCTTCAACAAAACTAAGTAAAAATAGAAGAGAGGTGAAATATAAGCTGGTTTAAGGGGCCGGGGGGGGGGGGGGGGGGGAAGACAGGTAGAGCTGGATAGAGGGCCAGTGATAGGTGGAGATAACCATAGAACCATAGAACACTACAGCACAGAAAACAGGCCATTCGGCCCTTCCAGTCTGTGCCGAAATATTATTCCGCTAATAACCAAAAGATGTCACAGACAAAAAAACAAAGAGGTGCTGCCAGATCTGCTGAGTTTTTCCAGGTATTCTTATTTTTGTTTTGGATTTCCAGCATCCGCAGTTTTTTGTTTTTATCCTAGTGAGGGATGATGCCTGTTTTCAAGTACTATACTTCTAAATGCAACCCCGATATACATATTCTGATCAGGTGTAGATATCAATATACACATTACATGCAGGTACAATTAATGCCCTCAAACAAATTTAACTCTGACAGAATTAAGGTGTGTGCAATCTTAAGGTACAGAGCAGTACAATAATGTATTAAATCTTCAACCCCAAGTGTTTTAAAACAGATTTTTGAACAACAAATCTTCTATTAAATAGGTAAAAGGATTTCATTCCCTATTCAAAACTTCCAAAAAGAGTAACCATAACTTCCAAAAATGCTTCAGTTGGAATTAAAGTAGTAAATATTACAGCCATAGAAGGGTAGTATTGTGACTACTCATGCTTTTGAATCATGCTGGTACTCAGATTTGTGTTTACATGTGAAATTGTACAGGCCATTAAAAATAATTCTAGATATTAAAAACTCTAAGAAGAAAATCTAAAAAAGAAAGTTGCATAAATATTATTTTTAAGCTTCAATTACAAGTAACACAAATCTGGACAAGTTGCCAGACGATTAAGACTGGTGGCACAATTCACAGCTTTACCATATTGAAATCGGCTGACCTAAAACACCAATTCTAATCAGACTGACTGGATCAGCAATGATATGTTTGATTAATCCACAGGATTTCCTCAACTAAAGGGACAGTATCACAAAGGACACTGTAAAACAGCTGGTGCCAGGCAGCCTCATGCTCATGAGTCATGTCTCTATGTTGTTTAAAATGTCCAATCCACCATGTTGCACATTTTTGTACATAAATTCAGTTACATCAATCAATGCTGCAAACTCAAGGTTACAGGAAACAAATTTCTTTAATAGAACAATTGATGCATAGAAGTTCGACTGTCCATTTAACTAGAAGCCCTGCAGAAACTAAGAAAATCAAGAAGCAGCTTATCAGCAAAGCACAGAACATTCAAAGAAGTCACAAGTGATTAAATGATATGGATACACTTTGGAAAGAAGAATGAGAAGAGGAAATATAAACTAAATCACACAATTTTAAAGAGAATGCAGGAAGAGAGAGGACTGGGTAGGGGGGGTTCACATACAAAAGTCGCTTAGTGGTACAGAGCTGAACTATTGCTAAAAAAGGACATGCTGTCAAAGTTTTTTTGTCTTACGCTCATCAGGACAGATGCAAGAATGCCAAATTTCAAAGGGAGTAACAATTCACGCAGCATGAGGAAAAGGTGCTCAAAAAAGATATGGAATACTTACTCTTTTATACAGGCAGAAGGTACAAAAGCAAGGAATTAATGCTAAACATTTAGAAACTGATTAACTCTCAGCTGGAGTAGTGTGTGCAATTCTGGGCACCACACTTTAGGAAGGATGTCAAGGCTTTGGTGTGGGTGCAGAGATTTAACTGGATGCAATCAGGGATAAGGGAGTTCAGTTGTGCGTCGAATCTAGAGAAGCTCGAATTGTTTACCTTAGAGCAAAAATGATTCCAGGGACATTTAATAGAGATGTTCAAAATTAAGAGGAGTTTTGGTAACAGTAGATAAGGAGAAATTATTTACAATGGCAGGAGAGTTTATAACCAGAATACACAAGAACCAGAGCAAAAATGAGAAGAGTTATTTCTAAATGCATTGAGTTAGGGTGATTTGGAATGCATTGCCTGCAAGGCTGATGAAAGTAGATTCAATTGTAACTTTAAAAAGGGAATTAGACATGCACTTGCAAAGGAAAAAAATTCCAAGGCTATGGGGAAAGAACAGGGGGGTTTGATGAATTGAATGCCCTTACAAAGAGCTGGAACAAGTACGATAGGAATTCTCCTGTGCTATATGATTTTACAATATAGATATTATATTACTGCTGTCAAGGGAGCCAAATTCCACAAATTATAACATAAAGCCCCACAATAATGCTCGAAAGACTGCGGGTGTGGATTGCATGGCACAAATTGTAGCAAAAAGCTACAAATATTCTGAAAGGAATAGTATCACAGAATTATAAATCACGGAAGGTCATCATTTGGCCCATTGTGCTTGTGCCAGCTCTTTAGTAGAGTTTTTGAATTAGTTCCACTCCCCTGCTCTTTCCCAAAAGACCTATAATGCTTCCACTATTTTGAAAATCAATCTGCTTCCACCAGTCCATTCCAGATCACAGCAACTTGCTATGTAAACATTTTTTTCTCCTCATGCTGCCGGTGATTCTTTTGCCAATCTGTGACCTTTGGTTATCAACCCTTCTGCCACTGTCTGCTCTCCTTGTAAGGGCCTCGATTATCTAACCTGATGGAAGAACTCCAATCTTCCTTGATATATGATTTCATTGGATAATCTAAAAAAGACACATGGCAGCAAGCAATTACTTCTCAAATGGAAACCAAATTGTTAAAATTTTCTGTTCTGGCTTTATTTGTAACCTCTCAACTTTCTCCCTCTTCCACTGAAAGCAGTTGTTTATCATCTGGGATATGGCTCCACAGATGGCAGAGACCTTTCCACCCAGTTCTTTATTCCAACTTCTGTACACTTTATTCTTCATGTACGCACACATGAATACAGAGTAGTCATTAGGAGTAGGGTCTGTGACCAATTCCTCCCCCTCTCTCTCCCTAGTCGAAGAAAATGGAGATCACAGCAGAGTGTCCTCATCATCCACAGACTGGCTAACTCACTACCGCCCAGCAGTTGCAAATGGAATTATGCAGATCTATATGGTTTAGCACCACATCATACTATTGAGATAAGCAGTTGTTCAAATGGATCATTGTTCTTGGGCAACCAGCCTGCTTTGCAAGAACTGTTCAATAGTTTGTGCATCAATCGTATAAAAAAATTTAGGGAATGTTGTAGCAAATGCCATATCTAATAAGATGTTATTTTTGCATCAATAAATGTCGACATAAATTTTAAGTCAGAGAATATTTTTAGTGACTGGCACAATCAATTACCTCTTGTTGTTGCCCAACATGCTACATCTTAACTCTGTTTCCTAATCTCTTAAAATGACATAATATTTTACCAAGAGGCCTTGGTAAAGAAAGGTTGCCAGCTTGTGCCACAGACATGATGCTTGTAAACAATAGAACTTTGCACAAAAATATTTAATATTCAAGATTTTGTTGCAAAGTAATTAAAATGGACCAAGGTATTAAAGGAAACATGTAGCTAATACTTGAAAAACAAACCATGCCAGTGTACAGAATTCAAACCACAGCATAATCTACACAATAACATTTCATGGAAAATTCACAGGCTTATAAGGAGTTAACTGCAACTAGTGTCCTGATTTAAGCTGCAATTAAATCCTGTACTTAATGCAGCTTTAAATGACCCTATCGCTAAAATTTATGGCTGTTGTTAAAAAACCTTTGCTCAAAGTTTTGAGCATACCTTGTGCTCATATTTCACATAAATCAGCTGTATGAAATGAATTATTAGTGACAACATAATTGAGAACATTTAATCAGACACTATACTTAACTGCAGTCACATAATAGTTTCTTCAGGATCAGCTCTTTATTGTAAGCATAAAATGCAGGCCAGTTTTCTATCATTTTAAAAACACCTTTTAATCGCCAAAATAAAAGTTCCCCAATCAGTCCTCAAACTCTTGAACTACATGAGAAATAGGGGGAGTAGGCCATTTGGCCCGTCGAGCCTACACTGCCATTCTAAAAGATCATGGCTGATCTGATTGTGGCCTTAAATCCGCTTTCCTGCTTGCCTCCATAAACTTCGACTCCCCTGAAGATCAAAAGACTCAGCCTTGAATATATTCAATGACTCAGCTCCCACTCCTCTCTGAGATAGTGAATTTCAAAGATTAATGACCCTCCGAAGGAGAAATTCCTCCTCATCTCAGTCTTAAATGGGAGAGCCTTACTTTGAAACTGCCTCCTAGTTCTAGATGCTCTCACAAAGGGAAACATCCTCTAAGCATCCAACCTGTGAAGCCCCCCCTCAGAACCTTTTATGCCTCAATAAAATCACCTCTCATTCTTCTAAACACCAATGAGTATAGCCCAGCCCGCTCAAGCTTTCCTCATAAGACAACACCTTAATCTTAGGAATCAGCGTGGTGACCTTCACTGAACTGATGCCAATTTTTTTTTATTCATTCATTCATAGGATGTGGGCATCGCTGGCGAGGCCAGCATTTGTTTATTGCCCATTCTTGATTGCCCTTGAGTAGGTGGTGGTGAGCTACCTTCTTGAACCGCTGCAGTCCAGTGTGGTGTAGGTACACCCACAATGCAGTTAGGGAGCAAGTTCCAGGATTTTGACCCAGCGACAATGAAGGAACGGCAATATATTTCCAAGTCAGGACGGTGAGCGATTTGGAGGGGAACTTCAAGGTGGTGGTGTTCCCATATATCTGCTGCCCTTGTCCTTCTTGATGGTAGTGGTCACGGGTTTGGAAGGTGCTGTCGAAGAAGCGTTGGTGAATTCTTGCAGTGCAGATGGTACGTACTACTGCTACTGTGCGTCAGTGATGGAGGGAGTGAATGTTTGTGGATGGGGTGCCAATCAAGCGGGCTGCATTGTCCTGGATGGCGTCAAGCTTCTTGAGTGTTGTTGGAGTTGCATTCATCCAGGCAAGTGGACACTCCTGGTATGTCAGCAACAAATCTGCTTCTCTCAAGTTCCTTTTGGGCTGTAACTGAAAACCTGATGATCTTAATCCTGAACTTTATATTTTTAATTTTTTAAAGAAAATCATGCTTTGCTACTGATAATTCTAAGTTGTGTATGATCAAGAATGAACATCAAGCTGCCTGTTAGTAAAATAGGACAGCTGATCATTTATGACATACTCCTGACTAGTGCCTTGTAGATGGTGCACAGGCTTTGGGAAGCCAGGGGGTGAGTTACTAGCTGCAGGATTCCTAGCCTCTAACCTGCTCTTGTAGCCACAGTATTTATATGGCTAGTCCAGTTCAGTTTCTGGTCAATGGTAATCTTCTGGATGTTGATAGTGTGGGATTCAGTGATAGTAATGCCTTTGAGTGTCAAGGAGCAATGATGATATTCTCTGTTGTTGGAGATGGTAATTGCCTTGCACTTGTGTGGCACGAGTGTTACTTGCCACTTATCAGCCCAAGCCTGGATATTGTCCAGGTCTTGCTGCATTGGACATGGACTGCTTCAACATCTGAGTTGTCATGAATGGTGCTGAACATTGTGCAATCATCATTAGCAAACATCCCCACTTCTGACCTTATGATGGAATGAAGGTCACTGATGAAGCAGCTGAAGGCGGTTGGGTCCAGGACACTACCCTGAGGAACTCCTGCACTGATATCCTGAAACTGAGGTGACTGACTAACAGCCACAGCCTTGTGCTAGGTATGACTCCAAACAGCGGAGAGTTTTTTCCCCCGATTCCCATCGTCTCTAGTTTTGCTAAGGCTCCTTGATGCCACACTCAGTCAAATGCTGGCTTGATGTCAAGGGCAGTCACTCTCACTTCACCTTGAGTTCAGCTTTTGTCCATGTTTGAACCAAGGATGCAATGAGGTTAGGAGCTGAGTGGCCCTGGCGGAACCCAAATTGAGCGACAGTGAGCAGATTATTGCTAAGCAAGTGCTGCTTGATAGCAATGTTAATGACCCCCTTCCATCACTTTACTGATGATCGAAAGTAAGCCGATGGGGTGGTAATTGACCGGGTTGTATTTGTCTTGCATTTTGTGTTTAGGCATACCTGGGCAATTTTCCATATTGCCGGGTAGATGCCAGTGTTGTAGCTGTACTGGAACAGCTTGGCTATGGGCGTGGCAAGTTCTGAAGCACAAGTCTTCAGTATTATTGCCGGAATATTGTCAGGGCCCATAGCCTTTGCAGTATCCAGTGCCTTCAGCCATTTCATGATATCACATGGAGTGAATAGAATTGGCTGAAGACTGGCATCTGTGTTGCTGGGGATCTCTGGAGGAGGCAGAGATGAATCATCCACTCGGGACTTCTGTCTGAAGATTGCAGCAAATGCTTCAGCCTTATCTTTTGCTCTAATGTGCTGGGCTTCCTCCATCATTGAGGATGGAGATATTTGAGGAGCCTCTTCCTAGAGCAATTTGTTTAATTGTCCACCACCATTCATGACTGATGTGGCAGGATTGCAGAGCTTAGATCTGACCCGTTGGTTGTGGGGTCGCTTAGCTCTGTCTAACACTTATGCTGTTTGGCACGCAAGTGGTCCTGTGTTGTAGCTTCACCAGATCGACTCCTCATTTTTAGGTATCTCTTGTGCTGCTCTTGGCATGCCCTCCTGTACTCTTCATTGAACCAGGGTTGATCCCCTGGCTTCATGGTAATGGTAGAGTGGGGGATATGTCAGGCCATGAGGTTACAGATTGTGGTTGGATACAATTCTGCTGCTGCTGGTGGCCCACAGTGCCTCATGGTTGCCCAGTTTTGAGTTGCTAGATCTGTTCAAAATCTATCCCATTTAGCACAGTGGTAGTGCCACACAACACAGAGGGTATCCTCAATGTGAAGATGGGACTTCGTCTCCACAAAGACTGTGCAGTGGTCAATCCTAGCCATGCTGTCATGGACTGATGCATCTGCGACAGGTAGACTGGTGAGGATGAGGTCTAGTATGTTTTTCCCTCTTGATGGTTCCCTCTCCACCTGCTGCAGACCCAGTCTAGCAACTTTGTCATTTAGGACTCAGCTAGCTCAGTCTGCAATGGTATTACCAAGAGCCACTCTTGGTAATGAGCATTGAAGTCCCCCACCCAGAATGCATTCTGTACCCTTTCCACCCTCAGTACTTCCTCTAAGTGGTGTTCAACATGGAGGAGTACTGATTCATCATTGACTGTAGGGGGAGGGGGGGTGAGGTACATGATAATCAGCAGGAGGTTTCCTTGCCAATGTTGACCTGACTTCACATGGTCTGGATCCGATGTTGACGACTCCCAGGGCAACTCCCTCCCAACTGCATACCACTGTGCTGCTATATTTGCTGGTCAGTCCTGTTGGTGGGACAGGACATACCCAGGGGCAATAATGGTGGTATCTGGGACATTACCTGCAAGGTCGTCTGTGAGACAGCTCTACTACTTTTGGCACAAGCCCCCAGATTTTAGTAAGGAGAACTTTGCAGGGTGAACAGGGCTAAGTTTGCCGTTGTCTTTTCCGTTGCCGAGATCAATGGCGGGTGGCCGACCGGTTTCATGGAGTTAACTTTCATCTTCATTTCATTGAAATACTAAAAAATGCAATATCTTTCAACAAATGATGTTCTCTCACAGGATGACTGAATTAAAATAGCAGTAAAAACATTCTAGCAGTATGAACAACAGATTAGTTACAATGAAATAATTGCAATCAGACATTAGGACGTAATAAACTATACACATTTCGGATTATTAGTTGGTACTTCAGTTGTGTACATAATCAAAATCTTCAAAGGTAAATTAGAGCAGCCTGTAACAGTCTTGGAGACTTCTTCTGCAACATATGGTTAAGTTGATCCTTTTACCATAAATAATGCAGTGGTACACTCAAATTACTGGTAATGGCTTCATGCTACCTATAACCATTGATCCAAGGTTCACAGAGAATCATTTAACATTTGGTGAATTGTCAATTAAAAACACACAACTAAATCCTGAGGCTAAACATCAGCAATTAATCCTTCTAAACAACCCATTCACTTCAGCAGGAGACAAACTGGATAAAGACACCATTCAAAGCTTGATCAAAATACTGAATTTATTTGGTACAGGCAGCAAGTAACCATACGTAACAAGGAGGTCTAATTGTATTCTCTGTGTGGAACCTTTCCTGCGCCTCCTGCAGAGGTCGTCATCGGGATTGGTTCTGCGCAAGCCAGGTTTGGGGTGTTCCTTTCAGCTTACGCTGATGACATGCTCATGTTCACAGACCCGGCTGACCTGTAGACGATGCGTAAGTGCCAGGAGGTGTATTCTGCTGTGCCCTCTGCCAGGATCAACTAGGACAAGTGCTCTGGACTCCTGGTTGGTCAGTGCAGATAGACTCCCTATCAGAGGAGCTCAGGCCTTTCATCTGTAGCAGGACCAGTGTGCTCTTCCTGGGAGTCCATCTTTACCTGGCTGAGGAACCCTGGCCAGCGAACTGGCAAGAGCTGGAGGCCAAAGTCACCACTCGCCTGAAATGCTGGACAGGACTGCTCCAAGTGCTGTCTTACAAGGGTCAAGTGCTGGTCATAAAGCAACTGATCGCCGCCATGTTGTGGTACCGGTTGGTCATTTTGATCCCTCCCCTTGAGTTTGTCACAAAAATCCATAAGATGCTCAACGACTTCTTCTGGGGCAAAATGCTGCACTGGATTCTGAGTCTTCCGGTTAGGGAGGGCAGTCAGGCCCAGGTGGCGACTTTCTGCCTTCAGACCCTGCAACGATACCTTTACATAGAGCCTCCTCCTAGATGGTGTGCCCTGGTAACGTATTTCTTCCGCCAGGTGCACAGTCTGAATTATGATGTGCAACTCCTCTTCATCGGCCTGAGGGTCTTCGTGGCTCCTTGCAGGTGTTGCCCATCTTTTACCAGGGCCTGATCAAAGTCTGGATCATGGTAGCCTCGCATTGCAGCTCTCCCCCATCGTAGTGCTTGTCTTCAGGAAGCCACTGCTCAGGAATCCACACTCCACCTCCACCTTTATGACTTCAGGTGGCTGGCGGAGGAAAGGGCTGTGGCTGTTGGGGTGACCGGAGTTAGGGACGTGTTGGGTGGCACTGGGGTGGGCTGGATGACTTTTGACCTGGCACGTTGCACATCGGTGGGCATCCAGCTCTCGGCCGATGTCATCCAATACCTTAAAATGGTGGTGCTAGGCCCCGATGGCACACCTGGGTTAAAAGAGGCTCAAGTGTGCGGTGGACTCCCATCTGAGCATACCCCTGCTTGGACAGAATTTCACATTGGCCCCAAGCCCAGAAATCTCCCTTGGGAGCCAGAGCTCCACAACTTGAGCCACCTCACAGAAATTCCCTCTGTGCCTTTTCACATGGCGGGGAGGTTCTCTGTATGGCCGGCTGCTGCACACCCTTCACCTCCTTACCTTTGCCCTTCATCGAGACACACCTTGGCGTGTCCTTTTGCCATCTGGCAGCAGAGGTCCCCAGTGGGGGCTCTCTACGCAGAGGTCCTCCCCTTTTTCCATCAGGGACCTGGGGTGCAGGGCACTGCACGCAGCAGTCCCATACAACCATAGGTTGTGTTGGTTCACAGGTTCCCAAGATGCCTGCATCTTTTGCGGTATTGTGGCGTCCATGGACCACATATATGTTAGTTGCGTAAGGTTAGTGCCCCTTTTTAGTTTTCTTAAGGGGCTTTTCCTTAATTTTTGTCTGTACTTCAGCCCCGCTCTCCTAATCTTTGGAAACCCAGTGCGGAGGAAGGCAAGGAGAAAGGAGAATCTTCTACCAAGCCTGTTCCTGGGCCTGGTCAAGTTGGCCATTAACAGGTCCAGTCAGCAGGCAATCAAGGGGGTCATCTGGCCTGACTGTCTGCCCCTCTTCCTTGGCTATGTTCATGGCCAGGTGCCTCTGGAGAGGGAGCACACACTGTCCACTGGCACATTGGGGGCCCTCCATTTTCGGTGGGCATCAGGGGTTTTTTTGGTTGTCCCTTTAAGGGACTATTCAGCCACCTCCAAATGCCATTTAGGCAAGATACTGGCAGTTGACTGACACCTGCGAAACCGCACTCTAGGAAGGTGTTGGATCCAGCACCCTTTGGTTCATTAAGGCTAAAGGATCCTGGTTGCACGCTTGTATTGGGGTGACCGAGTTGGTACCAAGACAGGGAACATCAGTCGACCGTTGTTAGAATAAACACATGCTGTTTATTTACAAAAGGAACTCAGCAGTCACACTTGTGTGCTTAGAACTCAAAACTCTGTCTTTACTCTGCAGACTGTAACTCAAGGCTCCACAGAGGTAGCCCGTGCTCCTCTGTCATGGTACTCAGATCGTGTGACCTTCCATTACAACATTTGTCTTAAATGTATATTACACATCAGATTACTACAGGACACCATCCTTAAAAAAAAGAGAACTAAAATTGTCAAGTAAAAGAAGCTTTTAAAAATATCAATTGTGTTCTTTTTTGCCCAACTTACAACATGGATATAAAAGATATTATAAAAATTGGCCGAACATAAGTGATTTCTCTAACCTGATAGGCAAGTAACAAATAACAGAATGGATCTGTAATATGTATAGGGAAGATTTAACATATTTGGGATAGTCTACTGCAGATATAGATTGCATATTTAAATACATAGACTATTTTAAATTACTCCAAATTCTCTCAACCTCATGATTATATGAACCCATTTTGCTTAGTGTATGGGCATTCATGCTTCAATGCCTAATTTATTATTCCATGTGCAAAACACAGCAAGAATACAGAGTTGATTAATGGCCCCCAGCTTTATAGTAGCAAAAGCACAAATCTGCTAGTGTTTATCTACTATAAAAGAGCACTTCAGCACCTTCGTTCTCTAGGGTTTAACCAGTGTAACTGTAATGAATTCATTCTATTATGGCATATAGGCACACAGCATTTTCCAAACAAACATGTACTATACTTTAGATAAAAGCAAATAACTGCGGATGCTGGAAATCCAAAACAAAAACAAAAACAGAAATACCTGGTAAAACTCAGCAGGTCTGGCAGCATTGGTGGAGAAGAGCACAGTTGACGTTTCGAGTCCTCATGTCCCTTCAACAGAACTAAGTAAAAATAGGAAAGGGGTGAAATATAAGCTGGTTTAAAGGGGGGGGGGTGCTGTTGGGTCAAGACCCTTCCCCCTTAAACCAGCTTATATTTCACCCCTTTCCTATTTTTACTTAGTTCTATTGAAGGATCATGAGGACTCGAAATGTCAACTGTGCTCTTCTCCACCAATGCTGCCAGACCTGCTGAGTTTTTCCAGGTGTTTTTGTTTTTGTACTATACTTTATGTACTTCTCAATAATTATCTACCATTTCTTCTTTTTTGCTTTTCTCCCCTCCTCCTATCTTTAAAGTACTGGCTACAGTGTAATCTCACAGGCTTGGGAGTACCCTCTGATATCTCACCCAAACAGCTATTCTTCACATGCAAGGCTAGACAGGGAATACCTGTCTGAAGTGGAGATCATTGGTAGAGTCTACTCCTGTTCACAACAGAAGTGTATGACACTTTCCAACAATGTGTAAATTCATAGTAATCAGAAGCAGGAACATGACTGATTTTCTTCTTCTTAGCCCAAAGAAAATGCATCTCCATCAGAGATTATTTAAATTAAAAACAAGAATAAAAAATGAAATGTTCTAATCTGGCTGGCTCTACTTACACAATGTAACATTGGTTTTACCAATTGAGAAATTGGGGAAGCCACTTCAGATACAAGGGTCAAGCTCTTTGCAGAATACAATTGCAAAGTAAATGAAATAGATAAGTCAAAAAAAAAAGTCAAAGCAATATCACTAACATTAAAATGATAAGTACAATCTTGAGGTATATTTGTAGTCCCTAAAGTGAACATTATTGACAATTATTTGTTCTGAGTGGAGTATTACCGATAAGTATCACAGCAGCATGCAGTTCATTGCACTCCACGCTTGCCACAGAAAAACTGGTCAGAGTGCAGACCTTTAGTAGAGTGTGGTATGGAGTTGTGCAGTTCTAAATGATGGTGGTAAGACTATACTCGATAACGGTCCATTAAGGCTCTTAGAAAAACAATTGAAGATTCAAATCAATATGAAGATTAGCAGTTCATCCAAGATAACATGCAACCTTTTCAGTACAAATTTATTTCAAAAACAATTACCACAGTATAGTTACATAAATTGTTTAAAAATTGTCCATAAATGTTCGAAGTTCTCAATACTTATTTTGTATAAGGTAGCTGCCATTTACAGGAACTAAAACAGTTAATGCCTTTCAGCATTTATATTTAAAAGATTTAGGCTGCATTCAAAGGTAATTGGCAACAAACAACATGAAAAGCAGCAAGTGCAATAGCTTTGGGACAGCCAAAAAATATCAAGCTCCAGTACTTATACCTGCATGATTCATTTACAGTAATATCAAAGGCATCTATAAGCTTATATTTCTTATTAGTTCCACAAACCACCTTTGAATTAATTTTGAACTATTCTTCATAAACCTCATCTATTATAATTCAATCTGTTAAAAACCTCAGAGGAAACTATAGCATGCATACATACACAATGAATGGATTCAGACAGACATGGTTGTAATTTTGTAGATTTTCCACTAAAGTATTTTAACATGCACTGTGCATGACTGACAAAAGAAATGAACTGTTTTTATTTATGTGCCTTCCTGCCCCTCAACACAGAATAACCAGTAAATTAACATTCTGGTGCATGCTTTTAAAATTAGTTTGCAACACTAGCTCTATACTAAACACCATTAAAATAAAAATCATTTCAACAAAAAAGGTTGAGTATATACTTCCCAATGTAAAGCAATAGCTCAAAAAAATTAAATATAATTACAACTTCTTCTATTTCATTACAAACACACAGTTTTGGAGCCATACTCTTTTTTTACACATAACCAATTGGGTTGAAGTATTTATAGGATCACAGCAAATGATAGGATTAAATGGACTAAATCTTCTGAAACTTGAGATGACATCAGCTGCAGCCTGTAAATCACACCCCAATGCAAGTACTGTGTGATCTACAGCGGTTACACAATATCATTAGAATTTCAATAAGTGTTATGGATCAATGTGACATTGCCACAGACCAGAAATCAAGTCATGCCTTCTCCTTAACAACTGCCCCCACTAAAATTGCACTGTAGCACAAAAGTTGGACAGGTGACATTTTCATGAATAGTAAATAATAGAGTACAAGTCTAGACTCTGTCCTTCCAAACATAAGTTGTATATGGAGACATTTGAGTTGTGAAATTTGGGTAAAGTACTGATATAGATCCGTCAATGGGAGCACTTTGAAGTCATGCTTAACAGAAACAAAACAGAAGGTATAATTTTCAAACTAACTTGTGTTAAGTATGATCCTTCCATGTAGTGTACAATGACAGTATTATAAAAGTGAGGATATAGCCACTTGCAGTAGCAGTTATTAATATAACAACTATATTGACTTGCAATAGTTGGCTTCATAAATACTCTCTAGTATTTTTATTAGATTGGATGAAACAACTGCTGTCAATACTTGGTAAAGCTGATTCTACAACCTTCACAGATCAAATTTATGAATCGACACCTATGACATTGACAATTTGTTAGCTTGCAATCTGGACGTTTCCCTCATCACTCAAAATGGATTCAAACATCATATCTGCTGGTAATCACAGAAAGAAAAGAAAGGAAGACTTGCATTCGTATAGCACTTTTCATGACCACCAGACATCCCAAAGCACTTTACAGCCAATGAAGTACTTCTGGATTGGAATCACTGTTGGAATATAGGAAACACAACAACCAATTTATGCACAGCAAACTTCCACAAACATCAATGTGATAATCGCCAGATAATCTGTTTTTGTGATGTTGGTTGAGGAATAAATGTTGGCCAGGATACTAGGGGTAACTCTCCTGCTCTTCTTTGAAATAATGCCTTGGAATCCTTTGCATCCACCCTCACAGGCAAAAGGGGTCTTGGTTTACCATTTCATTCTGAAGACAGCACCTTCAACAGTGCAGCATGCCTTCAGTACTGCAGTGGAGTGTCAGCCTAGGTTTTTGTGGTCAAACCCTGGAGTGGGACTTGAATTTGGAACCTTGTGACTTAGAGGCGAGAGTGCTACCAACTGAACTATGGCTGACAAAGTAAGGAAATTGTATACTCGGAGGTTTGCTAATTCAATATTGGCTTTCACTATCTGTGTGGGATCCTGTGTCAGATGTAACTGCTTCCTCTGCTGGTGGGATGAATTTAGAATGCCAAAGCAGTTGGCAAGAGATTCTGCCTTTGAACGCAGGCACTTCACAGGCCTGGAGTTGTCAACAATCAAGGCAGTTTTTCTGCCTTTTATTGCCATGCTTTGATCAAAGCGACAAAGCCAACCATCAATAAGATCAGCATTAACACACTTCTTTATTATTTCTGTCCATTGCAGGCAGGGTAAAAGCATCACTAAAACAGAAGACATAAACAGTCAAACTGCAGCAGCTTTTCCACCCCCTTTCAGTCACCTTAGCCCAAACCACAAAAGCAATTTGCTGCTGAGCATTTTGCACTGATGAAAGCCAGTGTTCTATGTTGTGTAGCTTGTTTAAAATAAAGGACACTTTCATCTGCATTAGGGATGTCTTCAGGCTTGTAACAAGATAAAATTTCAAAGATGTTAATCAATTGTCGACTATCCGTGAGAGCTGTACGCGCTTCCCCACGTTTCATCCTGGACTTAATTGTATGGTTGTTTTTGAAGTGGCTGATCCACGATGCAAAAATTAGTTGGTTCCAAATTCTTAAGAAATTATTCGTTTTTTGCAGGAAGATGACGTAAGATAGCCCAGCTGTGCCCATTGTAATGAGGCTGAATATAAATTAAGCAATAGATCTCACTCGTCAGGATCATTTGGGGTGGGAATTCAAGTGAATTAATTTAAATTATTTTGGATGAAACAAAAAATTTCAACATATTTGCACAATTTCAATTCAAATTGATTTAAATTCATAAGTTTGAATTATTAAGAGGAATCATTTTAGGGAACAGTTTTTTAATGGCAGTTCTTTGTTCCAAGAGTAATTTAACATTACATGGATAGTTTTGTGGGTGATAAGCAGGGCCACTTCTTTACAGAGAATAAATAAGTCAAACTTCATTTCGATTGAAATGGAAGACAAGAATTTTTTTTAAACTGTTGCTTTGGAGGACCACATTCTGAGATTTGGTCCATTTATAGTGTATCATTACTGAATAAGCTAAATTGCATTAATTGCTACCAAGTGTAAATATCCTAGTTTAGGCTATTTGGATCAGTTCTCAATGAAAGGAGTGTGGCACTGGCCACATGTGGGTGTATTGGTTATTTAAATTTAGCTAATTGACAATCACAGGCACCTGACAGTTATTTCGTTACCTGAAATTGTTGTGTGAGAACCTGGTCACGATTACTTCCCCAATATTAATAACTGAGGAGGGCAATACATGAACTTTCACAATCTTGCAATTGTAAAGTGCTTTAAGATAATAGAAGATTACATGTGGCTTCACACAGAAGAGACACAAACTGAGCAACAGAGAACATAAGATGGTTGGCCAAAGGCACAATAAAAAAGGCCAGTTTTTAAGAAGGGCTTTTGGGGGGGGTGGGGGGGGTGCAAAATTAATGCAAAAGGGAGGGAGTTGCAAAAAGGGTGGAACCAACAGCTAAAGTCCCAGCCACTAAGTAAGGAATGAGATTTGAGGGGAAGGTGGGGATGTACAGGAACCTTTTCTTCTCTCACATTCATATGCAAATACATTGTAAATATGAACTGGCACATTCCTTAGGTGTATGCTCCAAATAAATTTACAAAATAAGTAAAAACAGTTATTTATTTATTTCAGAGATGTGCTAATATGAGATCGCAGAAAAAACGGCAAGAGCAAATTCGGGTGCCAGTTTTTAAAGAATTACGCAAAATACAACACAATGCTGAATATTTATTTATGTTTTTAATCAAGTTATGTCAACAGTTTTCCTTTAATAATGCTAATTTCTGTGAAGAGATCCAAGAATTGTGTGTTGACAGTAGTTATCTTCGTGTAGTGTTCGATAGATTAGTAAACATTTATAAAACAAGCACGGAAAGCCAGCATCTGAAAGAGGTTAAATAGCAAATGCTCACCAAGCTAAATTATATATTTCAGCAATATGAATGCGGTCAGACCAGAATGTTGTCAACATCAAACCATGTTGTAAAGGCTGCACTCTTCATAACCCACTACATTGAATTAGATTCAAAATGGAACATAAACATCAACCTACTAGCATCAGCCATTTCATTTGCAAATATTCTTCCAAAAATCTTGTTGCATATTACAGTATGAAATGATTTAAGAGTTGTCATGTCCAAGTTATACTGCAGAATATTATTTTCCATTTCAACGGTACATTAACAGCCAAACCCCGAATACATATGCACATTCGTAGTCATAACAACATTCTCACAAATGATTGTATAAAGTTACCAGTATGGCATGAGAATAGTCTGACTTTCCACACTGCTGTGCTCCCAATCCAGCTTTGTCACTGTGCACAAGTGTTTATGCAAATGCTGAAAATGTCTCCACTGGAGAAAAGGAAATATCAGAGCTACAACCAGCTCATTCTACAACCTTCTCGACCACAGTTGCGGAGTACATCTAAATACCGCAAACATCCACGTAACCCTTGCACACACAAATATTTCCATCTAATTTCTAAATATACAGATAAATGGACTCTATCATCAAAGTTATGCACGGCAGTCAACACTGATTCAGGAATGAAAACAGAACTTCCAGCTATCAAAATTAGTCTCAATACTTCATTTTCTGGTGGGTACACACAGCACTCTGAAAACCTTCAGTATAATGTGGAGCAGTCATAGCAATGGTACCAATGTTTTATTTTTAAAATAAGTCACTGAATCTTTAAAATGTATATAAAAATTCTCATTCACCAGAATTTATTATAAAATTAGTTCCCTTTATCTAGCACAATAAAAACTCACTGAAAACTGGCACCAACAATCGATCATGTTCCATTTAATGTTAAGCGGAACTTTGCATTCAATTTAAACTACAACTACATAATACAGCAACCCTGTTCTGGGATTATTCATCATAAACCCTGTAGTCGTATCTTCAATCTACCACATGCAGTACCCTATTCTTGCATCCATGAATTTAGTTTTCTGTATTGATTGCATTCATTTTTATTGAATTCTTCTCCATGAGCAGCACAGAGAGCATCCACGCTGTTTCATAAAATGTTTCAACCACAAATTTAAGAAGTATGTAACAAGAGATGGGTTGCACTGCAGGTCACATGCCTGTCTCGCCTGAAATATCTTTTTTAAAAAATGACCTCAGCGTTTTTTTTGTACCTCTCTTTTAATTTCCATTTTATAATCGGCCAAATGATATTTACCTCAGTTTGTTTCCATGGTTTCTGGATTTCATTGTTTTATTTCTTTTCCTGCATGCCTTTGCTTCTTCACACATATTTAATTATTCAGCCTCCCTGGTTTTTTCATGTCAAAACTTTCTCCGAGTTGATTCTCCCCTCCCCCGACTCTTTCTCGTCTTCAGAAGAAAACAACTTCAAACAACGCCAGTATGTTCAATAGACTTCACAGAAATAGGAATGGGGTGAAAAGTGCCAAGACTCTAATGCTTTAGAAACAAGCCCTTAATAGTTCAGACACTTTAGATAGATTCCATAGAATAATTTTCAATCACAGCCCACAATTCAAAAGAATCTGTAAAAATATTCTATTTTCATTGTATGTTTGAGATTTATCTCAGTATACAGAACATTTATTTACAAAAACCACCTTAAGGATTTTTGCAACCTTTGTAGGCAAGTGCTTGCCCTTTATTCAAATCTGCAATTTAATGTCATGACTATATGCTAAACTATTACTTCAGTTGTCCTAATAGTTCAGTGGATAAAAATATACCACATCCCTGTAACATAGCCCAATAGAATAGGAAGGCCCTAGGTCTATACTAAATTAGCTGGGTTTGCAGTTGGTCCACTGGGTTTGGGGGCAGGACAGGGTAGAAGAGAGGGAAAATAGGAAATAGACTGGCCAGATTCTTCACTCCAAACGGCCATTCAATAACCTGTGCAGGTGCATTTGTGGACTTAATACAAAAGGAGGATCAGGTTTATTCACAAACTTTGATCAACCAACTTAACAGAATATGGTAATACATTTTTCAGGATCTGCGCAGGTTGCATGCATTATGCGGTCAGAAAGATCCATGAAATTATTACATAAAAGTATAACATTAGAGAAAACTCACCACTGAACTCATTGATTTTATATTCAGGAGACTTTAGAAAACATGTACACCTTATCATGTGCAAGTGAATCTAACTTAGACAAAACAATAACTCGCATTTACATAGCTCCTACAACATAGAAAAATCCCAAAGGGAACAAGCCATCGAGGAACAAATTTCTGAGAGGATTGTAAAGCTGGAGGATGTTAAGAGATAGGAGAGATGAGGCGAGGCCATGGAGGGACTTCAACATGAGGATGAGAATTTTTTAAGTTTGAGGTGTTGAGGTCTGAAGTCAATATAGGTTAGCAGAGGGCCAATCGGTGAGCAGGGCCTAATGCGGCTCAGCATACATACAGCAGAGGTTCAGATACGCTGAAGCTTATGGAGGATGACGGATGGGAGGCTAGCCAGGAGACCATTGGAATAGTAGAGCCTGAAGATGACAAAGTCATGGAAAAGCAGATGGGCTGAGTCAGGGGCAGAACAATATTACAGAGCTTGAAGTAGACAGTCTTTGTACTGAAGGTGGGTTTGGGCCAGGAGCCAAACTTGGGCGTCAAATAGAACATTAAATTTGTGAGGAATTTGGTTCAACCTGAGAGTGTGGCCAGGTACAGGGAGGGAATCAATGACAAGGGTATGGATTCTGCAGCAGGCACCAAAGATAATGGCTTTGACCTTACCAATGTTTAACTCCAGGAAATTCAGAGAAAAGTGCCTACTAGAGGTGGTGGTAGTAGTAGTAGGGAGGGTTTAAGGAGATGGAGAGGAGAGAGCAAGCAGAGGGTTATCTTTACTCTCCAGAATGAACTTGGAATAGTGAGTTGTTTTGGTAGGGGACAATGAGACCCAATCTAGATCTTGAACTAGATCAGACAAAATGTATGGTGATAGCTAACTAAATCAGTTGTGCACCAGATATGCTCATGGATTTCTACATGCATGCAATGGTGCATAATGAGTACTTATTCTGCAAATTAAGGTTAGCTTGCTGCACAAAATCTAACTTTTCTGATGGTCCAAAGACCATGAAATTGGATTTTTTTAAATTGTTATTAAAATGTATAATTTAAGATGTGAACCCAGGATACTAGTTTGTTGAAATCAAGGCTCCTGAGGTCTGTCTGTCTGTTGGACCCCGGGGATCAAATTAAAATTCTGCACTACTAGCTTCCTGTCACTAGAGGGAACTCAATAATTGAGAATTTTGCACACTTTATATTTCAGAAGCATGGGAAATGTGACCTAATTATCTATCTCATGGACCCAGTAAGCTAGATTAAGGTACACCATCTGGTTATGTATAAAGGTACGATAAGCTTGTTGAAATATTATTTTCCATCAGGTTCCAGTTGTGGCTGCAGCTTCTGCGCAGGAAGTTCACCAATTCAAAGCTGAAAATCTTAAAAGGCCTTTTAGATGCGAGGCGTGATTCAGCGACATAGGATCTGAAATTCCACTTTATTAAACTAGCTTTTCAGAAAGCAAGCATGGGTGACTGTACCAAATCTGCCTTTCCAGCTGCATCAACAAGTTCTGCCCCCACAAGAACTATTGCCTGGCCGTGTTTACTCATGCTGCATAATATCTGAGCAAAATGCATTGCTAATAAGCAAAGTTTGAGAAAGTCATGTTATGCATTTCAAGTGTCAAGTATTATGACAGCCCAATGATTTAAAGCCCAAATCCTGCTGGTCACTGAATTGGGAGTATTCAGATTTAACAACGTGAAACACTAAGACCGCATGAGTCCAACTATGCCCAAACTGGCCTGAAACTAAACCTAAAGTAGTCCCAAGTTAGCTGTTGTAAAACCAGCTTGTGTAGTTACTGGAGATAAGGCTTCTTTCCTTCGATTTACTATGAATTTCCAAAAGCCTTCATACCAAACAAATACCAATGCACCACAAGGGGGTCCTTCTGATCAGTCTACAGGTTAGGATAGACACTGAGCCATGTATGCTCATGATACCCAACAAATCAATTCCTCTTGTGGAAAAATCTAGAACTAGGGGCCACTGTTTAAAAATAAGAGGTCGCTCATTTAAAACAGAGATGAGGTGAAATTTTTTCCCTCAGAGGGTCATGAGTCTTTGGAACTCTCTTCCTGAAAAGATGGTGGAAGCCGAGTCTTTGAATATATTTAAGAGGTGGATAGGTTCTTGGTAAGGGGGTGATAGGTTATTGGGGTAGGTGGGATGCAGATTTCAGGTTATCAGATCAACCATGTCTTATTAAATGGCAGAGCAGGCTCAAGGCGCTGAATGGCCAACTCCTGCTTCTTGTTCACATATAGGTCATACTGCAGTGGGGTAATGTTGAATACTAGCCATCCACTTCCCACAGTACGGAACAAAATTAAAAGAAGAATCACTTCAGGGAAATATTTTCTAAATTAGCCTTAAAATGTGACATTTTAAGAAAGATGAGCAACTTATAGCATACACAAAAGAGAGCAATTTAATTTTTACAATTTGGGAGAGAATAGGCAGTAATATATACTTTTTAAGACACTTAGGAATTCCTGTCTGGCCATTTACAAAGCATCTGAGAGCAAAGTTACACAACTGCATTTACAACCATTATTTACAAATATGCAAAAACCCTTAATTCACTTTACTGTTGCAGATATGACCAGAAATGTGAAGCAAGAAATGTCTGCTCATCTGCCACTTAGCAAATAGGCATTGAATAAAATTAATTCAAATTTGCATTTACTGTGTCAATAAACTAATTTTGTGAAGTCATAGAAGATGTTAATTTCTGAAGAAAAGTGACTTTGTAAGCATGACAGTTATTACTTTAGATGTTTCACGTCCCCTTATATACACTGGGGTATTGCAGATACCTAGTGACTCTAAATTGACCTGAACTATTATCAGAGGTGGGGAAGCAGAATAAAGAAAATGCGGCATACAGAACAGCTTACAATTTTTATCCCTGCAACAAGATGCATAATGTTGTTCATACCAACCTGGCTGTAATGACATGAGTCTTTAATTTGCTGGGTGGAGGTTTATGTGGCATATAAACATCAACATAGACCTGTTGAGCCAAACGGCTGTTTCTGTGCTGTAAATGCTACGTAATTCAAAGCAAACTACAAAAAAATTAACTTGTCAAAAATGATCCAAAGTACAATATGAAATGCTGTAACTAAGAATTACCGATGTTGTCTTTAATTTTTAGCACAGCTGTCAACAGATCTGAATTGAGCAACACTACAAGCTAACGAAGCAGAAGCAGCACTGCCCCCAAAGTCACCTCCAGAGCAGAGCCAGTGCAGCAATGTAGGAGTGGGGGATGGGGCTCGCAAGAGCTCATCCCTCCTGTACAAGCCACCAAATCAGCCTTCGCATTACTTGCATTTTTTTGTCACCAGAACTGTGGAATCCAACCTGTATTGTAAAGTGAGGAATTCCACAGCATCAAAAGCCCCACCTTGAATGTGACACAAGATGTGCGCACAGGACACATGTGTACCCTTTATTACATTCAAGATTAAAAAACTATTTGATCAAGATACACGTCCACTGTTGAGGCTATTGTACTTAAATTGGAATGTTTTCTTACTATCATGGCTGCCCACTCATTTGCAATAAGACCAAAATAACAATTCTACAAATCCATCCCATTAGACAGCATAAACTTTCAACAGGAAGAAAATCATCCAAAAGACTGCCATTATTTTGAAGTGCTAGTCATTACCCTGACAGGTTTATGCAAGTTGCAACTTTGTTCCCCAGGTCATAAATACTTAGCATACTTTTGGAGGCCTCAGGAGATAAGGAAACGATTACACCAAACAAGCTGTCAAACTAATTTGCACTTCACAAAACTACATATGCATAAAATAGTTACACGTTTCCTGTTAATTCTTCATACTTCCTGTGTTTGGCACTTTTCAAATCCACTTTTAAATTTAGTGTCTATGTAGCTCAGGTGGAGAATTATATGCACTGATCCTCCACACATATGATTGAAATTAGCTCCTTCATCCCAATAGTATTCTAGACCCACATTTTTGTCATTGCTTCCCTGAATATCTTGACTGGGATTAGGAATTAAGTTTGGGGCACTGCTATTTTTTGGCACTGACTTCAAAATGCTCCTGTCCCCCATAGGGTTGGTACACCAAACTTATTCCAACACATTTTGCAGAACTCTATCTCTGCCAAATAGAGTCTGTTGAAAGATTGTACCTAGATAAATAGTGTTTAGTTTTATATTTGGATTCACTTCTGAAGTAGCACAACATTAAAAATTGGCATGCTGTTTGCGTACAACATTAAACCCAGTGTAATATAAATAGAACACAGCGGTGGTACAGTCAAACTTTTTAGTTCATAAGTAGTTTCTTGGTCTCCACTTTAATAAAAACTCCTCCAATTAGCTTACCAACAGGACTGTTGTCAGTTTACAGAATGTAGATCTGAAGAGTTCAATCATTTTCTTTAATAACTAGTTCCAGCAATAGTTAAGTTATGCTGATTTTGAATATATTTCATTATAAGTTGTTTATTTTTTCCTTTTAAATTTATCTGTTCTTTAACTTTCAACACAACCTAAAAAATGCAGCCCTAAGTTAGATGGCCAGAAGTTCCAATAGTGCTAAACACATTGCAATCAATTATTAAAACTAATGTTCTAGGCAGCAACATGTTGTACCATTGACCAGTAGGATGCAAGTGAATAATCTTGGCCAGCTGCAATACCTAGAGCCCTAACCAAACCATACAGGCAGGCTAGTTAGTTTGGCATTCAAAGATTCTGCCTATTAGTTGCCAGAGGTTTAGTTGGTGGCTTGTATTGGGTCGCTAAGTATATTCAAGGCAGAGATCGATTTTAAATCAGTAATGGAATCAAGGGTTATGGGGAAAAGGCAGGAAAGTGGAACTGAGGATCATCAGATCAGCCATGATCTCATTGAATGGTGGAGCAGACTCAATGGGTCAAATGGCCTATTTCTGCTCCTACATCTAATGGTCTTATGGTATAATTCATGGCAAGTGGCAAAGTGAGGAAGGCTACCATATGAAATGGTTGGACACTAAACAACCCAATTAAAGGGATTTAGAATGGGTCAGTCAAAATGAAATACCAAATGTAACTGAACAGAACTTTGAAGCTAGTAAAGGTAACTCTTCATGGGATTGTAGGAGGTTCCTGATAAAGAGAATCATACAAAGGACTCCATTTTGAGAACCGAATTGAGTTTATCCATTAAGGTACAGCCAACGAACTGTTTCATTGTCACATTAAGGATATTAACTTGGAGGTGGGGAGGAAGCTTGCTAGGATTGATTTATGGCCAGGAAGTCAAGTCAAGAAGAACAAGCATCCCAAAGGATCTGCTGAATTTTATGATAGGACTTAATTTCTGTCCCCTTTTCTTGGTGCAGCCAGCCAGAGATGTTGGCTGGATAGACGTTCCACAACAGAGCATTGCCAGACAGTACAAAGAAGCTGCAGAAGTTCAGAGGTGCCACAGGAGGGGAAGGTCAGAGAGAGATGTCCCATGGAAGTGGGCAGTTTGGGGTCAGGATTCAGATTTCTAACATTTTAACATCCCAACTTATCTGACCCATGATAGTAAAAAAACAAAATTCTCCCAAATATCTGTCCCATAATGTACAAGTGCCTGGAGCGGCATTTTATTTGACTGTAATATTTCATATTTGGTTATACAATTAGCACACTTGCTTTCAAGTAGTGAAGTGTAACTTGTTTATAAATATTATTGATACGCCCCATTCACCTAGCAAGTTTATCCAGTGAGCGGCTGACCCATTACGAGGCAGAGAAGTCCTAGGTTTATTCTTCAATAGTTTACACAGGCCTAATATTATAGGGAAGGGTGGTAACTGGCATCCATTCCCCTGCTTTAGGGAAAGGAAAATAACATTCCAATGCCTGACTGCAAACTCGTGACAATTTTTGCAATTGCACATATATAGATATTGAACAATATCTATTTAGCCATGATGCACCCAGCGATTTAATAATCAAAGAATCAAAAATAATGACCATTTGGGTGATGTACAGGAGCACCCAGACCCACAGCAAACAATGTCTTTACGAGAGAAAAAGGGCGAGAACGCTTGTTTAAAAAAAGGGCATATTAAATGTAATATTTATTGACTTATCATTTTATGCTCTATTCTATTTTACAAACAAAGATGGCACATAGCATAACCAAAGATTACAGGACTTTATTTTAGTACATAAGCTGTTAGTTACCAACATATTCATCTTAATGTTTAGAATTAAGAATTGAATTTCATGTGAAAAATATTCATATGCAATTAAAAATGCATCTCCCTAACGATTTTACATTCTGCACAATTCCCAATGACACAAATAAAAGCAGGCAATTAGTATTTCCTTTCCATCCCAAAAAGGTCACGGTCAAAAGGATGTTAATTCATCATCTCTGCACTACTCCCATTCTTGAGCAATGCAGGTGTGGAGACCTACAGTGCGTCATATTCCCAATGCATGGACATTCACAGGAAAGAATGAAAACATGGAAGTGCTGAGCTTTATAACTGGATGCAATAGATGCAGGAAGGGACTGGTCAGGAAGTAAGCACTATGAATACCTCAAGAGTTATCTTTTTAAAAAGTGAAGCACAGCTGCAATGAAACATTAATAAAATAATTAGATTAATGGCAAACTGCACAAAAGGTTTAACTTATTCACTATTCATCTATGACCAGAACACACTACATAACTATTAAAATTACTTAAGTAACAATATTCAGAGCAAAATAAATTGATGTTATCACAACATTTCATTAGAAAATTGCAGCAAAAATTAAAGACTAGGCTTACCACTGGCTAGTGCAGTACTAAACCATATAAAACAGGAGCTCTCTAGTTCAATTCATTCAGCGCTCACTTAGTAAAACTCAGCAGGGGCACTCAAATTGCGTTCACACATGTGGGCTATGAAGGAAAGGAAAATTTTAAGTAAAAAAGTCAGGAGCAATATTGGAAAATGCTTGTATCTGGACTTCAAATGAGAGTACAGTCAAGATTAGCTGTGATGTCCCAAGGATGAAGAGCTTGCTGACATTTATTATCAAGGCTGATGCATGAAGATTGGTCACTCAAGAAAGCAACAGTCAACTGCTACACATGGAACAATGGGAGTAACTCCAAAATTCTGAACTCCAAATGAGTGGCCATGTGCACAAAGTGCATAAGTTGAAAAATCAAAGTTGAGAGCAAAAAATAACCATTATATAGCCTTGCAAGAATCAATGTCTTCAGAAGAGAAAATTGAGAAGCTGACACAAAAATATCATGACTCTAGAACAAAGTAATAGGCAACACCAATAGGAAAAGGTAAATGAATGAGAAAATAAATAGTAAATAAATCCGCCTCTGTCTTATTCCACAAATACTTCCTCATTCCTCCTCCACTCATCTACAACTTTTCTAACACCTTCTGTCATTTTGACGCATTCTAGCTTTCCAAATCCAACTGTCTCCTTTCACTATTGGCATAGTGTGTCTACAAGAAATCAGCCAGAATTCCTGCTTATGATGATTATCCAGTCTGCCAGATGCTGTGCATAACCAGCCATCAAACTCTGACAGGATCAGACTTAGTTGTGCGGCTCACCACGGAAATGAGCTTGTTCATAGATGACTTGGGCAAAGTTCTGTAAGGTGGCCAGTGCCTAATGATCCATAATACAGCTAAGTCTTCAGTGGGAGAGAAATAAAGGAAGAAAATTGTCCTTTTTAGGGGCTAGAATTTAACTTTCACATTCATGAGTTTAGTCAGCTGCAATTCTCATGGGATAAAATGACAAGAATGTTCCCGAAACATCGTTAAAAATGAAAAATAGTTATCAAATGTTTGGTGGCAGTCACCTCTTCAGCATTTCCAAGGTATGGAAGAGTAACAGTACCCCTCATTCTATACCTTTTATAAAATAATTCTCCATGCAGAAAAAATACCTTTTGCAAGATTTCTCTCACCTGAATTCCTTTAAGCAAAATTGGCATATGAATAAACAGTGCAACAGTGTTTGGGAACTGTAGTTCAATGTAACAACACTTAGCTAATTCAACAGGAAAGGAATTACTACGATTCAGTTGTCAAATTCAATGTTCAAAAACAAAACAATTTAAAACAATGAAATGTTTTACTCAGAAAATGAAACAAATCATGTGCAAATCAACATAAAACTACCTTTCCCTGTTGACCTGGAAAGAGTTTTAGTTTATAAACATCTGAAACAAGCTCGGAAACAAACTGTAACTAAAGTGCCCATCTAACTAACTGTCCTAACTAACAGAACAGATAATGAAATGCATCCGCTGTAAAATACATTTTAAGAGCAGTACAGAAAACAAATGTTGAATTTCAAATTTACCGTTTAAAACGGTCAATATCTCAATAGCTCTGTTGGCAAAGACAGTGAGTAATTGTGCCATACAGAGCGAAAGGTCTCTTACCCACATGTCCGTCACTGTGTCCAACCCATCTCCCGCCCCTCTGTCTTCGCACCTTCCTCTCCCTTCCTGAACCATGACAGGGTCCCCCCCTTGTCCTCATTTTTCACCCCACCAGCCTCCGCATTCAAAGGGTCATCCCTCCACCATTTCCGCCAAGTCCAGCATGATGCCACCACCAAACACATCTTCCCTCACCACCTCCCCCCCCCCCCCCCCCCCCCCCCATCGGCATTCTGTTGGTCCACTCCTGTATCACCTCCCCATCCTCCCATCTCCTTCCCACGCAATCACAGAAGGTGCAACACCTGCCCCTTTACTTCCCCCATCCTCACCGTCCAAGGGCCCAAACACCCCTTTCAAGTGAAGCAGCACTTCACTTGCATTTCCCTCAACTTGGTCTACTGCATTCACTGCTCCTAATGCAGTCTCCTCTACATTGGAGAGACCAAACACAGACTGGGTGGCCGCTTTGCAGAACACCATTGGTCTGTCCGCAAGCATGACCCAGACCTTCCTGTCGCTTGCCATTTCAACACACCGCCCTGCTCTCATGCCCACATGTCCGTCCTTGGCCTGCTGCAATGTTCCAGTGAAGCTCAACGCAAACTGGAGGAACGGCACCTCATCTTCAGATTAGGCACGTTACAGCCTTCCGGACATAACATTGAGTTCAACAACTTCAGATCATGAAGTCTCTCCTCCATCCTCACCCCTTTTTGATCCCCTTTTTTCAAATATTTATTTCTTCCCACCTATTTCTATTATTATTTTTAAAATTTATTTCCATTCATTGTTTTATCCCCTTTTAGCCTATTTTGATCCTTGCTCCCACACCGCCCCCTCCCCCCACTACACCCCCATTAAGACCATCTGTCACTGACTCATCCTGCTTTCTACTCAATGTCACCAAGAGCACCTCCTTTAGCCAATATCACCACTATCAACACCCCTTCGACCTTTTGTTTATGACATCTTTTGCAATCTCTCCTTTGCCTCCAACTATCATTGGCCTTCTATTCAACTTCATCTGTCCCACCCCCACCTTGTACAGTATATATTTCACCACATTTCTACTTCTCTTTAGTTCTGAAGAAGTTATCTGGACTCGAAACGTTAACTCTTTCTCTCCACAGATGCTGTCAGACCTGCTGAGTTTTTCCAGCAATTTTTGTTTTTGTCTCAGGTTAAATCCTTGGTTTGAGCCAAGTTAAAAGTTACCTTAGCCAGTGTGAAGAAGGGTGTTATAAGTGGACTCAGGACTATTTTCTTTGGAGTGGGAAGCAGGGAGGAGAGAATCAGCTACAGTAGTGACCTGGCATTCACAATCTAGGCACCAACAACATTAGTGAGAAACTAAGTTAGTGAGGAATCAGTATCCAAAATTTGTTGTCAAAATAATGGCGAGGTTAATTGCACCATTGTAACTTCAGGCAAGAGCGGATGGTAAATTAAAAACAGAAATCAGTGTCTGTGATGTACAGTGCCACTGTCCGCTTCCAAAAAGAACATCTCATTGCCTAGTTCCTCATTCAAATACAGTGAGCAGCATAAAGTTCCTATAGTTTCATGGCAGATGTGAAGCAAACTCACCACAAAGTTAAGTCAAGTTACAAGTATCCTTTTTAACAGTGTGATGTGTTGATTATAGCCAGTCAACTTCTCTAGCACTGAAATTAACTGCTACAGGTATGAAGTCTTCCTTCAGGTTTTAATTATTGGAGATTTTATTTAATTTTTAAAAAACTTACATCAACCCTTCTCATTTTGTACCTGAATTGACATTGCATTCAACATTTTAATTTACAGTTCCTCCTCAGTCCTTGAGCTGTCTTTCGCTGAATCATTAAAGCACAGGAGGCCATTCAGCCCATCAAGTCCATGTGAGCTCTCTGTAGAGCAATCCAGTCAGTCCCATTCCCCCGCTCTATTCCTACAGCCCTGCAACTTCATTTCCCTCAAGTGCCTATCCAGTTTCCTTTTGAAATCATGAATCGTCTCTGCTTCCACCACCCTCTTCCATCTGATTGGTTAAGGAGATATTCAATTGTTTTCCCCGTTTGTTCAGCTGCCCCGTGGAAGGCATTGCCCAGTTTCCATCTCACACTTCCAGCAACCTGCAGGGCAAAATATCATGGAGATTAAATAGGTACAGGCAAGTCTAGCTAACAGCAGGCACCGTTCTTTGGCAAGGTCAGATCACTTTGTGATGCATTTAGTTACTTCTTTTACCAAGGAGCAGTTTTATCAAAAACTTTCAATTCTAAGCATTACCTGAAAGCCTGAGACTTACATTTGCAGTTGTGTATGAAGAAGCCACCTCAGCTGCCAGAAGAGAAAAGTGTAGGTGTCAGTTCAGATGGTGCTGCTTTTGTGATATTTCATTGGAGTCGTTAATTAGCTAAAGCAAATCATTTGAGTTTCTTCCAAGCGTTCACTACGTTTCATATTATCTGTCATTTCTATCACACAGTAGATTGTGTTCCTTACATAATGCAATTCAAGGCAGCACTCGCTAACTTCTTTTATCAGAACAGCAGTGTTCAAGGTCATTTAAAAAGCGCTTGAACATCTTGTTACCAAATGGAAAAATGCCGAACATTTAACTGCCAGTGAATCCTATCAGTGATTTTCAGGCTGGAAAGGGAAGCTAAAAAAATGTGGGTAGAATTTTCATAATTTGCTTGTTCAGGCTTTGAAGTGTTCTGAACATTTCTTAAACAGAGCTTTAAATAGAGTTTCTTAAATGTAACAACATAACTGAAAACCAGTATCAAAAATTCACTTCAAAAATGAAACTCCACAATATCCAGGCCAACACCTCTGTGCAACTGTCGTGAAAATACAATAATTCTCATAATAATATTGTGATTTATTGAGCAGTTAATAGTGGGATTTAAAATTGAATTGGAGACCACTGGTCTGGAGGTTTTGAGTCATCAAAAAGCCAGGTTTGAAATGCTAAATACATAAACATGGCTGAAGTTTTAGAATGTGAGGTGAATGGAAAATTTGCATTTTTAGATAAACCAGAGTAGTTTGAATTTCAAAGAGATGGTAAGATGTTAATCTTAGCCAGAAGAAGCTAAGCCAAACAGTGTTTTTATTTTTCCCGACAGGTTACTGATAATGTAAATCTTTCATAGTCCTAATTTTACGTGGAAAGCAAAGTTGCAAAAACACATGGGAAAAATCGAATTTGCATTAAAAAGGGAGAACCATGTATAAAAGAGATGAGGCTGTGTGTAAAAGGGGGAAGGCATTCTAAGATCTAATACAAGTGTGAAAAGCCTACAGCCTCTGTGCATCAAGTTGCTGTCTACAGGAGCCGAAGCTGAGAAAACCCACTTTGAATTCGACTGTTCAGGGTATTTGTCGCTTTGCTTGGGTCTTTTTAAATTTATTTATTTTTACTGTTGCCTTAACGGGGGTGTAACTGGAAGTCAGATTAATTAGGTGCTTTAGGAGTTATTATAGTAGTAATTTGTAGACCTATATATGTGCTTGAAATCTTTTCTTTTGTTAATAAATGTTTAATTTAGTTTTGTAAAAAACCTATGTCTTGGTGGACATATTGCTACTGAATTCAAGGCACACATCTCAAAATAAAACACAAATTGCAAAATCATTGTGGCTGCGTGATCAAGTTTCCCTCATGGATTTGATCCGTCTGGCACACATCATCTGCCACATCATAATAAATTGGGGATATATTTGAAATTCCTTGATTGGTTTGGAGTTGCTGAATCTGAAGGTTTCCAGTGCGAGAAGCAGTTTGAATTCAGAAGTTGGTGTGAGGTATTTTTAAAGAGGTGAGACTGCAAAAAATGGCTGTATCCATGGCAAAAACTTTTTTGGGAGTGGAGATATCACTGATTGGGTTACAAAACATATCTAATGGGTAATTTAACAGACTTTGCAGATAAGTTGCAGTTGAGGTTACCTGTACGGGCAAAGAAAGCAGACATAGTTGAGATAATAGCACAGCATTTAAAACTGGAGATTATGTTCTTCGGGGGAGGGGGTAGTCAATTAAGTTGGCTAAGATCCAGTTGCAAATGAAGCAATTTGAACATGAAAAGGAAATGAAAAATCTTGAGCTAGGGGCAGGAAAAAGAAAAGGAAAGAGAAAGGGCATTCCAAAGGGAACTGGCAAAAAGGCAGGAGAAAGAAAAGGACAGGAAAGGGAATTTGAAATGGCAAGGTTAGAAAAGGAAGAAGGAAAGAAAACGAGAGTATCAGTTTAAAAAGCTAGATTTTAAAAAAGAGATCTCAGATTCTGAGGAAAGTTCTGATGATGAGAAAATCTTTAACCTAAAGCCTAGTGGGGAGATATTTAAATTTTTGCAAGTTCTTCTGGGGTTTGAGGAAAGATGTAGAGGCATTCTTTATTTCATTTGAGAAGATAGCTAAACAGATGAAATGGGCACAGGAAAACTGAACATTGTTGTTACAATCTAGGATGGTGGGTAGAGCACATCAGATTTGTGCTTCACTGTCAGAAGAAATGTCAGTGAATTATGATGTGCTAGGAAAGGCTATTTTGAGTGCATATGAGTTGGTTCCTGAGGCGTACAGGCAGAAGTTTAGGAACATGAGAAAACAGCCTGGGCAAACGCATATTGGGTTTGAGAGAATAAAACAAAGTAATTCTGACCAGTGGATACGAGCATTAAAGATAGAGACAACATATGCAGCTCTTAGAGAAGTAATTCTTTTGGAAGAATTTAAAGATTGAATTCCTTCGGTAGTGAGAACTCATGTGGAGGAACAGAGGGTTAAAACGGTAAGACAAACAGCAGAGATAACTGATGATTCTGAGTTAGCTCATAGATCTAAACCTTTTTTTGTCACCCCCAGGAAATTTTTCTCAGAATAAAAAGGAAGGTGCTGAGGGTAGAAGTGATGCTTGAAAATTGAGGTGCTTTCTTTATAATAATGTTGGACACATGAAGTCAGTGTGTTGGAATTTACTGGGAAAAATCTGTTGGGATTATTCAGGTGCAAAAAAGTTCTAGAAGTAAAAGTACTGTGGGTCCTGAGGTTCAGGCACTGGAAAAACCAGTGGTTTGTGTACAGATAAAACAGGAAGAATCAGTGATAGGTAAAGAAGTGGGAATATGTTCACAATTTACCCAAGGGAGTTCTGAGGAGCAGGTTGCAGAAATGTTTAACGATTTTGTATCTGAAGAGGAAGTCTTTTCACGTGTACAGTGTGAAGTAGGTAAAGATATTAAAATTTTAAGAGGCACAGGGACTCGTCAATCCTTAATGTTGTGGGATAGTGACATTTGTTGTTTGGGGGGCTATTGCAAGAACAGGTTAAATAAGTGGGGTTCATGAAGATGCTAAACCTATTCCATTGTGGAAGGTAAATTTAAAGAGTAAATGGAAATCAGATGAGCTGATAGTTGGAATAGTGGAAAAATTGCCCATTGCAGGGGTTCAATTTATTTTAGATAATGATATAGCTGGGTCAAAGATGTGGGTGATGCCTATGGTAGCTGAGCAGCCTGTAGAGGTGTTTTCAATAGAAGTGTTGCAGAAAGAGCATCCTGGATTGTTTCCATATTGTGTGATAACAAGATCACAAGCTCACAGGTTGAAACAGGAAGAACAGAAAGTTAAAAGGCAGGGAGAAGTTGTGGAAGTTCAATTAGCCAACACTGTTTTTCATAAGATTGTTCAGGAAGAAAGAATGGAGGATAATACAGCTGAGGTATTTAGCTCAAGACAGTTGGTAAAGTTACAGAAAAAGGATACGCAAATAAGAGTTATATCAGACAGCTTACTCAAACAGGGGAAGAATGTATTCCAGAATGTTATGACCTTAAGGGTAATGTTTTAATGAGAAAATGGCAGCTGTATCATGTTTCAGCAGATGAAAGCTGGAAGGAAGTGCATCAGATTGTTATACCATTTGGATGTGGAAGTGAGATCCTGAGAATTATTCTCAGGATCTCATTTCTCTATCCATGTGTATAACAATCTGACGCACTTCCTTCCAGCTTTCATCTCATGAAATTCCAATGGGTTAGGAATTAGAAAGACACAGGCAAAAATACAAAAACATTTTTATTGACCTGGATTGCATAGAGATATAGTCAAATGCTGTAGAACATGTCACACATGTCAGGTGATAGGGGAACCACAAGCAGTGATTAAGCCGGCGCCTTTAATTCCGATTCCAGCATTTGAAGAACCTTTTAGTAGGGTCATGATTGATTGTGTAGGACACCTCCCTAAGACTAAAAGTGGAAATCAGTACCTATTGACAATAATAGATATGTCTACAAGGTTTCCTGAAGCAATACCTTTGAGAAATGTTACAACAAAAGAGAATTGTGGAAGAGTTGACTAAATATTTTTATAAGGTTTGGTTTACCAAAAGAAACAGTCAGATCAGGGTTCAAATTTCATGTCACAGCTGTTTAACGAAACAATGAACAATTTGGGAATAAAACAGTTTAAGTCAACAGCTTATCATCCTGAGTCACAAGGGGCTTTAGAAAGTTGGCATCAAACTTTAAAAACTATGATGAGGGCATATAGTCAGAACTATCCACAGGATTGGGGTAGGGGAATTCCATTCTTGTTATTTGCTATTAGGGATGCTCCTAGCGCATCAACTGTATTTAGTCCTTTTGAATTCATCTATGGTCATGAGGTAAGGGGACCACTGTAATTGATTCATGAGAAATTAGTGTGTCACAATTTAGAAACTACTCTCTTGGATTGTGTGTCAAACTTCAGAGAAAGATTGAACAGTGCCCGTAAGCTAGTTAGGGAATGTTTGAAGATATCACAGCAAGTGATTAAAGTGAAGGCAGACAGGAAAGCTACAGCTTGTAGTTTTGTTGCTGGGAGAAAAGTGCTAGTTTTGTTACCAGGACTGGATGACTCATTAAAGGTAAGGTTTGGTGGGCCTTACAGGATTGAAAAGAAACTGAGTGAAGTAAATTATTTAATAAATACTCCAGATAGAAGGGAGAAGCAGAGGGTGTGTCATGTAAACATGCTTAAAAAGTACTTTGACAGAGAAGAGGGCCAAAAGGAGGTATTAGTGGTGGTAGGTAAGGAGAAAGAGGTAGCAATGAAGGGTTCTGAAATTGATTTTCCTCTAATAAAAATTTGATGATGAGGGAGGATTTGAAATTTAAATGTAATATTGAGTTAACTTCCAGTCAAAGTGATCTGGAGAAGCTACTGTAGTCACACAAAGCTATTTGTGGGAATAAGCTGGGGAGGACAAATTTAACTATACACGATGTGTAGAAGTTCCATCTTTGATAAGGCAACATCCTTATAGATTAAATCCGGCAAAGTTATCACAAGTACAGAAAGAAATTGAATTCAAGCTTCAAAATGACATAATTGAGTCTAGTTGCAGTAACTGGAGTTCGCCTATTATGATGGTACCGACACAGGTTGGAACACAAAGACAGTGTGTAGACTATCGAAAGGTGAATGCAGTGACAAAAGCGGATTCATATCCTATACCATGGTTGGAAGATTGCATTGAGAAAGTGGGACAATCAAAATTTATCACAAAGATTGACTTGCTGAGAGGGTATTGGCAAGTACCGTTATTGGAGAGATCAAAGCAGATATCAGCTTTTGTGATTTCAGGTGGACTATATCAGCTTAAAGACATGCTATTTGGTATGAAAAATGTACCTGCAACATTTCAAAGACTGACAAACAAAGTAATTGCAGGACTGAGCAATTGTGCTGTTTATATTGGCGGCTTGATAGTTTTCAGTCAAACATGGGAGGAGCATTTACAACATCTGGAAAAATTCTTTTGTCAATTATAAGGAGCTAATTTAGTGAACTTGGCTAAAAAATGAATTTGTAAAAGCACAAGTTACATATCTAGGCCATACCATTGGACATGGTAGGGTGGCCCCGAGAGATGTGAAAGTCAAAGCTATCATGGATTTCCTTGTGCCTACAACAAAACAAGTTTTGAGATTTCTGGGCATGAGTGGATTTTACCAGAAACTTGTACCAAATTTTAGCAGTGTGGTGGCTCCATTGGCTGAGCTACTAAAAAGGAACAAGACGTTTTAATGGACACAGGAGTGTCAGAAGGCATTTGACAGTTTGAAAACTGTATTGGCTACAACACCAGTTTTGGTAGTACCCAATTATGCCAAACAATTTAAGTTGACGCAAGCGATATAGGCATTGGGGCAATCCTGTTACAAGAAGGCAAAACTGAAATTGAGAAACTGATAGGGTACTTTTCACGGAAGCTGAAGATACAACAGAGAAGATATTCAATGATCTTAAAGGAGACTGGGTCTGGTGTTAGCATTGCAGCATTTTGGGATTTATGTGGCAAACAATTCGTGAGAAACAATTGTATATACAGACCACAATCCTTTAAAGTTTCTGGACAAATTTCGAGACAGCAATGCAAGGCTATTCAGATGGAGTTTATTACTGCAACAATTTAATCTACAGATTATATATGTGGCTAGATGAGAAAATCTAATTGCAGATTACAGAGTTTGAAACTCAAAAGGGAAAATTGGACATTTAAAAACCTGGACACTGGACTGGAATGATTTCTGTTGATACTAAGGATTTGTAGGCATCTGGTAATGCAATAGTGTGAATATATAGGTCAATATAGGAGGTAATGTAGGATGGGTTAAGAAAATAAAGCTGTCTTTTTAAATTATGACAGTCTATTTTCCAGTAAGGAATGGGGGGGTGTCATGAAAATACAATAATTCTTATAATATTACTGTGATTTATTGAAAAGTGGGTTAATAGTGGGATTTAACTGAATTGGAGACCGCTGGTCTGGAGGTTTTGAGTCATCAAAAAGGAAGCTAGGTTTCAAATGCTAAATATGTAAACATAGCTGAAATTTTAGAATGTGAGGTACAAGGAAAATTTACATTTTTAGATAAACCAGAGTAGTTTGAATTTCAAAGAGATGGTAAGATGTTACACTTGGCCAGAAGAAGCTAAGCCAAACAGTGTGTTTATTTTTCACAAATGTTACTGATAAAATAAATCTTTCATAGCACTAATTTTATGAGAAAACTAAAGTTGTAAAAGCCTATGGGAACAAAGGAATTTGCATTAAAAAGGGAGAAACATGTATAAAAGAAATTAGACTAAATATAAGAGGGGGAAGGCATTCTAAGATCTAACACAAATGTGAAAAGCTTCCAGCCTCTGTGCATCAAGTTGCTGTCAACAGGAACCGAAGCTGAAAAAACCCACTTTGAATTTGACTGTTCAGGGTACTTGTGGCTTTGCCTGGGTCTTTTTAAATCTATTTGTTTTTACTGTTGCCTTAACAGGGATGTAACTGGAAGCCAGATTAATTAGGGATTTTAGGAGTTATTATAGTAGTAATTTGTACACCTATATAAAAGAAAACTCTCTAAGTCTTGGTGGACTTATGACTACTGAATTCAAGGCACGCATCTCAAAATAAAATACAAACTGCAAAATCGTTTTGACCGTGAGATCAAATTTCCCTCGTGGATTTGATCCACCCGGCACACATCATCTGCCGCGTCATACCAGCAATATTGAGTGCTGCAATGTCAGAGGTGATGTTACATAGAGGTTGGCTTTTAGATGAATAACCAAAGCCCCCTCTACCCTCTCTGGGTTGGCATAAGTTATCCTATGGTTCTGTTTGAAGAGCAAGGTGGTACTCCTGACCAAAATATAATCATCAATCAACACCACCAAATCAGATTATCAGGCATTATCTCATTGCTGATTGTGGAATCTTGTTCACAAATTGGCTGCTGCATTTTTAAATTTTACAATAGCAGCTATATTCCAAAAATAAGCTGTGAAGCACTTTGGGAGATCCCATGGTCATTAAAGGCTCCATAAATGCAAGTTATTTCTTTAAAGAAAAGTTGCAGGCAGTTAACTACATCACCAGCTCCTTCAATTTAGTCTTATTAAATCTGGCAATCATAACCCACAGCCACATTCTGACACCCACATCTCTGTGGGTCTACAATGACAGTATAATTGAGGCCCTCTGGTTTAATTATGAAGTGCACCTTATAGAGAAGAACTGTGCATTGACTGTTATTAAAGTGCTGCATTAAACTGCTTTGACAAAAGACTTGCATTTGTTTAGCATCTTTCACAACCTCAGGATGTTCCAAAGTGCTTTACAGTCAATGGAGCACTTTTGAAGCGTATTTGCTGTTGGTAATGTGAGAAACAAGCAGCCATTTTGCACACAGCGAGGTTCTACACTAAACAGCAATGGCATCATGGCCAGACAATATAGTTTAGTGACATTAATTGAGCGATAAATATTCACCAGGATAACTCCCTTACTCCTCGTCAAAATAGTGCTGTGGGATTTTTTATGTCTACCCAAGGGGTCAGAAGGGTCTCGATTTAACATCTCTTCTGAAAGACTGCGCCTCCAAAAGTGCAGCTCTTCCTCAGTACTGCTCCTGATGGTGCAGCGCTCCCTTGGTACAGCACTGGGGTGTCAGTCTAGGTTTTTGTGCTCAAGTGAGACTAGAATCCACGACCCCTGTGGAACAGTACTTTACAAGTACCCTCGAGTGACTCATCTCCCCTTCATTTCTTTTGCCAAGCCTTTTGTCACCTGTCCCAACATCTTCCTATATAGCTTGATATCGAATTTTGATTGATAACCAATCCTGAGAAGCACCTTGGATGGTTTTTTAAAATATGTTAAGATGACAATTAAGTACAAGACCCTTTTGTTTTGGAAATTGGGAATAATATAGTGAATGTAACCAATTAGTACTGATCGCAAGTCAGAAGATAGAACACCTGAACCAAATACAGGCATGGGATGTTGAAGTACTGGCATATAATTCCTGATAAACTGTTTCATCTGTGACGTTAGGACAGCAATTGCCCCTTCTTTTTCTGGCTGTGAATCACAAGCAAGTTCATGTTTTCCAGGGCTGCCTTTGTATGCTTATAAAAACAAATTTTAAAATATATATATGTTAAATTCCAACTCTACTTTCTTATTCTTTACTCTCAAAGTCTTCAGCACGCAACAGGATTATAGGACCCAATTACAAAGTTTTAAAAACTGCTGTACAGCACAATATCGATCCAGTAGCAAATTTCCAGCACAGGACGTCTGCACAAGAATCAAAACCAAAGAGGCTTTTGTTATTTTTCTCAACATTTATTAAGAGATCTCTAGTTTATTAGGCAACAATCTAACAAATCTTAAATATTACTGTTCACGGTGTTTATGTGCAATCAGGTAGTGCTCAAAACACTGATGTACTCCCTAACTTGTGAAAAGTCAATATTGCAAATAAATCCATGTTAGTTGTACAAGTATTACACTTGCTTTGCAACTTATAAAAGTATAAAAGCATTTTATAAATGGATAGAAAATGTATTCTGTTGTTACACCAGTAGAATCAGATGCAAGTTATAATCCTTGGACCTACCCATGATGCAGCAAACATGTCCACTGAGTAACTGAGATATACAGTTAAGTAAACTCTCGATCATGCTGACCAAGTTAGTTGAGCTTAGCAGGGTAGCAGCTTGAACAATTGGCCTCAGTGTCCTTATTCATCAAGGAGAAGAATCAACCAGAGTTTCCACATTTGATCATTAACTAGTGATCACCATTGGAAAGTATGCATATGCAGAATTCTGATCAAAGAAAGATCACAATGGATTCTGAGGCCGTCCCCTCCCCTGGAGACACCTTCTGTCATGGAGAATGGACACCTAGGTGAGATTTAGGGAACATACACTTGGAACTATACGACAGCAGTGCATCAAATGTTTTTTTAAAAATCATAAAAGCTATGTTGGATATTCATGCTCCTTGATGAGTCAAGGGTAAACACAATGCATGATACAACAGAGAAAGTGTCACTGCACATGTCAGAATGTGGGAGTTGGTTAGGTCAGTTGGCTCGATATCTAGAATGTGGTGCAGAATGACACCAGTGGTGCAGAATGACACCAATGGCACAGGTTCAATCCCTGTACCAGTTGTGATTGCTCATGGAGGCCTGCCTCCTTGCCTTGCACTACACTTGGAGAATGGTGCCCCTCAAGCTATTTAACCAACTCCCTTTGGCCGACAGAGAGGAGTGTCTTCAGTCCCTCATGGACTACGGCTAATTACCAATACATATCAGAATATTTTAGGATTATTCAGACTAAATGTTTAAACATTCCGATAACTGATATTGATAAGCTTGTATTCCAGGCTAATGCTAATCCTTGAATTTTAACCAGACACAGACTTCAAAGTGGCACAGAATTCCTCGAAATACAACAGCAATTTTTGACTGCTAGGAATGCAGTGGTTTAAGAACTTCCAGGACTTTCATTGTGTTTTTGCTAATGGTTTCAGAAAAGGAGGCAATTTTGGAGAATACCACAAATTGGGATTGAGAAGTTATGACCTTCAGGCGTACAACAAAATATAAAATTTATAATACATTATCTTTCTAGGGCCCAAAGCCTTAAAAGTTATTTCCATTAAGTGTAGCTAACACCTACATAAAAAATTAACTGTGCCAGAAAATGTGCTTGAAAAAGTGTTTAATTGAGTCATTTTGCGCATTTCTATAGAAAATCATTCCAATCTGAAATTAGAGGATATAATGAGATTCTCAGGGCTCTGTAAAGGTCATATTCATTTATTTAAACAAAACTTGTCTGCAACATTGGCAGAAAGACTAAAACTCAATAGCTGCACTATACAAAAAAACTGCAGTCCAATTTTGGAATAACACATACCCATTAAGAATAGCACAGTAAAAATTAATCACTCGAAATCACAGGTGGTTTCCTTCAGGTTTAGGTAATGCCAGGAGCCAGAATTATGGAGTTTGCCATGGAAAAGTATTTTTTATTTACAAACAACATTGCGATTTGATATTAAGACTTACTTAAGGACACAAAGATCTGTGAAAGGTAAGTCCTTAAAACAGTGTTAAGGTGTGAGGATTATTCGACATGACTGAAAGTCTACACTGACTCATTTGATATTGGTGCATTGCATTCATACATGAGTGGAATAAATTTTCACTTCATCTAGCAGTTGTCAAGTTGCCAATTCATTAAGATGTAAGTTCCACAAACCATCCATCAATAAATTCATTTTTGATCGTTAACCTAAATTTAATCTCCAAATGAAACACTTAAATCAATCTAGATTTATATAAAACTTCAGACTCATTTGTATAGTTGTACTACACATCTTGAAACATCCATCCAGCAAAATGTGTTTAATTTTCAAGGGATGAGATAATGGAAGGAATGGCAACGCCATAAACTGGTGAATGACAGAATGTTCAGACTATTTTAGGCAAAATATTCACAAGTGCAAAATAGATTTGTCATATCAGAAGTAAGGATCATTAACTTCTTTGGTTTCATATTAACCAGGTAGAGCAGATTCAAAAGACAGGGTCTGCTTGGCAAGTTGTTTCTGTCACAGGTTTAAAAGAAACATTTCCATCAAACCAAAATAAATTTCAAATCATTGTTCCTGCTCCTAAATTTGACATGCTAGGTCTCATATATTTTTGCTAAAGCCCCTTGATGATCAGTAGGACAGTTAGTAACACTGGCTATTTTCAAGATGCAATAGCAGGAAATCCAGAGGACTAAACTGTTGGCTGATCACTCATCCTGGTTTGCTTCAAGCAAACTGTTTAACACCCCCGCCCCAAAAGGAAATATGTGTTTGCTTAAAAGGGCTCGAAAACATTTGATTAGAAGCTTCTTGTGGTAATAAAAAAGGAAGGGGTAAAATCCTTACACCCTCATCTCAAGGAATTAATTCAATTTTTTTTAGGAAAAACAGTTAAGCATTCATCCTCCAGCATCCCACAACATAAGGGCTGGAAAAACAGCAAGCTATTTAGCTGATGTACATGCATTTGAAGCAGGGATCAATGGATAGCATCAGGAGTGGGCACCTGGCTATATTTGCACCATCTTAGGTGAAGTCAAGGTAAAATATTAGTCCACTTACCACCGGCAAATTCAAAACCCAAAGTAGCATCATATGACAAAATTTTCAAATTTAAATGGATGATCCAGTGTGAATGCACCTTGCATCACTATTTCAGTCATGATAACAGCTAAAGAAACGAAGAACTGGAAGCATTTAACTCTTTTTTCATCAACTCATGGTTTCCCCAGGGTTCTGTTCTCTTTCCACATCAGTAAGCTCCTCCACTCATCCAACTACTGTGCTCATTTCATTCTGCATTTATCAAATTATTCCAAATTGCAAGTGTCAAAGGAGCACAAACTTCACTCCTTCGAGTACAATGGTGGAATCACTGCATCTTGTTCTCTGTGCATTTTATATAGGTCATTTGAAGACAATTTCTTGACATCACTCAGACACTATCCATCAACCTTGTTCCACTTCACTAACATTAGTCTGTACATTGATACAACTTACTGTACAACATTTTATATTTTTAAATAATTAAACCTTTAAGATAATCGCTTCCAGTTAAAAAGCACCCATGTCCTGATTTCAACATTTTTCAGTTTTTACTACAGTGGTCCTCAGTAGTCCTCTAACACTGAGAAGGACAAGGGCAGCAGATACATGCGAACACCACCATCCACAAGTTCCCCTTCAAACCACATGCCATCCTGACGGGACTACATCACCATTCCATAGTGTCGCTTGATCAAAATGCTGGAACTCCCTACCCAACATCACTATGGTGTATCTTCACCATATGAACTGCAGCAGTTCAAGGCGGTGGCTCACCTTCTCAAGGGCAATTAAGGATGGGCAACAAATGCTGGCCTAGCGAACAACACTCACATCCTGCAAAAGAATGATTATTTTAAAGCATGGCTTGGGAGTCACTTTAAGCTTTACACCTCCTCACCTGTCGCTTATTTTCTGCTCAATATGTTTCTAGGTTTCCATTTATGACCTAACTGGCTGTAGAAACTACCCCCACATGGTTAATAACACCATCCTCCTCCAATGTCTCTCCACTGTCATCCAAATGAATGGGACTGCACTTGTCTGTTTTTTTTTATTCGTTTGCTGGATGTGGGCTTCTCTGACTAGGCCAGCATTTATTGCCCATCCCTAGTTGTCCTTGAGAAGGTGGTGGTGAGCTGCCTTCTTGAACTGCAGCAGTCCATGTGGTGTAGGTGCACCCACAGTGCGGCTAGGAAGGGAGTTCCAGGTTTTTGACCCAGTGACAGTGAAGCAATGGTGATATATTTCCAAGTCAGAATGGTGAGTGGCTTGGAGGGGAACTTCCAGGTGGTGATGCTCCCTCTATCTGCTGCCCTTGCCCTTCTAGATGGTAGCAGTCATGGGTTTGGAATGTGCTGCTTAAGGAACCTTGGTGAGTTTCTGCAATGCATCTTGTAGATGGCACACACTGGTGCTAGTGTGTGTCGGTAGTGGAGGGAGTGCATGTTTGTGTGTGTGGTGTCAGTCAAGCGGGCTGCTTTGTCCTGGACAGTATCAAGCTTCTAGAGTGTTGTGGGAGCTGCACTCATCCAGGCAAGTGGGGAGCATTCCTTCACACTCCTGGTTTGTGCCTTGTAGATGGTGGACAGGCTTTGGGGAGTCAGGAGGTGAGTCACTCATTGCACAATTCCTAGCCTCTGACCTGCTCTTGTAGCCACAGTATTTATATGGCTAGTCCAGTTCAGTTCCTGGTCAATGGTGACCCCCAGGATGTGGGGGATTCGGTGATGGTAATGCCATTGAATGTCAAGGTGCGATGGTTGGATTCTCTCTTGTTGGAGGTGGTCATTGCCTGACAATTGTGTGGCACGAATGTGACTTGCCACTTGTCAGCCCAAGCCTGGATATTGTCCAGGTGTTGCTGCATTTGGACATGGACTGCTTCAGTATCTGAAGATTGGTGCTGAACATTGTGCCATCATCAGCAAACACCCCCACTTCTGACCTTATGATGGAAGGAAGATCATTGATGAAGCAGCTGAAGATGGTTGTGCCTAGGGTACTACCCTGAGGAGCTCCTACAGTGATGTCCTGGAACTGAGATGACTGACCAACAACCACAACCATCTCCCTTTGTGCTTGGTATAGCTCCAACCAGTGGAGAGTTTTCCCCCCCGATTCCCAGTGACTCCAGTTTTGCTAGGGCTACTTGGTGTCAAATGCAGCCTTGATGTCAAGGGCAGTCACTCTCACCTCACCTCAGGAGTTCAGCTCTTTTGCTCATGTTTGAACCAAGGCTGTAATGAGGTCAGGAGCTGAGTTATTGCTAAGCAAATGCCGCTTGGTTCTATTCTTACCTAATCATATCCAGAGAATCATCTGCATGGCTTCACTTACTGCTCTCACACATTTACCTCAGCAAAGGATATATGCTTGACCTCTTCTCACCTGCATGTTGCCCCTTGCCAACATCATCTGAAAGTGTATCAGTTTTCACGTGCATGCCAATATCCAGCTGTACCTCATTATCACCTCTCTGGATCTCCCCGCTATCTCTAAACTGTTTGTCTGGGTGAGCAGAAATTTCCTCCAATTAAACATTAAGGAGAACCGAAACTACTGTCTTCTGTCCATGTTGAAACTCCACTCGCGATATACCAACTCCATTCCTCTTGCTCACAATTGCGAGGCTGAGCCACACTGTTTGAAACCTCAATGTCACATCTCACCCCGAATGAATTATCACATATCCACGCCATCACTAAGATCACCTATTTTCACCCTCCTAACATTCCCCCTACTCCGCCTCTGCCTCAGCTCATCTGTTGCTGTAACCCTCATCTATGCATTTGTTACCTCTGGGCTTGACTACTGAAACACACTCCTGGATGGTTCCCACATTCTATCTTCTGTAAACTTGACGTCATCCAAAATTCGACTTCCCACTCACTCATCAGCCCTGTGCTCACTGACCTATGTTGGCTCCCAGTTAAGCAATGCCTCAAATTTGAAATTCTCATTCCTCCATGTCCTCGCACCCTCCCCATCTCTAATTTTCTCTAGCCCCACAATCCTCCCATGTACCTGCGCTTCTTCAGAATCCCAAATTTTAATTGCCCCACTATTAGTGGCACTGCCTTCACCTGCCTGGCCCAAGTCTGGAATTCCCTCTCTAAACCTCTCCACCCCTCTACCTAGGTTTCTTCTTTACAGTGTTCCTTAAGACGTATCTCTGACCAAACTTTTGGCCATCTACCTGAATATCTCCTGATGTGACTTAGTATCATTTTGTTTTATAATTCCCCCGTGAAGCATGTTAGGTGATTATATTACATTAAAGGCACCATATAAAATACTTGTTGTTGCAGAATGCTGCTGAGATTAAAACAAAAAACTTTTGTAGACTGTCCTAGCACAACTCCCAGAAATACTGCAAGTTGCTTTGCATACAATAAATTACTTTGAAGTGCAGTCATTGTTTTACTTGGGTGTATTTGCAGCCATGTTGTACACAGCTCAGTCACACAAAAACAGCTGTGAGGCCAGTTAAAAGACAGGAGAAGGTGGATATGCACAGCAGCTCTATCAGCATCTGAGCTTGTCAGATCTACTGTGTATTTCCAGCACATTCTAATCCTGTTTCAGGTTTCCAATAGCTACAGTTTTGTTCTTATTTGCATTGTCTTTGACTGTGTTGAGTGTAGGAGGGTGTGATATCTGTCAGAATATCACAAGCCATCCCTATTCTTCTTAGCTTCCAATGAACTAAAGGATAGTGTGGCTGATAATGTAACTGCAAGGAACTGCTAGTCTAGATCAGGGGCAGAATTCTCCCTTCGGCGAGTGGGGGGGCGGGGCCCGCTCGCCAACACGTAAAATGACACGCGAGGTGACATCGGATGGGCGTCCCGACATCACCTCGCGTCATTTAGATTTTTGAGTCGGCTGCGCGCCTGCCGAACTGTCAAAGGCCTATTAAGGCCTATTGAAAAGTAATTGAAACAGTTAAAGGAGCTGCCTGTCCAACCTTAAGGTTGGCGGGCAGGCGAAGAGCCCAGGCGGCCTTCAGAAAAAACATGAAACCTCATCCACAGGCGGGATGAGGTTTCATGAGGGATTTAAAATTTGTTACATTTTTAATAAAAGTAATTAACATGTCCCAACTCATGTGAGTGTTACCTGAGGGGACGTCAATAAAATTTTTTTCATCGTTTATTACCTTTTTGCAAGTAATATTGATCTCCCTGAGGCAGCACTTTGCCTCAGGGAGATCTGTGCACTCTTTTGTGCACAAAGAGCTCACTCCCGGCTCAGGGAATCCCCCACCCACATAGGGAGTGCATAGCGCTTCCTGGCGCACGTCATGCTGGGTGGGCCTTAATTGGCCCACCCACGTAAAATGGTAGCATGCCCCCAACTGGGGGCGCCGATTCGGAGCCCGCCTGCTCGTGCCCGCTCTTGCACAACCCCCCCCCCAACAGGGGAAAAATGTTGCCCTAGGTGTTCAAGTGCTACAGTGAGGCTTAAACTCAAACCTTTTGTCTCAGAAGGTGCTGTTCCCTCTCCTCCTTTTGCGCTCCAGCATATTTTGGAGCATTGTTATCCTACAATCCATAGGAACAGTAAAGGATCACTTGGCAACCTTGTATATTGGCACTCGCAAATTAAATTCTAATAACATCTTAAAATTAGAGCTAGGGCACTTAGGAATCAAGGAAATCAGGAACTCATTCCCACAAAAAGATTGTAGATGCTGAGTCTACTGAAATTTTTAAGCCCAAGATAGACAGGTTTTTGTTTGGTAAGAGTATCAAGAAATAAGGAGGAAATGCTGGCAAATGAAGTTAAAGTACAGATCAGCCAAGATCTAACTGAATGGTGGAACATGTTCAATGGACTATATAGTAGACTACGGTCATTAAGTTGTAATGAATTAAAGGGACTCATCACTCTACAGCATTCAAGAGACTGGTCCTCTAGTAAGTCACTGCTAGCAATTTGGGTCCATAAAAAGTTGTGAATAACAGTGCTCAAGCAAGTCACACAATTTCATAGCCCCTCGCATAATGCAACTCTACTAGAGTGCAACTGACGCCTGTGGAACCACACCCCAACCAGATGCTCTGCCTTCAGAAAAACTGCAGAGAAACGGAGATAAAATGGACAAAGAAGAAGATGAAAAAATCAAAATTATTCAAATTTCAAAGTACATCAAATTCAGATTTTTTTTTAAAAAACTAACTGCATCATATTTCAAGAGGTTATTACACACTGTATAAAGAATCTTCCTTGTGACTGCTGTAGGGGAATGCATTTTTGATCTTATATGTAAAATAAATTGGATAATGGGGAAGTTGGGGGGGGGGGGGGGGGGGCGGGAATTAATTTAGAAAGTGTATTTAACATTTCAAAATTTCGCAAGCCAAGACGCCAAACAAAGGAGGAAGGGATGGGTGGGAGTTGGGGTGGAGGTGGTGTGGAGGTGGTGTGTGACTGAAAAGTTCCACTATTTCCTACATTTGGCAAAGTTGTAAATGAATTGGATTGTGAAATTATAAACAAATGGATAAACAGTGAGCAATGGAAAATTCCCCCACCTTTCAGTTTGCATCTGCTGCTGTTTTCTGCCAGTGAGGTACAGCAGACAATTTTGCTGACTACTCAAAACACCAGTCCCCAAGTGCAATTCACTCCTTAGCACAGGACCAAGAAACCCATCCCTTATATCATTCCTTCGATGTCTGTAAACCACAGCCAACTGAAGCAGAGGTAGGGAGCTAGTAGTGGGGGATTCCCTACTCCATTTTAAAAAATTTGGGCCGATTAATATATCAAAACTTTCACACTGATCAATTGAGTTTTTCAAGGGATACATAATTTTCAGCTGTTAGCACAAACATTGTTGCGCATTAAAATTAAAAGTGTCAAAAGTGCAGCATAAAACAAAATAAGAACAGGACATTGCCAGCTGCTGCCAGTAATATGCTACAATGTAAGACAAGTAGAAATATAAAATTAAAATAAATCCATTTTAAAGTTATGGCATGAATTTCCCATTTTCAGATTGAATGAATATTGCTACCAATAGAGCACTGAATCACAGTAATAAATACCTTCCATTTATACAATGTCTTTCATGGCGGCAGCACTTCACAGTCAATGACTTGCTTTTGAACTGTAGTTACTGTTGTTGCATAGGCACACAAAGCTGCCAATCTGGGCACAGCAAGGTCCCACAAACTTCAAATGCATTAATCTGCTTTTTTTTGTGGTATTGGTTACAGGATGAATATCAGCTCAGACATTCCCTGGCCTTCTTCAATTAGTGCCAGTGAATCTTTTACATTCACCTGGTGAAGCAGACTGGACTTGTGTTTAACGTTGCACCCAAAAGACAACACCCTTGAAAATACAGCACTCCCTTAGTATTTCTACTGAAGTGTCAGCCTAATTTGTGCACTTAAATCCTGAACCACGTGTTCTACAATACATGCAGATGCCTAAGAATTGATGCTGAGCTAGTTCTCCACACCTGCGCATTTAAATCATCCTGAAAGCACAATAACCCATCAGCTATATAGAAGACGAATCATTTAAGTTTAGTAGTGCCATCAATACTGCAAGAACCATAAGTTTACTCCACAAGGTGAAACTGTTTACTTTCAAAATCTCTCACTGAATGGAAAAATATGGGCCTGCCTTTGGGATATGCTTGCGGTTAGTTATAGACTATAATTAATTGCAGCAACATTCCAGCAAACCCAACAAGCAGAAGCTACTAAAGTAAGATAAGTACAATTAATATTGGTGACGGTGATGTTTCTGTCCTCAGAAATGCTCTAATTGAATAGGAAATGCCTTTGAGTTAATCCGAAAGAAGATTAATTGCTTCAGCAGTTAACACCACCAAAAGCAGATATGCTACCTTACCCCTAAAACTGTTCTTGCTGGTTATTGTCACAAAAATAGTCTATTCAGTATCAGGAAGGAAATAAAGCCATAAGGATTCAAAATTAATTATTTAAATAATAGAATAATGGAATAATCAGCATTCCCAGTTGGCTGCATGCCTGATAAGTACTCTAAATTTATCTATTAGTCCAAATATTGCAATGTTCTGAAACACAAATGGGTCAAGTACTGTGCATTAGTATCCTATGTCTTGTATATATTTAATAACTTAGATAATTTTATTGCAAAAATACAAAATAGTTTGATGTCGGCAAAGAATTTCAGCACTGTATCCTTCTCCAGCCTATAATCCACCAAATGCATTCCTCCAACTCCAGCCTCTTACGTATCCCCACTTCTTTCGCAACACCACTGACAGCCAGACCTTCAGCCATCTAGGACCTAATCTCGGAATCTCACCCCCCACCCCTCTGCTGCCAAATATCTTTGCCCCTCCACTTCTCTCCTCCTTTAAGATGCTTTATAAAGCTTACCTCTTTAAAACCAAGGGTTTGGGCACCTGTCTTAATGTTTCTTTGGCGGAGTGTCAATTTTCTTTTCATGATTTGAGCCCAAGAAGAGCCTTGGGATATTTATTACATTAAAAGCACCTAAACATGCAAATCATTGTTAAAAAATATTTAGACTATTCAAAGGGTTGGCAGCCTAATACTATGGTAGGAATCTGACCAAACATAAATGAAACTAATATATATCTATCACAGAATCGTTACAGTACAGAAGGAGGCCATTCAGATCATGTCTGCACTAGCTCTCCGAATGAGCAATTCACCTCGTGCCATTCTTCTTCTTTCTCCCCATAACCCTGTATTTTTTCTTTTTAAGTAATCATCCAATTCCGTCTTGAATGCCTTAATTGAACCTGCCTCCACCACACACTCAGGCAATGTATTCCAAACCCTAACCACTCGCTGTGTGAAAAAGTTCTCCCTCATATCACTTTCTTATTTTTAACCAATTGCCTTAAATCTATGCCCTCTGGCTCCCGAACCGTTCACCAATAGGAATACTTTCCCCCTATCTGCTCTGTCCAGGCCCCTTGTGATTTTGAATACTTCTATCAAATCTTCTCTTAGCTTTATCACTAAGTCCCAACTTCTACAATCTGTCTTCACAACTGAAGTTATCATCCCTGGAACAATTCTCATAAATCTCTCCTGCACTCTCTCCAATGCCTGCCTTCACACCATTCCTAAAATGCAGTGCCCAGAACTATTCGCAGCACTCCAGCTGAGGTATAATTAGTGTCTTATACAAGTTCAACATAACCTCCTTGCTCTTGTATTCTATGACCCTATTAATAAAGCTTTATTAACTGCTCTCTCAACTTTTCCTGCCACCTTTAATGACTTATGCACATATACACCCAAGTCTCTCTAATCTGACACCATTTTCTTTTATTCTGTCTCTCTCTTTGTAGCTTACTATTAGATCTCCTGCAGCATTGTAGCCTCTGATTAACCACAAGCAATGTTTTCTAATGACAAGAGCGTTCTACCAAGTATTGTTGTATTACCAGAGGCATGCTCAGTTCTCTAAAAATCCTTTCTTAGAAGAAAAGGGAATGCTTGGCAAAAGCTATCCACTGCTGAATTGGATCTGTATATAAAGGCCAGAAAGTCTAGCTAACCATAGCAGAAATTTAATCTCGTTGCTCAATAACTCTATGGAAAATGGGTCTAAATAGGTACGCCTTGATGTTGGTGGCTGTCAATTAGTTTGTTTTTAAAAAGTGCATTTTTATAAGCTGTGACTTGATCATTGATAGATGTCTGAGGCTTGCTGTTGCACTTGTTGCCACTTTGTGAATTTGAGTCAATCAGGTGCAAGAGTGAGATGCCAAGTACATTTGTGATGACAAACTAAGACAGTCCAAAACTTCACGCAGCATTATTCCTTCATGGAGCATCCATTAATTTTTCTCCATTCAGGAGGCAATAACTCATTCCACTTCCCATCAGCCATGCAAAAGATTTTGCAACAGGACTTTCTTTACCTACGGGTTATACATGATGACATAACTAAGCAGTTTTAGCCTACGAATTCCTTGTTCTTAATACTATTCGAATTAGTTACATTGCCATCCTGACTTGGAACTATGTTACCATTCCTTCAATATCTTCCTAGAACTCCCGAACAGCACTTTGGTTGACACCACACGGACTGCAGCAGTTCAAGAAGGCAGCTCACGACTTCTCAAGGGCAAATAGGGATGAGCAACAAATACTGGCCTTGCCAGCTACGCTCACGTCTCCTGAAATAATAACAAAATAGTACCTTTCCAAACCTTAAGTATTCAATATGAAGTAACACCATGCAAAACCTGTGCAGAAATAATCTGACGTTACAATGATCCAAATAAAGTACTTTTCAGCAGAGAGATTACACTGAAAATTCCCAGTCTGTAATCTGAATTTACAAAATGCTCATTGCAAGTTACAGTACAATTAGTGCCAAAAGCCCTCAAGACATACTGTATTTAACGTAAGCCAACCATTGACAACATTTACAAGCAGAAAACAAAGCCTAGTTTACTGGAATTGATAGCACAGCATATTCCATCTGTTTTACTTGTCTTAAAGTCTACCAAAAATTTAGTTTGTTTAGATGTTGTATTATATTGCATTATTTTATTTATTTCCTGAATAGCTCCCCCGGTGGTTCAATGGGCAATTGTATCACAGTGTGATTGTCTCATCAAAAATTCTCATCATTTTTTAGCTAACAAAGGGATTAAGCTAATCTTAATAGTTGGTACTCTTCCTCCTGATTAATGACAATTGATCTAGTGTGTGCGGAAGAAAAACAAAATGTGTACAAGTATGTTTATCACTGTCACCTGAACCCTAAAATATATTACAAAACTAACTCCACCAAATTACAATTTATAATAGAACCTAAGGCTTTCTACCATTTAGCTTGTTCCTTTAAGGCCAAGTTGTTGTGATATATAGCAATGGGCAAAAAGCCTAATTCATGCGATTTCACAAGCAGTGGTAGCAAGATTTAACTGAATGGGAGTATAATATACACAAACTGCAACAGCATCTAATCTGAAGTTAAGGCAATAAATTCGTAAACAGAGCTGGAATACAATAAATTTGTAATTGAATTTTGTAACAATTTGTATAGGATAGGTTGTACCTGATAAGCCTGATTGAATTTTTGAGAGGTGACTGAAGTAGAGGGCAGGAGAATGTCTATGGATGTTATTTATATCAACATCCAGAAGGTATTTGATCAAGCCCCTCCAGGAGACTAAAGTCAGCTAAAAGTGAAGCTCATGAAATCAAGGAAAATTATTAACCTGGCTAGGAAACTGGTTGAATGACAGGAGACAAAGAGTAGAGATAATGGGCAGGTACTCTCACTGGCAGGATGTGACTCATGGCACCCTGCAAGGATCTTTGGTGCAGCCTCAACTATTGACCATATTTATGAACAACTTAGAGAGAAAGGCAAATATAGATGGAAGCATGGATGGGGATTTTAATAGATTCAGTGAATGGGCAAAAGTGTCTCAAACGTGAGGTCACCCATTTTGGGCCCAAAAGAATAAAACATGATACTTTCCAAATGATGAAAAGTTAGAAACAGTGGATATCCAAGACTCTTGAAGGTCCTGGTACATAGACCATTAAAATACCATGAACAGCCACAGAAAGTAATCAAAAAGGCTAAGGGTATGCTGGTCTTTATATCTAGAGGGCTAGAACACGAGGGGATAGAAGTCATGATTCAGTTATTCAAAGCACTGGTTAGGCCACACCTGGAGTACTGTGAACAGTTCCAGGCAAAGCACCTTAGGAAGAATATGTTGACCTTGGAGGGAGTACAACATAGGTTTAACAAAATAATACCTAATACCACGAGTTAAATTATGAGGGGAGGTTACACAAACAATAGTTGTATTCCCTAGAATTTAGACGGTTAAGGGGTGACTGATTGAAGTTTAAGATATTAAGGGGAACAGATAAGTTAGGCAGAAATGATTTCTGCTAGGACTGGGGGCAGTGTCTCAAACCAGAGGCAGGACTCTCAAGAGTGAAATTAGGAAACATTTCTTCACAGAAAGGGTGGTAGAAGTTTGGAACTCTCTTCCACAAACAACAATGGATGCCAGATCAATTGTTAACTTTAAATCTCATAATGACAGACTTTTGTTAACTGAAGGTATTAAGGGATATGGGGCAAAGGTGGGTATATGCAGTTAAATTGCAAATCAGTCATGATCACACTGAATGGCGGAAGAGCTCAAAGAGGCTAAATGCCTTATTCCTGTTCCTATGTTCCCAAGGATATTATATCAAATGTTACAGACAAACTTTAGCTCTAAAGGTAGGGATCTATCTATTCAGAGAATAGGGGCCACAGTGAAAGAGGAAGAGAATTTCTCATGGAAAATAGGACATATTTATTTTCCAAGTAATTAAATTAAGACTAAACATTTAATTTCACACTAAAACAGGCCACCAATTACTTAATATACTAAATAAGCAGAGTGCTTCAGACTGATGTCCTTCAATAGAAGGACATATTCTTCTCACCCCATCAATCTATTTGCTTGACAGCTGCTCATGGCTTGAAAATTGACCAAGTAGATGCACATTTTCTCACAGTAGAACATGAATCGTCAAATCTCTGCATTCACTTTACCAGCAGAATACCAGGAACACTGGAGTGATTTTTCACTCATTAAAAAAGTAAATTTGCAAGAATACATTTAAACCAAATCTAGTGTTAATCTCCACAAACTTTACATTTGAAGGTGCATTGCCAAGAAGGTGAAAAAAAGTGAGAAACACATTGTAATCCACACATTTAAAATATACAGGTCACTTTTCTGATTTTATAAAATGCATAATGAGCAGCAATAAATTGATTTTATACCCCACTTGTGGATCTGATCATAATTATTAAGCCTACCCACTCTTAAGACATATCTAATCCCACAGCTCACCACCTATCCTCTTCATGTCTGCACATAACGGGTCGATATTGCTTTCACAACTGTAATTATCACTGATGTAAATATACGTGAAACGTGATGTGCTTTAAAAACTGGTTTGATTTTTAATCACGATTAATTGTAGTAACTGGCTATAAAATAATATAATTCCTGCTTTCAATTATTCCGACATCGTCCAGGTCTATTTTTCAGAAGTTTAACCGGTTTAAGTACAATTTTTTCTAGGATATCGGGAGCTCCGTTGCAAACTCTAAATCGCGTTTTTGTCACCAGTGCAACATTTTTTTGGCTGTAGAGTCAATAACGCTGCACTTCTATCATCCCAGTCGATCACATTATATCCAGCTCAAACCGTGCATCACGACAGAAGAAGAAAAAATGGAAATAACGTGAAACTGGAAGACATAGAAATTCAGTTCTGTCCATCCGAGTTATCCCAAACACAGGTTCGTGCACCTAATTCCTATTTCTAACATTTCAACATAGCTGATGCAGTTTTCAAACAAAATAGTGGAGCTAACAATGATTCATGTAGACGTATTTAAATATAAAACGGCACAGCTCGTGTCCGTAAAAGAAATGCATTAAAAAAAAAATTTGCTGTAGTCTTTCCCCCCCCCCCCCCCCCCCAAAAAAATATGCAACAGTCTTAAGAGGGCAAGAACAGTCAAGGGAACCAGGGGCTCTGTCCCGGCCACAATGTTCACAAAGCAACGCCGCTTTCCCCCATGCCAAACCAATTCATATTTTACAATCTGAAGACAAAAGAAATATTAACCTCCACCACACACACACACACACACACACACCAACCAACCAACCAACCACCCCCCTCCCCTCCCCCTCCAAAATAAGTCTCTCTTTAAAACTCCAAAGGCTTATTTTAAGACTTGGGTAATGTCTGTCCGCTGTTCCATGTAAGACACCCACCAGAAGCAAACAATCGATCAGACAGAGCAAAAGGACAGCAAATCCTAGGATCTCTCTCCTCTACCTCACGCACCCTTTCCCCAATAACAAACGGTACTTTCTCCAGAGTTAGAAAGTTTGCCAGACGGAGGGACCTTTAACTTTGCGAACCGAAATCAAGGACCGCCAGCAGGCTGCAAACTATGCCTTTAAAACCGTCTGAAAAATAAAAACTTTCAATGTATTTTTTAAAAAAAAAACCCACCCACACCCACACACACACTGTTGGGAGTTTTGCAAGGGAGTGGGTGGCACATTGCCGGCCGCTGAGTAGGAGCTGAGGGGACGGCTCCCTGGAGCAGCTTCTCCCGCCGACAGGATTCCCCCTCCCCTCCCCTCCCCTCACACAAGAACTTCCACAAAAAAAAAATCTTCTTTTCCACACAACAACATTCAAAAACAAAAAGATTGTCATTTTCGTTAAGGAGACAACAGATTCCAGCCTTACCTGGGAGGCTGGCGACAGGGTTGATGGCTGAAGGGCTTATTTCGGGCGCGCGGGGTGGGGGGGGTTGGTGTGGGATGGGAGGAGGGTGGGGGGGGAGGTATCTATCAATCTCAGTGTTTTAGGAGCTTGCCCGCCGGCCGCTCTAAGCAACTCCTCTGACTGAAAACACTGGCGCTCGCTCCCGGCGCCTATGCGGCGCGCTCGCGCGCGGATACGGCGCCGCGCGTGCGCGCACCCACCACCAACCAACCAACCCGGCACGCGCGCGCACGCACGGCTCACCGTTAGGGTTTTTCCCATCCCCTTCCAGCCCCGCCCCCTTCCCCTTCCAGCCCCGCCCCCTTCCCCTTCCAGCCCCGCCCCCATTCCCCTTTCAGCCCCCCCCCTCCCCTTCATCAACTGTACGCGCGTGATTCGGCAAACACTCAAATCGGGCGCCTCGAGGCAAAGTGTGGGAACGGTTATTCTTGGGTGGGGGTGGGGCGAATAGGAGCTGAGGGGGTGGCGGGGAGGGGTGGGGTGATGTGCAGGGTTGCCAACTCCAGTGATAGCCAGGAATTGAAGACCAATCTCCAGGACACCCCTCTGTGCAACCCTCGAGAAGACTCATCAGGCCATTAAAAAAAAAGTTGCTTTTCTTTGTCATTTTCTTTGAACATTTCTCTTTGTCAGATGTAAAAGTATTAAAAATGAGAAAAAAAAAGGCTGTTTGGCTGACAGTCAGACATCATCCAATTGGGTCATGAGGTCTTTTGCTTTCCAACTGGCGTGGGAAGGCAGTCCGGCACAAGGATGGATGTGTTGGCCAACTAATGGCTGGAGGATGGGGGCAAATCATGTGATGGAATCTCCAGGAATACATTTAATCATAGTTAGCAACCCTAGGCATATTGCGGGTGGGGGAAGATTAGGTTTGAAGAATGAGGCATAGGAACATAGGACTTAGGAGCATAGGTAGGCCATTCAGCCCCTCAAATTTGTTCCACCCATCAATAAGATCACGACTGATCTGATTGTGGTCTGAACTCCATCTTCCCATCTGCCCCATAACCCTTGGCTCCCTCATATTTCAAAAATTTGTGTAACTCTGCTTTGAATAATTTCAATGAGCCAGCCTCCACTGCTTTCTGAGGTAGAAAATTCCACATGCTAATGTCCCCTTCAGAGAAAAAATTTCTCCTCGTTGCTGTCATAAAAGGGAGACATCTTATTCTTAAATTGTGTCCCCTAGTTCTCATTTCCACCACAAGTGGAAAAATACCAGCCTGCCAACGTATCAAGTCTCCTCAGAATCCTCTTGTCGGGACCTGGAAAAATTTATTAATTTTGCTTCCAATCTCCACCCCTCCATCATTTTCACATGGTCCATCTCTGACATTTCCCTTCCCTTCCTTGGCCTCTCTGTCTCAATTTCTGGTGATAGACTGTCCACCAATATCCATTACAAGCCTACCGACTCCCACAGCTACCTCGACTACAGCTCCTCACACCCCGCTTCCTGTAAGGACTCCATCCCATTCTCTCAGCTCCTTCGCATCCGTCGCATCTGTTCTGATGATGCTACCTTCAAAAACAGTTCCTCTGAGATATCCTCCTTCTTCCTTAACTGAGGTTTTCCACACACGGTAGTTGACAGGGCCCTCAACTGTGTCCGGCCCATCTCCCACGCATCCGCCCTCACGCCTTCTCCTCCCTCCCAGAAACATGATAGGGTCCCCCTTGTCCTCACTTACCACCCCACCAACCTTCAAAGGATCATCCTCTGCCATTTCCACCAACTCCAGCATGATGCCACCACCAAACATATCTTCCCTTCACCCCCCCGGCGGCATTCCGTAGGGATCGTTCCCTCCGGGACACCCTGGTCCACTCCTCCATCATCCCCTACTCCTCAACCCCCTCCCACGGCACCTCCCCATGCAAACGCAGAAGATGCAACACTTGCCCCTTCACTTCCTCTCTCCTCACTGCCCAAGGGCCCAAACACTCCTTTCAAGTGAAGCAGCATTTCACTTGCACCTCCCTCAACTTAGTCTACTGCATTCGTTGCTCCCAATGCGGTTTTCTCTACATTGGAGAGACCAAACACAGACTGGGTGACCGCTTTGCAGAACACCTTCGGTCTGTCCACAAACATTACCCAGACCTCCCTGTCGCTTGCCATTTCAACACTCCACCCTGCTCTCTTGCCCACATGTCTGTCCTTGGCTTGCTGCATTGTTCCAGTGAAGCTCAACGCAAACTGGAGGAACAGCACCTCATCTTCTGACTAGGCACTTTTCAGCCTTCTGGACTGAATATTGAGTTCAACAATTTTAGATCTTGAACTCTCTCCTCCATCCCCACCCCCTTTCCATTTCTTCCCCCTCCTTTTTGTTTTTTCCAATAATTTATATAGATTTTTCTTTTCCCACCTATTTCCATTATTTTTAAATGTATTTCCACCCATCGTTTATCTATACCTTTTATGCCCTTTTAGTCTTATTTCACCCCACCCCCGCTAGTGCTATCTGTACCTTGCTTGTCCTGCTCTCCACTCTTAATTAGCACATTCCTTTAGATAATATCACCACCTTCAACACCTCTTTGTTCTTTTGTCTGTGACATCTTTTAGTTATCTCCTCCTATCACTGGCTGCTTATCCCAACAACCTCCCCCACCCCACCCCCCACTTAAACCAGCTTATATTTCACCCCTTTCCTATTTTTACTTAGTTCTGTTGAAGGGTCATGAGGACTCGAAACGTCAACTGTGCTCTTCTCCGCCGATGCTGCCAGACCTGCTGAGTTTTTCCAGGTATTTCTGTTTCTGTTTTTGTTTTGGATTTCCAGCATCTGCAGTTTTTTGTTTTTGTCTCCTCACAATCATATATGCTTCAATAAGATCAACTCTCATTCTGCTAAACTGCAATGGGTATAGGCACAACCTATTCAACCTTTCTTCATTAGAGAAGCCCTTCATCCCAGGAATGAATTGCATGAACCTACTCTGAACTGCTTCTAATGCAACTAATGAACTGCTTCTAATCTAAAGCAATATCTTTTTTTCAAATAAGGAGACCAAAACTATAATATTGGGAGTGAGAAAAACTGGTGGTGAACATTGCAACATAGGAAATAAGAGCATGAGAAGGCCATTTGGCCCCTTGAACCTGATCCACCATTCAACTAGATCATGGCAGATTTTCTACCTCAACATTTTTTTGCATTATCCACATATCCCTTGATATCTTTAATATCCAGAAATATATTGATCTTTGTCTGAATATACTTAACAACTGAACCTCCACAGCCCTCTGTGGTAGAGAATTCCACAGAGTCACCACCCACTTAGTGAAGAAATTTCTCCTCATCTCAGTCTTAAATAGCCTACCTCCCATTCTGAGAATAAGAATGGCATGTGGGGAATATTTGGAGGGGAATAATGGGGGTGGGAGACGATATAGGGAAACGATGTGTTTGAAGAATGGGGATGGGAAGACTAGGAGTGGGAAAAGATGGTAGCAAAGAATGGGGTTTAGGGAATATTTGGAGGGAAGACTGGGGGTGAGAGAAGATTTAGTGGGAGAATGGTGGGTGGGGTAGAATGGGTAGTGGGGGAAGAACTGGGGTTGTGCGAAGAATGTGATTAGGGAAAATGGAGGTGAAGATTTGGGCAGAAGATTAGGGTGTTCAGGGAGGTGGGTTGGGGAAAATTGGGGCTATAAGATTGCAAGTGGGGAAAGATTTGGGGTTGGGGAAAAATGGTGGGTGAGGAAGACTGTGGGATAAAGAATGGAGAGTGAAGGAAAATTGGGAGTGGGTTCACTCCCTTAATTGGGAGTGATTAAGAGGTAAAGAATGGGGATGCAGCAGATTGAGGATAAGTGAAAATTAGGGATGATGGAATATTGGGATGATTGGGTGTAAGAGTGGGTTGCATAAGTGAGTAAAAGAAAGAATGAGAGGGAGGTGAAGGGATGGAGTAGGAAAAATGGAGGGAAGAAGATAGGGGAAGGAGGAGGGGAGGACCACAACTCCGAGCATTCCCTGAAAAACCAAACCGTTGAATGCATTAAAACATAGTATCCTCACCGTTAGTGTGAAGTGTGAACTTGTATTGAGTCCACAGCACAGAAACAGGCAATTCAGCCTAAATGATTAATGCTAGTGTTTACACTCCACAGAAGCTTTCTCCCACTCCTCTTCATCTAAGCCTATCAACTGAACCTATTTCTTTCTCACTTGTTTATCTAGCTTCCCCTTAAATACATCCATAATATTTACCTTACCTATTCCTTGTGTTTCACATTCTTACTGCTCTGATAAATAAGTTTCTCCTGACTTATTAAAAATCTACAGGTGAAAAAAATAGACTTCTTGACTCAATTTCAGGCCTGTAGAAGAAAAAATATTTATTTTAAAAATGTGTTTTCCCCAAATATTATGTTATATCAATAGTAATAGGTTTTATGTGTATAGCAATGCAAAAGTGACTGTATAACTTACTGCATTACAATCCCTAGTTCTGAGAGTCTCTCCACAGGGCCAGTTTGCAAGGAATATACAGTATAATTCCAGCATAATTAATGCCTGGTTCCAGGTTTGTAAAAATAGCTATGTTTTTCATTACATTCAGCCTTTTCTACTTGAATTGGTGACATACTTTTGAGGCAAAACAAAATGGAAACCCATTGGAATTAACAGCAGTTTTTTTCCCCCGGACATATTGCTATTCAATTGTTTTCACACCCCAAAAATCTGACCATTGATAAATATACTTGAGTCTGCACACATAAATATGTCTATCCCCCAATCTGGTTGGCCCTGTAAACCTAAGAGAGGGGTTAAAGGACAATGGTGCAATCAATCATGTCAGCGATGGAGGAGAATACATGGGAACATAGGACTTAGGAGCAGCCACTCAATAGGATCATGGCTGATTTGGTTGTGTCTCAACTCCACTTTGCCATCTGTCCTCATAACCCTTGACAAATGTTCATAGACAGAGAGAATGTCGATGATGATTTTGGTTTGGGCAGTTTTGGTGCATCAGAAACCTGATTAGAGAGATTCATAAAGGGATTAACTGGGGAATTCATTGTGGAATTACAAGCCTTTCTTTAACTGTTGAATCGCCAGCTAAGATTCATCATACAAAAGATGGCAATTAGAATGAGAGCCAACACTTCATGTGGAACCATGCCTCAACATGCTTTCAGGATAGGAATGAAAAGAAAGGTACTGTCTGGATAATAACTCGTGAATATGAGCAAACATATGAACATCACATAAATACAATTATATTAGAAAAACAAAGACCTACAATGGAACTACCCACCAATGCGCAATGCATAAATTTAATTGCTGAGTCCACACTGCGTAACAGGCCTCTGAATGTATAAGATATGAATTAGACAAGAAAATGATCAATTTTGAAAGATATGTGAGAAAAATTACTGTTTTATGTATTGGAGACTTTTGGCATTTATTTGAGACAAAGCAGAATATGAACAGTTTATTATGACCACTCATTCTAGAAGTTACTTTTTATTACATTTTTCTTCAAGAAAGGAGATGGATTAAATCAAGACACACATAAAGCAGTTTATGTGGGGGGGGGGGAAACAACCAAATTACCATCACATCATCATTTACATTCTGATTACATGTCTGGCTTGTTTAGTGAATCCAATCACTAAATAACAAGAGTTCCCTGGTGAGCAGCACAGAAATGCAAATCTTTCACTGGCATGCACGTATTAGATGTATATATACCATACATAATTAACATAGTGATGTATGTTGTAACCTTTAATTTCAGTCTACTGATGGTTTTGCAGCAAGCAACTCTGAAAAAAAGCAGTAGCAGAATATTTTTGTTGCATTATTGATCAGTCAGTTACAGCTCACCAAGTTATGTATGTCCAGTTAGGTGAGATAAAGGGCCACCTATATCAACATTACTCCGGCAATTGTCAGCATCTGCATTTTAGGAAAGGAAAAGAATGTGTCCACCCAACAAATCCATAGTATCAAATAGATCAGTGTCAATAAGATCCCCTTTTTGCCACAATTAAGGAGTTGCATGGGGTGAGGGGAGCTCATTTTGAAGCATGCAAATCAGTTACAAAAAAACAATTTTTTTAGTTTTAAAGTTTATAGTTGCAGCTGAAACATTCACTACAATTTATATTCAGAAATTAATTTATACGTTACTTTTGACCTCAGAGAATCCCAAATGTTGCAAAGCTAATCAATTACTTTTGAAGTGTGGTCACAGTTGTGAAGTAGGGAAACACAGCAGCCCATTTTTACACGTTCAATTTGAAACTTCTGTAGTTTCATATTGGCCAGCAAGGGAAAGGGCAGAGAGAAAGATTGACAAAGTATTTCAAGCATTCTATCAAAAAAGGATGCACTTGACAGACACATTGTAATTCTACAAAAATCAGAATTAAAGGAAGGAGTTATATAACGTTGAAGAGTTTTCTGGTAGTCATTACTTGAAGAAATTTTCTGTATGGGAGGAGAAATTATTCATTTCATTAATGTTCTGATGTTGTCATTTCAGAAGTTAATAATAGGGGCTACCGGATAAAAGAAATATGCGCATACATAGTCCCCTCCATTGATGGGTCCACTGTCTACCACAGACCAAGACGGTCCTAGGTTTGATCACCAGTCCAATGAGGTATCTGGTCTCAGCAGGTACATCGGTAGAATGAAACCAAACCATTTTGTATCATTATCCAGTGAGCCCTGTGGTCAATTAACCAATATTCATTGGTCATGAAGAGGTGCCATTTGAACAATGTATCAGGTCCATTAAATCCATCAAAGAGCACCACAGGGTCAACATCAATGGGGCAGTGAAAGAGGTCTACAAAAGCATCTTTAGGTACTTGAATTCCAAATACTCTTTCCCTTCATGTAAGGGTGCATCGAGCACCTTCCAAATGAACAACCAAAATTTTGTAGATGCAACATCAATAAACTATAAAGAAATAATTTACATATCATTTATGTAGCATCCTTCATAGCCTTGGGGCAGAATCATGCAATATCCTTTGCAGCATGCAATTTTCAACAAGGGTCACTGGGTAACAATCAGGAACAGGAGCTCTGGCTAATTTTCTCCCTGCATTGCAATGAGGCATTGAGGCTCTCACCGCTGCCTCAGCTTAATACAGATCTCAAATCAACCTGCTGTATACTGTTCAGTTTGACACACCCACCTAGTAATCCGTGGTGGAAGTCCATTGTTGCAAACAAAAGAGCAGCAAGTCATTTTCAACTACCCATGGCCAATAAATATTTAAATAAAAAAATAAAATGTTAAAGTATATTAAAAGTGACATGGTGGGAAAAAAGGAGTATAAATCACATTCTTTGAAATACCCCTGGGCTATCATGTCATCCTTGAACAGGCCGCAGAATCAAAATGGGATGGAGGCAAACAGTCAGGGAGTTAGGATTCAGCTAAAAGCAAAAAACTGCGGATGCTGGAAATCCAAAACAAAAAAAATAAAAATACCTGGAAAAACACAGCAGGTCTGACAGCACCGTATGACTCTTCAACAGTACTAAGGAAAAATAGAAGAGAGGTGAAATATAAGCTGGTTTAAGTGGGGGGGGGGGGGGGGTGGGACAGGTAGAGCTGGATAGAGGGCCAGGTGGAGGTAACCAAAAGATGTCATAGACATAAGGACAAAGAGGTGTTGACGGTGGTGATATTAGCTAAGAAATGTACTAATAGGTGACATTAAGGATAGAAAGCAGGACGAGCAAGGTACAGATAGCCCTAGTGGGGGTGGGGAAGGTGGGGGGAAGGGATCGAAGTAGGCTAAAAGGTAGAGATAAAACAATGAATGGAAATACATTTAAAAATAATGGAAATAGGTGGGAAAAGAAAAATCTATATAAATTATTGGAAAAAAGGGGGATCGGAAAGGGGATGGGGAAGGAGGAGAGAGTTCATGATCTAAAGTTGTTGAACTCAATGTTAAGTCCGGAAGGCTGTAAAGTGCCTAGTCAGAAGATGAGGTGCTGTTCCTCCAGTTTGCATTGAGCTTCACTGGAACATTGCAGCAGGCCAAGGATGGACATGTGGGCAGGGCGGTGTGTTGAAATGGCAAGCGACAGGGAGGTCTGGGTCATGCTATTTGTACCACAGCAATGCAAATGCCTCTGTGGCTGCAGCAAAGCATTTTTAAGAAAGCAATGGGCTAATTATTTTACCCTTAATAATGCGGGAAAATATTTGAAAAAGGACATATTGAACAGAAGGGTGGGATACTTTTTTCTATTATTAAAAATACATTTTCCAAAATATTTAATGCAGATATTTATGCATAAGTCAATTAAAAAGCCTAGCTCTGACTCCAAGCTCGCCCTCCCGCGCCTGATGCAGGCCTCGCGGTGCATCACGGGGTTGTAGTTTGTGACTGACTTCTCAAGGCTTTGAAACCCGGGGTCAATATTTGCAGGGAACTACAACCCCCCGGCAGGCTTAGCGACGGGCAGGTCGTGGAGTGGGGGGGGGTGGAAGAGAGGGAAACAACCGCTCGCACGAAAGAATCCGGCGGCACTTTGGGAGCGCGGCCTCTTTTCTATTGAATTTCCTTTCTTCGGCTCGAATGTAAGACGATCAACCGAGACATCAGTGGACGAAAAATATTCTTTTAAAAGCGGTTTTTTTCGCTGAAGGTAGTTCCGGTCCCCCCGCGTTGCCATGGCGCGGAGCGGTTGATCCGCCGTGGTCTTGGTGAAGCGGTGCTGGAGGGATTGACGCCATTTTGTTCATTTGTGGAACCCCCCCTATAAGGAGCAGAGTGCAGCCAATAGTTGGAGCCCGGTTCTGTACCAGGTCAGTGCGAGGAAGCAAAGGGGAATGGGCTGCTATGCAATGTCCTTGCTGACTTGTATTAGATTATCAATCGCAATTGTGTTTTTTCTTCCAAAAAAAGAAAAGCCATCTCCACTTAAGAGTATAACAAAAGAGGCAGTTTTTTTTTAAAAAAGTAAACATGAGTGGTAAGCCAGACCTCAATCTTATGTAGGTGAGAGTCAATTGGATTTTCCACCAGGAATATTGCATCCAGCAACTCCTTGATCTGTAGATTGATAAAATAAATAAGCGCGGGGTTAACAGAGCCAAGTCTCATTAGTTTGGGTGTATGAAGCAGCAAACTTGGGGTCAAAAAGTGCACAGTTGTCAAATGTTATGCCTCAAAAATTTGATTTTTCATCAATGTAGATTGTCCTCAATATGAGTTATGCTTTGACTCCAAATGTTGTTACGTTATACCCCAACTTGGCTCTGCTGGCCCCACACTTTTTTCATCAGTATCCAAGGGTGGCAAGTACCTGGCACTAGTTATTTCCTGGTGGAAGTCCAACGTGTCTCACTTTTGTAAGATTTAAGCTCAGGCCTGCCACTGATGGTACCACCCCCTTCCCTGCATCTTCCCCTCCTCCTGCCCAATTACTGGTGTTGGCAGTCTGGAAATGTTGCCCTGTTGCATGCAGTTTGACATCTTGGAAGCCTGCTTTTGTATCGCTGCTTACGTCTAATTGGAGATGCACTCTGTAGTGTGATTCCTGTCCTGTGCTGGATTTAGAGATAGCTAAATGTAGATGGGCATTGTGCCCAGCTCTGCAGCAAACATACGTGCTATTGGCTGAGTAAGAAATGGCAGCACTTTTGGCTGAACCATTGTTGCCTAGTATGTTAGCCAGATATGGCTAATTGCATTTTTTGATTACTAAATTAAAATTGAATAATGGATATTGTCAGTGGGCATGTGACCTCATAGCTTGTCTTCACATTGGAGTATGCGTGTGCACTTTAACCTCGTGTGTCTATTAGCAAAATGGTAAGAGGCAAAGCAGAATGTGCAAGTGTTTGATTGTTGTGAATACTTCCTTGGTTACTAAATGGTGGTGGATGTTAAGTAACATATGAAGTAGATTTACCTGTATTGTGTGAGTGTATGCCATGAAAACTAAAAGGTTATATGGTGGTGTGAAAAAAATGAAAGGTTTAGACAGGTTGACCCAGTAAATACTTTGTCATGTACAGAATTTAGGCACAGATAGTTGTTTTCAAAATTCAGGGTAACAAAGAAGATAGGAAATTCAACAGGATTTTTTTTGAACTAAAAGGTTGATTAGTTTGCGCAGAGGGAAGAAACCTCGCTGGGTTTTAAGAAGGAATGAGTGATTCTTGTCAACAAATGAGATCCAGGGTTCTTAGAAACTAGATGGAGCAGAGCTCTTCTGCTTGAAAATTGATGGTTCAATGGCATTGCCATTGCTGAATCCCCCACTGTCAACATCCTGGGGGTTACCATTGACCAGAAACTGCACTGGACAAGCTATATATATATATTGGCTATAAGAGCAAGTCAGAGGCTGGGCGAGTAACTTGCCTCCTGACTCCCCAAAGCCTATCCAGCATCTACAAGGCACAAGTTAGGAGTGTGACGGAATACTCTCCACTTCCCTGGAGGAATGCAGCTCCAACAACACTCAAGAAGCTTGATACTATCCAGGACAAAGCAGCCCACCTGATTGACACCCCTTTCACAAATATTCATTCCCTCCACCACCGACAAACAGTGGCAGCAGCGTGTACCATCTACAAGATGCACTGCAGAAACGCGCCAAGGCTCCTTGAGGCAGCACCTTTGAAACCCATGACCACTACCATGTAGAAGGACAAGGGCAGCAGATACAAAAATAAAAATACCTGGAAAATCTCAGCAGGTCTGGCAGCATCTGCGGAGAGGAACACAGTTAACGTTTCGAGTCCGTATGACTCTTCAACAGAAGGGCAGCAGATACATGGGAACACCACCACCTGGAAGTTCCCCTCAAAGCCCCGTCTTGGAAATATATCGCCGTTCCTTCACTGTCGCTGGGTCAAAATCCTGGAACGTCCTCCCTAACAGCACTGTGGGTGTACCTTCCCTACATGGACTGCAGCGGTTTAAGAAGGCAGCTCACCACCACCTTCTCAAAGGCAGTTAGGGATGGGCAATAAATGCTGGCCCAGCCAGTGACGGCCACATCCCATAAATGAATTTTAAAAATTGTAAAATTAGCTCCCATACCACTGTGAATTAAAAAATTACCTTGGAGTTGCTGTCAACTTAATTTTTAATGAGCCGGATGCTTTTAGAATAATTCATTGTTTTGAACTGCCATCAAAAGCTTTTGCTTTGATTATCTGAAGACTCTGCATAGGTGCATTGTGTGAGCCATACGGACTAAATTCAATCACTTTTCTGAGCTGGGTTAACCAATTCTGGTCATTGAGGGGAGTTGTGTGGGAAAGATGGAATGACATTGACAAACTGGACAGATCATGATTTTTCAATCAAAATTCCTGAGCAATGTAATTATTGGGTAAGCACATGATTTGGCTTTGGTGTGACACTTGCTTCATTTAATAGTGCTGGCAGCACTTGCTGCCAATGACAATGGGCGACTTGGCCAAGGGACTGGAAATCTGCTGGTGTTTATGACACTGGGCCCCCAACATAAGTTAATAGGCATGGGAGAAAAGGAAGAAAGCTAGAATTTTTTTCTGCCGGTGGTCGTGAGGCTTTGCAACTCTCTTCCTCCAAAAGGCAGTGGAAGCAGAGAGTCTTTGAATATTTTTAAAGGCAGAGCTGGATAGATTCTTGCTAAGCAAGGGGGTGAAAGTTTATCGGGCGTAGGTAGGAATGTGAGTTGAGATTACAATTAGATCAGCATCTTATTGAATGGCTGTTTATGTGTGTCAGAAATTTTTTTTATTTATATAGCACCTTTCACAACATCAGGACATCTCAAAGTGCTTTACTGACAATGAAGTACTTTTGAAGTGTGTCACTGTTGTAATGTAAGAGACCTGGCAGCCAATTTGTGCACATTAAGCTCTCACAAGTAGGAATGCGATGATGACCAGATAGTCTGTGTTTTTGTGTTAAAAGCAGAAAATTCTGGAAAAACTCAACAGGTCTGGCAGCATCTGTGGAGAGAAAAACTCCATTAACTCATGTTTCGAGTTCCAATATGACTCTTCTTTGAAGAGTATTTTCTGTTTTTATTTCAGATTTCCAACATCTGCTGTATTTTGTGTTTTTTGTGATGTTGAATGAGGGATAAATATCTGGGAGAACTCCCCTGTTAACCTTCGTAATAGTGCCATGGATCTTTTACATTCACCTTTAAGGCCTCGGCTTAACGACCCATCTAAAAGATGGCACCTTTGACCAATGCAGCACCCCCTCAGTATTGCACTGGAGTGTCAGCCTTGAATTTTGTGCTCAAATTTCTAGAATTGGTCTTGAACCCACAATCTTAATACTCAGTGGCTAGAGAGCTGCTAGAGAACTGATCCACAGTGTCAGTTACATCTTTGCAAATAATAGCTTGTATTTGTGTTACCGGTGTGATAAAGTCTGTATCTTCCTTATAGGGCAACAAGAAAAATATGTGTCCCTTCCCCTTGTTTAGATAATAATTTAGAGAATTCCTGAGACTGCAGATTACATTGCTGAGAACAAAAGAGGAAAGAATAAAGCTGGAGTGACAGATCAAGACTGCATTGGTTTCTGGATCTTACTGCATAATATGTTGCTTCACTGACATTTCCACTGCATCACAGTAAAACCACAGATTTCATTGTCTGAGTATACTATTATGGTTTAAAATTTTTCTTCATTGCTCTTTACAATTGCTGAGAACTTGAATTTTGCACCCCATTGAAATTGCAGTGCTGCTTTTACATGCTGCATTGTAACATAAAATTAGACTGTCCAAAGTGCTTCCAGAAGGCAAGATCAACACCTATCCTGTTGCTTTAATTTCCTGCATCTCAGAGTAAAACCCTGGCAATAATAGAAGTTGCCACTGCCGCCGCTTCTGCCGTTTTATTTTGTCCGAAATTGAAATTCTCTAGGGGACAGTGTTCTGAACTTGCGGGGTTCTTTTGGATGCATTACTACAGAATTGCAGGAACGCATGCCATGCGTGACCTCGGAGGTCTTGCTACCCATAGCATGAGGTCTCAAAGCAATGAGTGCACAAGAAAGAAGGTAGGGTTTTCACAGCAAATAAAATGAAGCAAATGCGAGGTGAGAAAAAACTTTTTCACACAGCGAGTAGTTAGGGTTTGGAATGCACTGCCTGGCAGTGTGGTGGAGGCAGGTTTGATTGAGGCATTCAAGAGGGCATTGGATGATTATTTAAACAAACAATGTGCAGGGTTACGGGGAAAAGGCAGGAGATTGGCACTAAGTTAAAATGTTCAGAGAGTTGACGCAGATGAGAAGGGCCGAATGGCCTCCTTCTGCACAGTAACAATTCTGTGATTCTGTAATTTCAAAATGTGTTCAAATCTGATGCAACTTACCCAATTAATTTGCAGATTCAACCGTCTATTGATTGTTACGTACAGTTGGTTGCACATTGAGGTTCCATTAAAAAAAACATCCAGTATTTTGGCTGCCTGCCAGTTCATTGTCTTGTTGAATGAACAGCAGCTCTGTCAGATCACATTTATGAATAATGAGTGTGAGTTGCCCAGCTAACAAAGTAGAGACCAACACCACATTCCATTTTATTTGAAGGGTAGTATTGAATGAAGTCTTCTTTCAAAAACTATTTGTGGTCCTTTGAACCTTCTTGTACCCCTTTCACTGAATCTTGAATGGCCAAGGATACAGTTCCAAAGCTAGACAGTGTGGGATCCCCAGTGGCTCAGCCAGTGAAAACAGTAAATAGCTGAGCATGCAAATCAGGAAGATCCTAGGATTAACCCCCTGTCTGTGCTGAATTAGTTGATCACAGCTGCAAAAGCTGTAGGTGTGCAACAATTGGTCACAGCACATCTATCTAGAAGGTCACGTCTTTGGTCACTAACCAGTGACATTTGCTGGAAATTCACTTGTGGACCTTAGGTAAGAACTAGATGATGCCCTCTGGTCGGCTAACCCACAAACACCTATCTTGACTTACAAGTGAAAAATAGGTACGCTTAAATATGAGAAGTGCCTTTACTGCTGTGTCAGCTTGAGCCAGCTACTTTGACATACCCCAATGCTGCTGTGGCTGTGATGAGGGAACAGATCATGGACTGTCATCCTTGGGAGGTGCCCTTATCTAATAGATGATCAGAAACTTCAAAAGTTTTCAATATAAGTTTTCTAATTTAATTATTTGCTCATCAGCTCCTTTGACACCACTGCGCTAACTCACCGCCTTTTAGCTTGACTTTTGTGATATTTTCTGTCCGTCCTATTTCCTCCAGCAGCCTGTTTGAAGTGAGGATCTCGAACAGTACCTATTCCTGTCTCTTTCTGAAATTGGTGTTTCTTCTCATGTGTAGGAACAGAAGTATATGCAGCACCCTGTTCGCCCATATCAAACTTGAAGTAAAGGCATTGAAAAGAACAGCAAATAAGAAGTGGGGCATTTGGAGCATCTGATGTGTGGGGTGGGGGGCAAAGTTTTGTGTGAACTTTAAAGTTAAAGGCTGAGTTGTCCAGAGCAATGACAAAAGTGGAAGATCTGCAGCCTTAGATTTAATGAAAAAGCAAGTGGAGGAAAATAAAAAGACTCATGTTGAAAGAAACAAAATAGTCACTCATGAGCTAAAAGAAAACCTCAGTGTGACCAGAAATATTCCAGAGATAGATTTGGAAACTTCTCTGCATTTTTTCCGCAAAGTTTATTATCACTAAGTGATTGTCCGATATAGTGGAGGAATTGTAAAATGCCCAGAAAACGATTACCATGTAAGATTGTTCAGGTACAGCTTTACGCTTTATTCCAACGAGCTGCTAATTACTATTGGACAGTTCAGCCAGCACAGTTTCACCATAGCCACGCTGAGTATGATTTTCTGATGAACAATTTTACCAGACTGTAGATGGTGCACATTTGAGTCTGCGCTGTTTTTAAAAGTAAAACCGAAAAACCCTTTGAGCACTAAAGTCAAAAATTTAAATGGATTACAGAATAATGGATAGCTGGTTATGGCTACAAAGCAGAATCTTGGACAAAGTGTCTGACATATTAAACTGACATGAACCATAAAATAAGACTGCAAGTCCATCAATTTTCTTTGTTTATCTCTGATGGGGCTCACTGTTTAATGGTTGCCAGCAATGATCCAGTACCTCATCCATTCTTCATGTGAGAACTTAGAAGGCAAATGTCAGCAAGCTATTTAATCGTGAGGGTAACACAGCCAAGAAGATTGTCATGTTTTCACCTTTTATCCACCCACAGGCACACTCTGCAGTTTTGTACTATTACAGAAAGGAACAAGTAGCGGTTGTGTGAGTGTTGGCTCGGTAGCAGTAGTGTTGCCACAGCCAGAAAGTTGTGGGTTCAAACCCCACTCCAGGACTTGAGTATATAATCTAGGCTGACACTTCACTGCAGTATCGGTAGAATACAGACTTTTTGTCTTTTGGATCAGGCTTTAAAATGAGGACCCATTGCCCTGGCAGGTGGGCATAAACCTCCCACAGTCAGTTTAACATCAGTTGTGGGGACATTACTGGAATCTGTCATCGGGAGCAGAATAAATGAGCACTTGGTATGAGCTGATCAGACAGAATGGATTTGTGAAGGAAAGGTCATACCTGACAAATCTATTTGAATATTTGAGACGGTCAATGGGAGACAGGGTGTGGGGTTCTGCTTTTGATATTGTCTAGGCGGACTTCCAAAAAAAGTATTTGATATGGTTCCGTACAAGAGGTTATCCCTCAAAGAATACCACCAAAACAGAACACTTGGTCATTCATCTCATTGCTGATTATGGCACCTTACTGTATGTATTTTAGCCGTGGCATTTGGCTAAACAACAGTGACTACACTTCAGAAGTAATTCATTGACAGCAAGTACTTTGGGATATGAAAGGCACTGTATAAACATAAACTTGTTTCTCTACTCTCTCCATTTCCCTATTAAAATGGCACAGAGGTCAATTGTATCCTTTCCCCCTTCTGCCTGAAATCTAGGAAATTGGCCCAGAGGGGGATGAAAACAAGGAAAGAGGAGGCAGCGAGTCACTCTGGCACCTGTTTATTCCTGATTCTTTTTTTAAAGAAGTGTATCAAACATAATTTATAAATAATATTTGTAACTAAATGTTTTCTGGTCACCAGAGTTGGAATAATTCTATCCTAACCTACTAACTCTGCTTTTTCTACACGGTGCCTGATTATAGTTTCTGGTGACTTCAAGTAACACTGAGAAGCCAATTCAATTCCATTAGTTTCCTGTTGGGTGGGTTAGATAAAAATCACCGCTCTAATACTAAACCCCAGTCTTTAGAATGCTCACGCTGGGCTATGATTCGCTTAAAATATGTAAGTGCAAGTTCCTCAAAAATACCATTATTCAGTAAACTAATAGTACAATAAATGATTAATATTTCATCAGATCTCAGTACTCCTGAAGGAGAAATAGTTCTTGTTCTGCTTTGCTAATGTGCTGTGTGATTGATGGGCAGCCTTATTCTTGAATACTGTTCAATGTGAATTGAAAGTGTAATTAGGCTACTCTGCCAGAAAGTAGCAAAAAGCTTCAGTTTACTCGTTCTTTTTTAACCAATTTTCTATGGCCTTCCTCTCACAAAGCTGCTGAACCATAGGACATCAGTCTCCCTTTGGCATCTAATCCAAGATTCTGATCACTCTCCACTAATGCCTACTTGAAGTGCAGGATTTTGGCATCAAGTAAGGGCAGGGTTTGGCTTGGCTCGGGTATCCATTGCAGACAAATAGCCCACTGGTGCTCATTGTCTTGGATCATCCATGAATAGTGGCTGCTTTCATCACTTAAGAGTAACGTTATGTTAAATAATTATAGAATAAACTTGTCAGTGTACTACAGCTTTTGCTACTTCCAGGTGGATAACTTAAAAAAGAATCTAATATTGGATCTGTTAAAATATGGCAATTTTAAACTGAAAACCTTCCATCCTCCCTCCCTTGACTCACTCACTGTTCACTCTATGAAGATCCATGACCTGCAGTGATCTGGTGACCTCACCTAGTATGCAGCTGTAATTGACTTCTGCATCTCTGAGTCAAGCCTGAGGGAGAACCCCATTTGTCCCTGTACTTCTGGCTAATCAATATGGTCATTGCTAGGAAGCCCCCCCTGTACATATGTCAATTAGACAAGATCAAGCTTGGTTATAATCTTCAGAATGATCGCCCTAACCGGAGTTGGTGTATTTGGTGACCGTTTTGGTGCCTTTGAAGATGGCGTGTTTGGCTAGTTCCCCTCTCAACATGAGGCGGGCGGCGCCTGGATCTCCCTGGCCGAGATGGTATGGCGCTTGTTAAGTGAGGTGCAAAGCCTCAGAGGCAATGCGCTCGAAAATATGGACAGCAAAGGAATTCATAACACTCATGACACACACAATTCATTCACTGCCTTGGACGAAATCCTGGTGGAAGGGTGGACCTGGGTCAGCACCCTGTACACGTAAGTAGAATTCCTCTGCTTCTTGGGTGGCTTCTTGGTGACTATAGTGAGTGACAGCATTAATGCCTTGCACTGTCCTTAGCCACAGCCGCCACCTCAGGCATTCCACTCGATTTGGATCAACTCAAGTCAGCTCATCAAGCTTGGTTATGATGAAGCTTCACAGTTGCTTAGACATTCAGCATGAAAGACTGATCACTTGGGTGAGATAATGGGAGTGGCTGGCACAATATGGAGCAGTATCCAAGGAAGAGTCATGACTGAGAGAGTAAAAGTATACTAAGCTGTATTTGCTGCTCACAATGCAGTCTCCTGTACACTGGGGAGACCAAACACAGACTGGGTGACTCTTTTCTCTGTTCAGTTCACAAGCATGATCCTGAGTTTCCGGTGCTCTGCCATTTTAATGTTCCATCTTGTTCTCACGCTGACATTTCTATCCTCGACTTAGCGCAGTGCTCCAGGGAAGGTCAATGTAAGCTCAAGGAACAGTACCTCATCTTTACACTAGGCACTTAACAGCTTTCTGGAATCAGCATTGAGTTCAACAATTTCAAACTGTAATGTCTGCTTCTCATTTTGTTTCCTTTTCTTTGCATGTGTCAGTCTTGATCTTGTTTTTCTCGGTTTTGCTTTCGGTTGGCAGCTGTCCATCATTGTGCCACTCATACCCCCTCTGGATCCATCTTCTGTTTCTTTACTTGACCATTACTATTCCCTTTGGCTCTGCCTGCCCCAGCAACTCTTGTCATTTAATGTCCACTGTTCTATGACAGACCTTCCCTTTTGTTCTCTTTCCATCTCAAGCGTCTACCTCCTTCCCAAAATGCACAAGCAGGACTGTGTTATTAGATCTATTATTTCAGCCTGCCCCTGCCTCACTGAATTTATTTCGCCCTATCTTGACTCTTTTTTTCTCCCCTTGTCCTTTCTCTGCCCACCTCCATCCATGAGTCTTCTGATGCCCTACATCATTTTAACAGATTCCAGTACGTTAACTATGTTTTTCTCTCCACAGATGCTGCCTGTCCAGTCCTGCTGAGCATTTCCAGCATTTTCTGTTTCTATTTTGCATTTCTGACTTTTCCCAGCTCTGATGAAAGGTCACGACCTGGAACCTTATCGCTGTTCTCTTTTCACAAATGCTGCCAGATCTGATGAGTGTTACAGCATTGACCAGTTGGGCTGAATGGCCTATTTCTGTGATGTAAATTCTATGTATTCCCCTCCCATACATGAAAATCAATCCCAATATCACAGCAGCTGAAATTGTGTGGTCCGTTAAAACATTTTAGTTCAAATTGTGGATGCTGTAGCTTGCTATTTGTTGCTTTCTGCTGTGTTATTTCCTGTCAGCAAATTGAAGAAATATTTGCAACTTAAGTGGAGTAACACCAATCCTTGAGGGCATCTGTGTGTGTTTATATAAATGACACACCAGGATATACACTTCAGGGTCATTATGTACCTCGGGGGAGTTGGAGAGTGAGAATTCATTCAAGCTTTGCTCTCCCTGCTTCAGGCCCTCTTTTGGGTGACCACTTCACACTGTAATTTGTATGATATCCCATCTATGTTGATTATTTGAGGACTGTAAACTTCTCTAAATTATATTATGTCCTGATTTTTGCTGTAGGTGCTATTTCGTACAGACTGATGGCTCACCTGTAAGAATCTTAGCGCCCCCACCCTCCCCCACAAATGGGAGTTTCACATATTTCACATGTTGGCCTGTCGCATTAAAATCAATATTGTTAATTTGGGGTGATAATGTATTTAATGAGTGTCATGTATCAAGTACCTCATTTTCTGTTAATCTGTCACCTATCTAATTATTGTGGGTGTTGATAATCACAGCAGGCATTGAGCAGATGGTCTGGGTCTGATGTTTGTGGTATGTTGTAACAACATGGCATCTCTACGTCTAGCATGTCTGTAACTAGACCATCTTCGAGTCACTCTAGTGCTCAGAGCTCAAAAGTCAGGGGTTCCCAAAATCCATCCTTGTTTCGCTCTGACTCCTCCCTTTCCCACTGCTCCCTCTCAGCTTGATGTGTGTGAAGTACACGATATGAATTCCCACCACAGACAACCTGTTCACTGCCACTACAAGTCCTTTGGTAAATATTTAACAGCCATAAGTAGCACTACAGTGCATTCCAGTGACGTGAGGCAGCAGAATCAGCTCATTCTTTACTGCTGCTGTATTGAAACTACTTGTGTTGCAAAATCTTTTGTCCCATTCGGTCTCCTTGTGCCATTCCCATTGTGCCAATGTGTTTTTGACCAGTTTTAGGACTAGCTATTGAAGCATTTCAACCTTATAGCCACAGTTATCGAGAACATAACATTCTGGTTACAAGCTACTGGTCCCTTTTACAAACCCTTTTGATTGTGAACCAAAAGGAGAATAATTGACTTATCAGAGGGAGTTTTGAAGCAAAATAAATTCAAATAACTTTGGATCATGAGATGTGATTAATGTTTCCAGATGTTTATTTTTAAGTGTTGGCATTACTGCCTTGAATTGATTTTTATTTTGCAGTTTCCTTTTTCTTGCCTTCTGTTGAAGGTGCTGCTGGCCAGCGTTTAAGTGTCCAATTTTTGTCTGGGCCTGACTGTGAACGTGGGACAGTTATTTGACTGCTGGGAGGATCACACTGATCGAGTTGTCACATATATGCACATCAGCAGAATCACCCTGAGCAGGAGCAGGAATCCTGTTTTTTTTCCTTATTATTATCTGAGATGTACAGATCAATTGTAGACCCCTCGCCCCCACTCCACAACCTCTTTATTTTCACCCTAACTTGAGTCGACACCAAAGTTGGAACATTCCTTCTCATGTTTTCTTCCCTGTTCCTTGAAGGTAGTCATAATGTTTGTCTGGGCAACAGCATCCTCACTTTTCACATATGAAAATGAATGTCAAAGTGGGAAGCATCTCAGCTGATTCCGATCTTGGCCTAGCCTTTTTTTCTAATTCTTGATGTTAAGTGTTGGTTTACAATTGGCTTTTACCCAAGAAAGGCTAGAAAGATACCACTGCCATCTTACAGCATAGTAAATAAATCCCAGCTCAGTGCACTCTCTAGGTATTTTTTATTTTGACTGTAGTTTAATTTTCCTTCTGGAACCTGAAGAGCGTCTATTGCTCTCTCTGGCACTGTGCGCGCAAAATGAACCTAACAGGTTCGGGTAATGGAGACCTCAGCTAGCAAAATGCCTGTATCTTGAGGAAATGCGAAAGTCTTCTGTAGTGGGCAGTGCAAGCAATTTGAGATTGCCAAAGGTTATTTTTATTGAGGTTCTGCAGTCACTATTTAATATTTCTTGCTTTGCAATTCGTGTAGTAATTTGTAATAAGCTGAGCTACCTTTTCATATCCCCTGATAAGCGACTAACAGAATTGGTTGCTGTGGTTTACTACCATAGCTGTAAAATTGGAATTACTAGTCATTTAGATAGTAATGGCTACCAATTCCCTGCTGACAACCATTTAACTCATACAAGTCATGTGTATAGATTTGATATTGGGAAAGAGCGAACGATTTAAACTGCCTGCCTCCAATTTTTATTTTTTTTAATGGCACAGCCATGAAAGCAGGCCATTCAGTATTTGCTAATAAATCAACTCTGAAAGAACAAATTCCACAGAAAATTGGATGGAAAGAATTAAGTGTGGTGCCAGATAAACAATAGTTTAAGACAGACATACCCAACTGATAGAGTCAGCATTGGACTCCTTTACTAAATATGGCTATTTAGCTCCATCTCATGCCAAGGTACTCTTGTGATTGGCTGGCTCTTGGCTTCTACTACTGAGAAATATTTTACTATTCCTTTGGCGAGATTCTTCTTTTAACCCCATTTAATTGAGCTGGCACTTACGAAACCTCATTACAGTCATTCAAATTCCAGGTTCTGTGATAGTTTCTGCTCTGGCAGCACACAGTGAAGTCTGTAACAGTGTGGATAAATCCTGAATAAAATGTGGTATCTTCACTTGCCTCTACCTTGCTTTTTTAAATCCCTTTTCTCTCCCTCTCTCCTGAGGGTGATGGCTCCATGTAGAGATCTGCTTTCATAGGTTCACCATGTGATTCTATTCAGTGAGCTAAGACCGTGCGTTGCAAAGGGACCTGATGTTTGTTCACCTGGCATCTGCTTTGCAATCAGGTGCAGCAACTGTCCACTTACCTTAGGGGCAGTGAGGCTAATCCTTCTCTCCTTTTTTTGAACTTGGCTGGCATCAGCATGGTTTGTTTATAAATACCATCTCATTCAAGGGCCCTTTTTGTCAGCAGATTGGGAGAGCAAGTTGCCAGCCAGCCATCCTGGGAATATTACAGAAGCTGACTTTTAACAAGTAGTTTGTATCTCATGTTTTGAATGTTAATATTCAATGTAACCAAAGCCATATTCTCCTCCCTTTAAATCCTGATGACATTACTAAACAATTCCCTAGAATTATCCCGCCACTAGGTACAACCTTGAACCAAAAGGCACAAACATTTGTGTGTTTTTTTGTGAATGAGAGGAACGTGTTCTATATATAATCTGGCATTAATGTTAGCTCCCCCTTCACAACGGGAATGGTTTAAATGTCGAAACTCGCTTAACAGTTTACTTAGCTGCGCAGAATGCAGTTTGCATAACTTGAGTCTTTTATTTCGCTTTATCCTGTTGTAAACCCTTTCCAGCATTTCCTCGTCGGCCTTGGACTGAGTGTTTGCTTTGGTGATGTTGGTCAGCCAGATGTTGATTCTGTATGGGAACTGAATTAAGAGCTCAGCATGGGAATGGGAAAATATTCTTTCTGCTCTTCAAATTATTTATTCCATAGAAGAAATATCAGGAAAAGCATCAAAGACAAAAACCTCTCACCTGCCCCTTCCATGTCTAAATTCTATCAGTAATTAGCTGTAACAAACTTGTCTCATTTAATGCATAGTTTAATGTACTGTTTCCCAGTCACTGGAATCAAAATCATCTATTTACAAAGTTCAAATACTTTGACCTCCTCACTGTTCCAAATCTCAGCAGTACAGCATTCCCCTGGGCTTTGCGTTTGGATCTCAGTTTATTATTTCTGGAGGCCCAGAACAGGACAACATTTCTGCAAATATCAGTCTTGGGAAACAGACATTCTGTCCTTTTTCTCCCCACTTCTTCATTTCTATTAAACGTAATCCGATCATGTACTGAGCATTAAATACAGCGTAAAGCTCTTTGCGCTGTTCCCATCATGTATCTCACCCCCAATCTGATTATTCCATTTGCAACACCGCTCTGAATGACAGCATCCCCATTCATACTAGTTATGGAACATACATAAGAAATAGGAACAGGAGTAGACTAATTGGACCCTCGAGCCTGTTATTCAATAACATCTGACCTTGGCCAACTCCACATTCCCCCCCTGTTCCCCACAGCCCTTGGCTCCCCTACAGTTCAAGAATCTGTCTATCTCAGCCTTGAATATGTTCAATGATCCAGTCCCCACTGCTCTCTGGGGTAGAGAATTCCAAAGATTCATGACCCACTGAGAGAAGCAATTCTCATCTCCATCTTAAATGGGTGACCTCTTATTCTGAAACTATACTCCCTAGTTCTAGATTTCCCCCAGGAGGGGAAACATCCTCTCAGCATCTACCCTGTCAAGCCCCCTCAGAATCTTATATGTTTCAATAAGATCACCTCTCATTCTTTTAAACTTCAATGAGTATAGGCCCAACCTGCTCAACCTTTCCTCATAAGGTAAGCCCTTCATCCCAGGAACCAACCAAATGAACCTTCGATGAACTGTCTTCAGTGCAATTATATATCTCGTTAAATAAGGAAACCAGTAGTTATAGGTGGTAATGCAGCATTGGCTAACCTGCATTAGGGAGCGTTCAATAAGATCATGCCCTTTTTTGCAGGAGTTGCAGAGAAAACCTTCAATCTGGAATGAATTTGAACCCAGGCCACAAAGTTCCTGATTCACTTTGTAAATAGTTGATCTGACCTAAGTGACAAAGTACAGTACTGGCCTTGATTTGTTGATAACAACATTGCAATAAAGCTTCCACTATCCAAAGATCAGCTGTATTGTGGTACAGTTCAACTATGTTCCTTTCCAGTAAATTTGAGAACATGACAGAAAGGTTACCCTTGGTGCTATTCAAGTATTTATCTGGAATCTTAATTGTTTCCAGTAGTTTGTTCCAAACCCAACATAACCACTCCAAAACAATACTATGCATCACTCCCCAAATGTTCTGCCCTTATACCAGTCCATGGACTGGCACATGAAGGTGCAGGAGTGAACCTGAGTTGACTTGCTCTTCTCATTTTGGCGGGTGCACCGGGCAGTTGGAATTTGTGACAGAAGTTGTGGTCTTTTGTCAATTGATAGCTACAGGAAATGCTATAATTATAAGAGAATGAAAAGTAGGTAGAGGATGTTGTAGGCTCCAAATTGAGGTTACTGATGAACTAAAGAAGAGTGAAGATCGAGTGGTTCATGTGGTCATTATGGCCTCTGACAGATCCTCTTTTAGGTTTCAGGTTTCAGTTTTCTCTCTGTTTCTGCCCCCACATCCCCTGAAGGTTGTGACTTATACCTCGGTAAATTCCATAGGTGTCGGTAGCCCTGCAATGTTTCCTTAAGTAACCATTCATCTTTTATTAGCCTCGACAGTGAGTATTAGCAGGCTATTAAACTGTGATGGGTATCAGAGTTGCGAACCTGCTCACCTGACATCCAAAGGTGTACATGATCAAGCAAGGTTCCTGGGGTAGTGATCGGAACCTAGCCGCATTTTTTGGTTGTTTTCCGCTTTACTCGCCTTCAGATTCAGGAACATTGAAACTTTTTGTAGTCACAGCCCCTTTTCCTGAAGTTCTAATTCAGATCTTTTAACTCAGCACCAATCAGGATTGAATCAAGGGCCTTCATAATCTGTACTGCTCACTTGAAACACTTATCATTGGAGGAATGTGAGTAATCTCTTCTTTCTTATTTTTCTTTGTAACCGTGAATTCAGCCCCACAGATAATCTAGGCCTAATCCTGTCAATTCCTGAGGTCTGTTCTTGCAAACCTCTAGCATTAGTCACTGGATAGTAACCAGAAGTGAGATTTTCACCTTGGTTTATATTGCTCTCCCCAGCACAGCAGGTTAAGAGCAATTGTAACACCTTAGCTGCCACCATTACTGAAATCAGCATAAAGTCGGGAAGAAGTGTGAGGCATCCCTGGCCTCCACAGCTTAAGGCCTTCACTGGAGCTGATTTTCATGGCCGCAGCTGGGCATGCAAGAGGTAGTAGCACTGAAAAAAAAAACTTACCGTCCCATTTCTGCTGTTGATGTCCCTGCCACCGTTTCTAGCCAGTGTGGGCAGCCAGAGAGCCCGATGCTCGTCTCAGACGAGTACCTCATTACGGCATGCAAATGAGTCACAGCATGAGCCAAATTTCAGGTAACATTTGGAACACGTGCTGAACACCCTTATAGAAAAAGCTGCGAGGTGCTCACAGAAACTACAGCATTCATTTTTTTACTGATGATCTTTGTATGTGAATGCTCCTCCTGGCCCCACAAAAATCATCCCATCTTCTCTCATTTCCCCAGTTCCACACTCCTGTGATTTCTCACCCCTCCCTCGCTCCCCAAAAACCTCTCAACTTCCATTTTAGCTGAATGAAGGACTCCGCCATTCTCCCCTGATTGGCGAGTTGTTTGTCAGCACTGGTTCAGTATGTGCAGCTCACCCTTACAAGGCCAGGCTATTAAAATGGCTTAGCTTTTCCACTGCAGGACATGGGCTGCCACTGCAATCGGAGCACCCGTTGTTAGCTGAGTCACAAGGTTCCGGCTTCAAGTCCCACTCCAGGACTTAAGCAGAAGAGTCAAGGCTGACACTCCAGTGTAGTAACATCTCTCGGATGAGATGTTAAACTGAGGCCCCATCACCCTCCTTGGGCGGATGTAAAGGATTTCTCTTTCGAAAAAGCACAGGGGAGTTATTCCAGCATCTTGGCCAGTATTTATCCCTCAGTCAATATCACAAAAAAAGCAGATTATCTGGTCATTATCACATTACTGTTTGTGGGAGTCTGCTGGGTGCAAATTGGCTGCCGCATTTCCAACAGTACAACAGTCACTATACTTCAAAAGTACTTCATTTGCTGTAAAGCGTTTTGAGATGCCCAGTTTATTTATTCATTCACAGCAAGTGGGTGTCACTGGCTAGGCCAGCATTTACTGCCCATCCCTAATTGTCCTTGAGAAGATGGTGGTGAGCTGCTGCCTTGAACTGCTGCAGTCCATGTAGTTTAAATACACCTAGAGTACTGTTACGGAGTCCAGCGTTTTGGCTCTGCAACAGTGAAGGAATGGCAATATAGTTCCAAGTCAGGATGGTGTGTGGCTTGGAGGGAAACTTGAAGGTGGTGGTGTTCTCATATGTCTGCTGGCCTTGTACTTCTAGGTGGGTAGAGGTTGTGGGTTTGGAAGGTGCTGTCTAAGGAGCCTTGGTGAGTTCCTGCAGTGCATCTTGTAGATAGTACACACTGCTGCCACTGTGCGTTGGTGGTGGAGGGCATGACTGTTTAAGGTGGTGGATGGAAAATCTCTTAATGCTTTTACTATTTGGTGTTCCTACTTGTGGCATGTACAAATATTGCCAAATGCTGTCATTTTGGCACACACGTTCTGATCATATAAAAAGGAACAGTCTCAACGTCACAGAGACTGATTCCTCTCTCACCATCAGGCATTGCTTGGCACTGTTGCAGTTTAGATTTCTACCACCGTGGAACATAGGTGGAGGCACCGGCTGGTCGAGATGTTGCTGATATGGCCACCTTCTCTGCAGACGTTCTTGTAATGAACCATTTCTTGGGATGGACATCAGTCTGTCCCTGAAAGCAGCTCCACAGCTTAATTCTTCATTCTCATCTTTAGCTTTCTTAAGCACATTTGGTGCTGTGTGTGGAATGTTAATTTTAAATATATTTTTAACATAATTTTTTTCTCCCAATTTCCTGATGTGTTGTGAATTGTAACTGATTCCCATGGTCTGATCATACTTTCTAGCAGCACAGTGCTCATAAACTTCAAATTGCTTTCACAGGCCATCAACTGTTTGTAAATGTCATGGAAATTTAGTGTTGAAAAGCAAGGCTGATTTTTCAGTTGTTCCAACCACTGGCTTACCCAATCATGAGCACCCTGCTGACATATTACAGTAAAGATCAGTGGAGACCACTTCTTAGAGACTAAGACTTAGCAGGTTTTCCCTTGTCTAATGATGCATGAGGCAGACAAAGCACACGTACTTATGTCTGTTTCCGTATCTAGTTTTTCCTAGAACAGGTTGCCAGAGGCTATAGCTTGAGGGACGCCACTCCACATCAAGCGTGGCTGACCAGGAGACACTCATGCTCTTACCGCCTGCCATAGGCATATTGGAAGGATTTACAGGTTGATAATCAACCTGTTTGGCCACGTTATGAATGCATCTTCCGTGGCCATCAAGCCCTGAAATGGGACTTGAACCCGGAACTTCTGGCTCAGAGGCAGTGACCCTACCCATCGTGCCACAAGAATTCCCAGAAACCTTGTGTGCACTGATAATTACAGATAGGAATTACAAACATCTGATTAAGCGTGCTTAAAATGTGTGTTTTTTTAATGTATTTTCTTAATTGCATTTGGAATATTATCTTTACCTTCTTTAGTGAGAACTAAACTGTTATGTTCCTGAATAATTATCTTAAGTTTTGAACTGGTATTTTTGTTTGCTTTCCTGTGACTCTAAATGTACAGTCTGGCCATTGATCTGACTCCACTTGCACTGGGGACTCAAAAATGAAACCCTCAGCAGTAGCTCCCCTACTACAGGGCAAGTGTAATCTTGGGCAGTTCAGTTTGCAAGCTTCTTTTTCCTTCGCACTTGTAACGTCAGGACATTGTGACATAACCTGTTAATTAGGTCTTTCAGTGACGAGCTGAAAAAACGTTTGGAAGGGCCAGAGCAACTGGGCTGTCTAGAGTCACAGCAACTGAATGCTCAAGTCTGCAGCAAAGCTAGCATTTCCACAACTGCTATGACTTTTTATGAAAAACCAAAGTAGTCTGGCCGCAAATGGATTCCATGTAGCGAGTGCAGAATGTTGTGGGATATCACACTGATCCAAATCCCATGCCACATTATTGTGAATATTCTTGCAAAAGATCAATTTTATGATCTTGACCCAAATTTATCAAAAAAAAAATCTTGGTACCTTAGATTGTAACATGTGCCATGGATAAAGAAAAACCGGTGGATGTACTGTACTCCAATTTCCAAAAGGCATTTGATAAAGTGCCACATCAAAGGTTATTGCAGAAAATAAAAGCTTGTGGTGTAGAGGATAACATATTGGCATGGATAGAAGGCTGGCTAGCTAGCAGGAAACAGAGAGTAGGCATAAATGGGTAATTTTCTGGTTGGCAAGAAGTAATGAGTGGTGTGCCACAGGGATCAGTGCTGGGGCCTCAACATTTACAATTATATTAATGACTTGGATCAAGGGACCGAAGGCGTGGTTGCTAAATTTGCTGATGACACAAAGGTAGGAAAGTAAGTTGTGAAGAGGACATCAGGAGGCTACAAAGGGATACAGATAGGTTAACTGAGTGGGCAAAGATCTGATAAATGGAATATAATGTGGGCAAATGTGAATTGTCCGTTTTGGCAGGAAGAATAAAGAAGCATATTATCTAAGTGGTAAGATATTGCAGAGCTCTGAGATGTAGAGAGACCTGGGTGTCCTAGTGCATGAATCACAAAAGGTTACTATGCAGATATAGCAAGTAATTAGAAAAACTAATAGAATGTTATTGCTTATTGCGTGGAGAATTGAATACAAAAGTAGGGAGGTTATACTTCAGTTATACAGGGCATTGGTGAGACCACATCTGGAGAACTGTGTACAATATTGGTCTCCTTATTTAAGAATGGATGTAAAAGCGTTGGAAGCAGTTCAAAGAAGGTTTACTAGATTAATGCCTGTCTTATGAGGAAAGGCTGGACAGGCTATACTTTAATCTGCTGAAGTTTAGAAAAGTAAGAGGCAACTTGATTGAAACATATAAGATCCTGAGGGGTCTTGACAGGGTGGATGTGGAGAGAATGTTCCCTCTTGTGGGAGAATCTAAAACTAGGGGTCACTGTTTAAAAATGAAGGTTGACCCATTTAATACAGACATGAGAATTTTTTTCTCTGAGGGTCGTGAGCCTTTGGAACTCTCTTTCTCAAAAGGCTGTGGAAGCAGAGTCTTTAGATATTTTTTAAGGCAGAGGTAGATAGATTCTTGATAAACATGGGGGTGAAAAGTTATCAGGGATAGGCGGGAATGTGGAGTTGAGATTGAAGTCAGATCAGCCATGATCTTATTGGATGGCGGAGCAGGCTTGAGGGGCTGAGTGGCCTCCTCCTCTTAATTTGTATCTTCATATGTTTAATCGTTAGGTGAATGGGCCAAAATTTGGCAGATGGAGTTTAACGTGATAAGTGTGAGGTTATCCATTTTGGTTGGAAGAATAAAAAGGCAACTTATTATTTAAATGGAGAGAAACTTCAGAATGCTTCAGTGCAGAGGGATCTGGGTGTCCTCGTGCATGAGTCACTGAAAGCTAGAATGCAGGTACAGCAGGTAGTAAGGAAGGCAAGTGGAATTTTGGCATTTATTGCTAAAGGAGTAGAGTATAAAAATAAGGAAGTGTTGTTGCAACTGTACAAGGCATTGGTGAGACCGCACCTGGAGTACTGTGCACAGTTTTGGCCTCCTTACTTGAGGAAGGATGTAGTTGCATTGAAAACAGTTCAGAGGAGGTTCACTAGATTGATTCCAGACATCCGGGGCTTGTCTTTTGAGGAGAGATTGAGCAGTTTAGGCCTATACTCGCGAGAGTTTAGAAAGATGAGAGGAGATCTAATTGAGGTATATAAGATGCTAAAGGGGGGTGTTTCCCCTTGTGGGGCATTCTAGAGCGAGAGCCCATAGTTTTAGGCTAAGGGGTGGTAGAGATGAGGAGGAATTACTTTTCTCAAAGGGTCGTGAATCTGTGGAATTCACTACCTCAGAGTGCAGTGGATGCCGGGACGCTGAATAAATTTAAGGAGGAGATAGATAGATTTTTAATTAGTAAGGGGTTGAAAGGTTATGGGGAGAGGGCAGGAAATTGGAATTGAGGTCGAAATTAGATCAGCCATGATCGTATTGAATGGTGGGGCAGGCCTGAGGGGCTGAATTGCCTACTCCTGCTCCTAGTTCTCATGTTCTTATGTAATCTGGTCATAGTTCAACAGTGTTCCAGTATGGTAAAGTTCCATTAACTGTCCAACCACCACATTATTTCTTCACCTATAAGTCTGGTTCATATTTCTGCTGTATGATGAGATGCTCCTGCAAGGTATCGGTTTCCTCCTGTTTCTATTTTGTTTTTTTTTTAAACTCTTCTCTCCAGGATATCTGTCAATTTAGGGCATCAAACTTATGACTTCCCCCGATCATTGTCCCGTTTTATGCCATCTATAAGACTACGCAAGTTAAAAAGAGAGTCGTCCACTACACGACTGCATTTATGAAATAAACATGAATATAAATGAGTTTCAGAATGAGGAGTGAATAAACAGAAGATGCAACACCCTTTTGAGGCCCACCATTTATAACATGTACCTCATTTGTAATGCCAATAAATACTCACTGAAGCTCATTTTATTAGTTACAAATACCTGACCAGTCAAAATGTTTGATCCAGAACTGACAGTAATTTACAGATGTGCAGATTGAGTCAGATGATATTGGCACAGTTGCAGCATTTTATGCATACAGGATTCTGTTCTTTTGATTTTTAACTGAAGACTACTGACAAGCAAGCTCTGCAGTGATGACAGAAGTGCTGAAACATAGATTAAAACCTTTCATTGGATCTGGAGGCAGCTGCCCTATGAATGGCACAAAAATTCCAACCAAACTATTTGGCATTGGAAGCAATATTTTATTTTAACTTAAATAGATGTTGAAACAATGTATCAATGATTGAAACAATGTATAAAATTATTAATTCTCAAAAATTAAATCGAACCACTGCAGTCAAGAGTGGATGTGCCTTTTTATAAAAAATTAAACCAAAATGTAATCTTTTCCTCTTAGAATGATGGATGGCCTCATGTCGAACACAGCATTACCCCCCCTCTTTGCTGACGATGATGTATCAAAGGAGAGTGCTGATCTGACAGTCGATGCAGGGTATGTTAGATACATTCTTACCAAAAGGCACAAAATATTGTACTGTATTTAATTCATTTTCACATGGGTACCAGAGTCTGGAAGGTAATTGGGTAAGCACTGCCTTTTTTATTTGTTCCCAACGGTGACCGTTGCTGCAATGTAGTTCAACAAACCTATTACCTGCAACACCTATTAACCTGCGCGCATTCTCTACAAACACATGCAGTTTATGTGTTGGCTGGTGAGTGACCTGTGGAGGTTCAAACAATTAAGCTCCAAGTCTTTGAGTTAGTTGTTGGCTACAATAAATCAGTGCTGCTGGGGTAACAGAGGACAAAAAAAAAATCCCCTCAATATCTATAGGTTCACGTTGGGTAAGGCTAAGATTGGGTTCAGGTGGATTGCTCCCCATAGCCCCTTGACAGCCACTAACAGGCTCAGAGGTCAATAATAATTACTTTAGTGATGTGTTAGTGAGCACCTGTTGTCATTGGAACTGTACCCCAGAAGAAGTTGAAATGTCTTTGAAACACTGAGGAAGAAAATTGACTAGAATTTATTTTGAGACGAAGGGAATTAGGGGGCAGGGGAAAAGTTGTACTGCCAGATAGGATTGTACAGAAAGCTTGTTTCTGCTCCAGCACACATGCAAATAAAACGCACTACCCCCAGGCCCCTGCCTTAAAGCACTAAGTATGACTCTACAGGCACTAGATGCCATCAGGACCTCACCCCATTGACCATTCTTCATGAGATAACCTAGACAAACTGCATTAGTGGGCCATTCAAACATGGGCACATCATAAAAGATTAATCCCGTCCTTGCTCAACATGTACACAGTAGCTTGCATTCAGAGGCAGGATAAGAAAGCCGAAGGGAAGATTTTTTAAAAATCTTCCCTATCCCAGGGGAGTGTATTGTATTGTCAGTACAGTTATATAACTAATCAGTAATTGCAGCACAAGCTGCTGGCTTGAAAAGATGCCACATGTTCTCACTTTTTAAATTAACTTATTTCTACAAAAATGATCTTATTCCATGACGTTTTCCATATGTTGATGTTTTTGCCAAAAGTTTGATGCCTCTCTCTTTTTCTTCTACATTTGTGATTGTAACAAATATATTAAGCTATGCTTTTTTGATCATTGAAGATGTTGCAGAGGCCTCAGCTTCTGATTAATTCAGTCTAGACCAAGGACTCTTCTCTATTGAATACCAGTGAAGACAATACATCCACACACACAAACCAGGATTTTTAGACATCAGTGTTCATAATGTGAAGAGCCATTTTATAAAGGACGGATGTTGCAAATGAATTCCCTTCACCTCATTTAAGCTTAATTCCTACTTAAAAGGTAGCATGTCCAAATGGGAAAAATCGTTGCTTCACTTGTGGAGAATCAGTACAGTCACTGAATATTAGTGTAACAGTATGAATATACTGTAAAAAGATTTGGAGTTAAATGTATATTCTCTAATGTGTGACATATGCAGTTCATCAGTTTAAATTCTTCTCATCATCACCACTACCAATGACTGACTTGTAACCAATGGTGCTTCACTTTTGCATTATAAAGTTGAATTAAGGGAATATTATACCAAACTTGCGGCAGTTCCTGTTGGTTCTCCACTACTCTGTGCCACCAGGAGAGTCGCCTACCTGAAATGTGTTATAGAAACATCAATTTCTAGTTTGTGCAGAAGCCATTGACTTATCAAAGCGCTGATAAAGTACAGTGAAACCACAATGCTTAGATATTTGCTACAATAAATTCATGATGGTCATTGACCTGCACAGACCTCACTAAAGACAGGCTTGTGTGTTTTGTGCACATGCACAGTAGTGTGATCATTAGATTTCAGTGAAGGGTAAATGATTTTCTGAAATTTTCACAGCAAAAATGTTGTTTTTTTCAATGAAGGATACTGGTGGGTGTGTGAATTGTTTGTACTATTTCACTGTGGACTGCAAAAAGCACCCAGCAGTGCAATTACTGATTTTGTCCTTCCGGAGTTGTGGATTATGTCTGGAGAGAGTATTTGAGGTACATAATACCAGGGTGATGTCATGGTGGTTACAGACCTCTCACTGGTAGTGCTGGTGGGAACAATTTGAGATGGGAAACTAAGAGTATTGCATGAGAAGCACACAGACTGAAGTACAGTTTTTTTGCTGTCGCATATTTGTGCTAATATGTTAAACAGACCTTGTGACATCTGTGCACTGTATTCTGACCTTTTTGCACAGCAAACTTTAAAACCTTTTCCTTTTAATGCAGTTTTTCAGGCCCAGAAGGCTCATATAGTTCAGGGGTCTCTCAGTCTCTGAACAATCCAGAGTTTGTGGAGGATCTGTCACAGGTGCAGTTATTACAGAATGAGTCCCCTCAGGCAGCAGACAGCAATGAGCAAAGAAGTGAGGAGGAGGTGAGTGTGGAAACCATCTGTGTTCATCCCTGGGTTGCTAAACCGCACAGCAAAAGCATTGTTTCCTCCAGCACAAGTAACCCTATTTGTTTGTTCCTCACAGAAAATTCACATTTCTTTGGCAATTAATTTGGGTGAATTCAAATTGTCTTTTATGCCATTTAAGAAAATTTAATTAAAGAATTGAAAAAGGTGAACATGAAATGGAAATAAAGGCAATAAGGAAGATTAAGGAAGGAGACAGGTTGAAGGGATGTAGATAAAGCAGATTGAAGAGCTCTAACAGATTAATTCAGTCTTGTCCAACTTTTTCGCTTGCAGTTGCCACACTTCCAATTTTTTTCTCACTCAAGGGGCCGATGAACAAATTTTGGAAAGATGAGATTTGGTACAACATTAAACTAAATTTCAAAAAAGATTGAGGTATTACGAAAAGAAACAACTTACTGAGCAAACATAAAGCAAAGTCATAGTGTGTGTGCCAGACTCACTCCCAGCCTCAGGGTTTTTACTCACTCACTCTCATCCACTGTGTATTTGTTGGTGTGTGGTGGTGAGAGTGAGTGAGAAACCTGAGACTGGGAGTAAGGCAGACACACTCCCTCTCTCTCTCTCTCTCTCTCACACACACACACAGACTCACTCTTCCTCTCAGTCCCCTTCCCTCCCCCCCACACACACACATGCTCTTGCTCTCGTTCGCTCGCCCCCTCTCCCTCTCTCTCTCACTTCCCCTACCCCACACACACTCTCACTCTCTTTCTCACTCCCACACACATACACTCTCTCTCTCACTCCCACATACACACACTTTCTTTCTCTCTCTTTCATACACGCACACTCCCCCACTCACTCCCCCGCACCTTCCCACCCCACACACACACGTTCAATCCCTGGGCTCTCGGCACTCTTTCCCTCCCCGAGCTCTTGGCACTCTGTCCTCCTCTCCTCCCACCCCACCTGAAAGAAAACCACCTTCTCCCCAACAAACTCACCACCACTGATGTTCACTGATCCTCCAATCACAGACTCTTTCTCTCCCACAAATGCGGGCGAGGAATAGCCTGTGACTGGAAGAGAAGCTTCTTGCAGAATCTTCCACTCCAACTTACCTGAATGACCGGCATTTTGAAAACTAACTCCGGGAGCCACATAGAAGGGCTTCGTGGGCCACGGGCCGCTTGTTGGACAAGCCTGGGATTAACTTAATATTCCAGGCAAATCACATACTAAGAATGGGTTGGTAACAGGACCAGCTTATATTTATATAGCGCCTTTAACATAATAAAACATCCAAGGCACTTCACAGGAGCCATTCTAAAAGAAAGTATGACGCCAAGCCACATGAGGAGATATTGGGTCAGATGACCAAATGCTTGGTCAAAGAGATAGGTTTGAAGGAGTGTCTTAAAGGAGGAAAGTGAGGTAGAGAGGTGCAAGACCTTAGAGCCCAGATTTCTTTAATATTTTTGTTTCCCTCCAATCTCCTCCCCAAAATTCTGTCTCATACTTTGATTGTGGTTCCAACAGTAACATCTGTCCTTTTGTACCTCACCCAAGTTGCTGTATTTTAATCCTTGTGACCTGGCACCGACACATGGACATTCCTCAGTGGGAGTGGCTGGACAGTGATCGAATACAGGAACCCAGGCTGGCTGTTTGCCTTCCTCCTGTTACATGGGCACACTATGCCTGTGAGAAGCATCCTTATTATTGCTCTGGCTGAAATCAGTTAACGCAACACAAACTTAAATCAAATGAACCTCCCTGGCTTTAGTGCACCTCATTATTATACCAGCCAGTGCAATTACCAGTCACTTGTATATTTTGCTGTGCAAAGATTCATCTTTTTTTGATTCAAGGAGGTTGTAGCTAGATGTCCGGCTTTAATTCTGTAAAATAGCTCATTATAATTTTTCCAAGGATGCGTTTCAAGTTTTGAGCAAAAATTGCTTAAGGCTTTTCAATCCCATTAGATGTTTAAATAATTTTCATTCCCAAATTTTCTACCATTCTCTCCTAGAATTACTACATGGCGTGCCAAGGTGATTTGAAAATAAATTCAATTTAGCTCAGTGATGTTGAGGCCAGTTGTAGTGCTTCAGTGCTGCCTTGCTGAGATCAACTACCTCACAGGCCAGGAATCAGACCAGCAACCTTCCAGACTGTATGGCTCATTACCAAGTGGCATATTTACCATGTAATATGGGGAGGTAGTTTTTCTCCAGATCACTTGCATCCCTGCACAATTTCCAAAACAAGATGGGCTAACTAGCTTTTATGTTGGCAGCTAGGAGTGCTAGGGATGGATTTTCTCCCTCTCTAAGTAAGTGAATTGCCACAGGCTCAGCCAAGTGAAGAACTCTTGGCTCTGTGATTCAAATGAATTATTTGGGACACTGGGAGCTGGACACTGGGACCTCTGTTGGAATCCAACTGAGACCGGTGGGATGAAAGCCTCTTTCTCCTGGCTGTAAGAATTAAAAGTTCCAATCATGCTAATATAAAACTCTCCCTAGTTTGGCACTAAATTAACAATCTTTTGTCAGAGAGGCCAGTAGCTGTTTGCTGCAAAATATGGCACATTGGTACAATCGGATTGGATCTGAGGCACATATCTCTACAATCCGCTGGGCCTTACCTGACTCGTGAGTATTCAATGTTGCCGCTTTGTGCCTGAAATGGATATTGTTCTGTTCCCCAGTATTAATGTCCTTTACATTGATGAATGCAAAATTCACACCGGAAAAGAGCCACATTAATTCATTGTGTATTCAAAGCAGTTAAATCAGCAGGAAAGAGCAATGATGAACATTTCAAGTATTGTACACTGTAAGCCTTTTGTTGTTCAGTACAGTGCATGCCTTTGTGTTTAAAATCACATTGGTGACCTTATGGTTTTCACTCTGGTTATCTTTCTTTTATGTCTAGAGACAAGGTAATATATTAGCTGTCTACCAACATTATTATGTGTAACATAATAGCCAGCTTTGTGGTTAGAGTGAGATTGGGAAAATTTCAAATATCATTTCAAAGACGGGTGCAAAAGTGAATCAATCACGATTTTACGTAGGAGACGACCCTCCTCCCTGTGGGGAGCGTATAGTAAAATGTCTGAAAAATTACATTTTGGTCATAGTTTGGGTTATTTTGCAAAGCTATACATATGTTTGTAATGCACACACTATTTAGCAAAACATTTAAATATTTCTATTCTTTAAAGACGGTGGCTTCTTTCAAATGCCACAGCCGCCTTCCAGTGCTTTACCCAATGGCAGTGTAAATGGCATGTGATTGAACAGTGGGCAGTGCCACTGATGAGGCGAATACCCTTCTCACTCAGCATTTCCAGAATGGTTGGCACATAGCAATTAGCAAAGGGAACTCTAGCTCCCCTGCCTCCCGCCTTCCCTAGAATGCCCAGGTTACCTCTAGCAACTAGGCTAAGATCAGCCAACTCAGCACAGACTGGGAGTTGAATTTGAGACGTTCTTCTTTCTATGACTTGGTGCTATACCAGGCAGTGTCCTTAGCAGGATGTTGTATATGTTAAGATGTTTTATCTACTCTATGGTTTGCTCAGAAAGTGAGCTGGACAATGGAGTATTGTGACTGCAAAGATTGAAATGTTTAATCCAATAAGTAATTGAGCATCTTTGAATACCGGGTTGGGTTTGATCCATTCCAGCTTCTGTAATCTTTCTGTGGTCGCAGTGGTTTTGACTTGAAATAAGTTAAGCTGCCATTTTGAATGGAACGGCAAGCTGGATAAGTGAATGGAAAAATAGAGGTGATCCAGCTGGTGAAGGACAAATCACAATCCAAGATGCACATGGGTTGGTTTATTTTTTGATGGGGTGTGAGTGTTGAGCTACATCTTGCAATGTGGTGTACGATGTTGGGAACTTTCAGAGTGCCTTCTGCTGGCTTTCAGTCTCTTTGATATCGTAAAGCAGCCTTTCTTTGTATTGTTGAGCAGAAAACTGCCAAGAAAGGGGGCTGGCCCAAAGGAAGGAAAAGGAAAAAAGCAACCAAGGACAGCAATGCGCCGAAAGCTCCATTGACTGGATATGTGAGATTCCTCAACGAACGTCGGGAACAGCTTCGAGCACAGCGGCCGGATGTTCCCTTTTCCGAAATCACCAGAATGTTAGGCAATGAGTGGAGTAAACTGCCTGCGGATGATAAGCAGGTACTGAGAGGCTGGATTGGACAATTGTAACTAACGGTGGATGCCATCAGAATTCCCACAACTCCTCTGAGTATAGATACAATCTTGTAATACTTACTTGTGGTAGCAGAGCTTTAATGTGACATGATCCGCAGAGCTTGCATGAACTTGTGGGATAGGTGGCCTGACCTCCTTGGTGGAGCAGTGTGCTGTGCCACAAATCTCCAGCCTGATTTCCCTTCCATGGTAAACTCTCATTCTAATATTTATGCGGTAAAGCTGTTTTTTCATTCCCATTTCTCCCCCACGACCGCCCCCCACCCCCCAACAAAAATATGAGGGCCATGAGTAAAGAACCGGGGGCCATTTTTGGGCACAGCAGCAAGACAAAGAAGATGAGAGAAATTGGAGAGCCGCAATTCGATGATGGGGGCATTGAGAGCTTCAAGGGTGGTGAGAGGAGTGAGAAGAAAAACAGGGGTTAGCATGTCCTTTGCAGTGGTTGGAATTAAATAAAGACCTCCTTTTGGGAATCATTGATCTGCAGCAGGTTATATGTTGGTACAAGGGCACATTGTACCCTCAAGGTGGCCTGTCTGCTTGCATTTGTCAATAAAGATGCCTATAGTAATGAAAGTCACTGAGGAATTGATTTGGTTCATTATGATTCTTTACTGTAATCACACTCTTGTAGAAATCATGCATGAACCAAGCAGAGATTGCTGTGAGTGCACTGTGTGTACACTCGTAATCACCGTGTGCCTTTGTGAATACTCAATTTGTCTGTCTGTGGTTGCTCTGTGTTGTTGCTTTCTCGGTGAATATATGATCAGTTTGTGTTCTCTGCTTGACTCCAACACTGTAAATTCCAAATGCATCCCATCCCTATAACCCTTTGTGTTTCTAATCAGTCTGTTCTGTCTATCCAGCATTATTTAGATGAGGCAGAGAGAGACAAAGAGCGTTACATGAAGGAGCTGGAGCAGTACCAACAGACCGAAGCTTACAAACGGTTCAGCCAGAAAGCAGATGACAAACGGCACACAAAAGGGCTAAGCCAAGGTAAAAGTAGGGAGGCTTGTTGCTCACTGAAATGTTGTCAGCAGTTTCATCACGGGTACAACTGGCTCCGTAAAATCTGAAATTCAGTTTTCTTTGCTCCCCTTGTTGAGTTTCCTTATGCCAGACCTCTGCACGACTCAAAGACATTTTTACATGAAACGAGTAAAGGCAACTTCAGACACAACTCTCCCTCAGTTGGCTGCATCCCAAAATATAAAGATCAGGTTCAGAGAACCTACTTTATCTGTGTTCAGGAGAGAAGGATAAAATTAACCAAAAGAAAACGTTATTATATCCTCTAACTTAAACCAGTTAGTAAACTGAGCTTAAGGTCTCATATTGTCAACGGGTTGATTCCTCTGAGTACTAACACAAATGGCATGTTATCATTTTTTTTATATCTCCCCTGTCCTTTAGATGAAGGATCCCGAGCTAATAACATCCCTGTTGCTGAGGTAGGACTGCAAATTTATTACTTTTACCATTACAAGCTTAGAAACGATGAATATATATTTTAAAAAAAAACACACCTAGAAAACGGAATGGATTTGCCTTTATTGTTATTGAATAAAATAGAATCATAGAATGGTTAAAGCACATATGGAGGCCATTCAGCTTGCCATGTCCATGCTGGCTCTGTACAAGAGCATCTTACCGAGTTCCACATCCTTGCCTTTTCCTTGCAAATCTTTTCTCTTCAGATAATTACCCAGTTCTCTTGAAGGTCTCAATTGAATCTGCCTCCGCCGCACTCTCAGGCAGTGCATTCCAAATCCTAACAATTCACTGAGTAGAAGGTTGTTTCTCATGCCACGGCTGCTTCTTTTGACAACCACCTTAAATCAGTATCCTCTGGTTCTTGATCCTTCCGCCAGCGGGAACAGTTTCTCCTTCTCTACTGTGTCCACACCCCTCATGATTTTGAATACCTCAATCAAATCTCCTGTTAATCTTCTGTTCTCCAAGCAGAACAACCACCACTGAGGGCAGTGGTGGGGATGGTGCCTCTGCAATTGACCACAATAACAGTATTTTTTTGCTGGCTTCTTTTACTGAAGGCACTGGATTACAGTTCCACAGGCAGCATCAGTCTTCCGGTACCAATCCCAATAGACTATTCTTCATACACAAGCTCAGAGGATAAGTGCAAGCAGTTAATACGACTGCGGAGGCATAATAGCCACAAACAATCTTTCTTTCATCTGACATCCACACATGTGTCCTTTCCAACTTGGACCACTGGATAACCAAGTTGATTTTCCTAGTGCAGGAAGCTGAAGCCAATTGCAGTGCTGCTCGCATTGCTCTAGCTAAAAACCGAGAATCAGTCCTGGTCTTAATGGTTTGAGGACTACACTGGGCAGACAGTGTCTTCGTTGTTTAAGCACCTGAGATCTCTAGTTTTTCTTTTCTTTCTGTGTGTGGACATGCCTGGGCTTCTGACAGCACAGTTGTGATCAGCATAGAGTCTTAATACTCCATCTCCACTCCTACGTCATTTATTCTGCTGCTGAAACCCACATCCACCCTTTTGTTACCTCCAGACTTGACTATTCCAATGCTTTCCTGGCCCAGACCCATCTTCCACCCTCCATAGACTTGAGCTCATCCAAATCACTGCTGCCCATATCCTAACTTGCACCAAGTCCTGCTCACAACACTCTGAATGGGAAACACACAGTTACACCATAACACTAATCACAACTCTGCTTGCTGACCTAATGTCCACTGACTCCTTGAATTAAAAAGTTTCACCCTCATCTTCTTGCCCCTCCCTATATTGTAACCTTCTTCAACCTTACAATTCTCCGAGAACTCTGCACTCCTCCAGTTCTAGCCTCTTGTGAATTCTCCTCTTCATGCACGTTTATTTAATGTGCTAATTCAAGACCGGATTATAATCTTTAAATTTCCTTGTGAACCGTGAGCATTAGAAAGAAATTTCTGAGATTCCTTGAGTCATGAATGAATCATGAAGTGTTAACAACACTGCTCATTTCACCATAACCACACCTGAAGAATCACTTACGAATGAGGTACTGGTGTGACATAAATATTAATTTCTTAAATCAGATGCAGTTACTCTATAATAATGTAAAGAAAAATATTCATTTGTATTGGCCCATGTGAAATAGTTAAAACATCACCTTTTTCCAAAAACAAATGGGGGTGGTGGGGGAGGGGCAATGGTTGTTATTGTGTCTTCAGTTTTAATGTTACCTTATTAATATTAAGAAATTAATTGATAAGGAGAGGTCTTCACACTATAAGCAGAGAAATAAATCCAAAACATGGATTTTATGTTTTTAAGTATATTTTGTGGGTCAGTTTACCATTTGGAATTTCTAGCAGGGCACTCATAGAAACAGACCCGGTAACAACTCGAAGAACAGACTCAATGACTTGCAGAATCCTTCCACTGAATCCTTTCAAGCAGGGGGTGGTTTGGTGAAATGTTACATTCCATCTGTATGCTGCGGAGGATGCTGCAGCACTCTCAGCCACGATCACAGCTGGTGGATGAAGAATGGGGATTGTGAAAAAAAGCAAGAAAATGTAGCCAAATTATAAAGGAATTAAACTTTGGAAGTTCGTAAGAAATTGGAACAGGAGTAGACCGTTCGGCCCCTCGAGCCTGCTCTGCCTTTCATAAGATCATGGCTGATCATCTTGTGTTTCGATTTCCACATTCCCACCTAACCCCGATAACATTAGACTCTTGTTAGGCAAGGGAATCAATCTACCTCTGCCTTAAAAATATAAGAACATGAACAGATCGATAGTGACTTGTACAAATGACTTGTGTGTTTTCAAATAGCTGACAAATTTATTCCACTGAATTTTCCTTCATTTAGAAGTAAATGTTTGCTCTACGGATCAGAAGTAGGATCCGCATTTCCTAGAATGATGTGGTTAGAGGTTTAAAGAAAGCCCTATGGACTGTAAGGTTGGCTTTCACTAGCTTGGAAATGACAGTGTCTCCACAGGGGGATGTGCTATTTCCGTGAAATAAGAAATAGGAATTGCTTTTCATTCATTATGGTGACATCTTGAAATGATGTTCTGGATTGAGGTTCATTGAATGCTATTATTTGCCAGAACTGCTGTTGCAGGAATAAACAGTAGAATGTTTGCCAGTTTACAAAGTGGAATGATATAGTTCCATTCGTTTCCCCATAGGTTAGACTTGTGCGTTTTTTTTTGTGTTTTGCATTTGGGTCAGGGCTAGCTTTATCAGTAAATATTAAGACTGTGTATCCCACGCAATTGCAAACAGCCCTGAACAGATTTAATGGTAGGTCATTTTTAACGGTAATAGTTGATAACTGATCATTTTGTCAACTGTTTTTACATTTCATAATGCAAATATGCCTTTCAACAATCATATATATGCAGATTTGACACCAGATTAAGTAGGTAGTATTTATTCTAGTGAAATGTAAGGGCCCCTACAAGACAAACACTGCTTCTAATAACCAGCTCTGAAATCAGTTGGAATTTAGTCGCGACTCTGTGTCTAGTAGCTCCCCTGGTAGCTTAGTAAGCTTAAGTCCTGTGAGTAATTGAGCCATACAGACCAGCAAAGCCCTAGGTTCCATGCACAGTCTTTGCTTAGTTAGCTGATCCCAGCTAGGGCAATAGCAGGTATGCATCAGCTACCCCTGGAAGAACGATTAATAAGCAATTAGCCAGGAATTGCATTTCTGATTACTGCCGAATGACTACAGCTAGAAAGTGAATTTTGGGTAAGGTCTGAGTAAGATTTGACTGCTATGCCCTCCACGGTCAACCAGTCTACTCACAATGGCCAGTTGATCGAACAGTAGACTACTGCAGCACAAATCAGTTCCTGCAGGGGAGCAGAAAATTAGCACAAACAATTAAGGGGGGGGCGAGGGGAAAAGGATTGTTTGTGGAGGCTTGTTGCCTCCAGTGACAATTCTTTCTCCTCTAACTTGCCACTTTAGGAAGTCACTGCTGCCTAATAGCTTTGTCAGAAGAATGGGAACACCCAGGAAACAGTAATCTGCTTCCAACTGTCAGTCCTTTCTGAAACCCTCTATTAGAGTGTACCCAGAAATAGCCTGTGATGATTTGCCTTCTGTGCAGTTTGTTTCTTTGCTTCCTATCCGTGTGACTCCTCTCCCTGACCACTTACATAGATCAAAGACTCTCCGTGTGGATCGGGGGCTGGCGTTAACCTTGGCTGAGGCAGCCTTTGGGAATATGAACATTAGTTGTACCGTACCAGGGCAAGGCAACAGAATTGTGGCAGCAAAGCCTGGGAACAGATTAACTAGCCCAACCTTTCATCCAAGTTGATATTTAATTATGAAAGTTTTGTTATCAGAGCTCACCATCTAGCTGTGCTGACAATTTGCTGACAGCTATCAATTGTGCTGCTTCTAACTAAAATACTGGAGGCAGTGTACCGAAAAAAAATTGTTTTGATGAGAGGGGAAGAGAATGTTTAAAAGTGTAAGATGTACATTAACATGTATATACTGGGACTGTTTTCTTTGGAGAGGAGAAGGCTGAAAGGAGATTTGATAAAGGTATTCAAAATCATGAGGGGTCTGGCCAGTGTAGATAGGGGAAAACTGTTCCCAGTCATGAAAGGATCAAGAGTAAGAGGACACAGATTTAAAGTAATTGGCAAAAGAAGCAAAAGCGGCGTGAGGAAGAACTTTCACGCAGCGAGGGTTCGGTCTAGAATTCACTGCCTGGGAGTGCAGTGGAGGCAGGTTTAATCAAGGCATTCAAAAGGGAGTTAGACTCTCATCTGAAGAGAAGAACGTGCAGGGTTACGGGGAGAAGTTGGGGGAATAGCATTAGGTGAATTGCTCATTTGGATGGCTGGTGCAGACATGATGGGCCGAATGGCCTCTGTCTGCACTATAACAATTCTGTGAAAACACAACAATCTCTTTTGTCAGACAAATCTGTATCTGTATCTTCCTTATTTTTGCCTTTAAATAGATTTTTGATTTATCTTTGCTATAAAACATTGTTTATGTCCCTGTTTGCATTCCTCTGGTTTTGTAGTCTGTGGGACACAAAGTGAAATGTACCTTCATCGAGACACGCAATGAAAGAAAAGTAACCCCCAAAGGCCAGCAGTAGTGACTATGCAGTTCAGTGGAGCTCTAATATAGTTAATGACACAGCGTTGCTGAATTGTGCCATGGGAGAGTGGCGAATGGGATGTCAAGGACTTCCTGAGCAGTTCGCAAGTCACTCTTGCCTACTTCCTGGAAGCCTATCACTGAGCAACATAAGCAGAGCTTGGGAGAAGATATATTCTATTCCAGCACATGGTGGGGGTGAGGTGAGGGCAAGAGAAAATAATTTGTCTCAAAAAATGTAGTAAATATCTTTACAAGAGTACCTGTGGGATTTGTTCCAGTGTATTTTTGTAGAAAGTTGTTTGATTTGATTTCTGTCTGATGTCACGGTTGGGCTCTTGTTAACATGCATAGGTACAAAAGGAGGGAAGAATGGTAGCTTTTTCTAGACATATAGAAAACGGATGGTGATTCTGCATTTTTTTTTTACAAAAGCAGGGCGAGCTGAAGGATCGATCTGTGTTGGACATTCCTATTTTCTCTGAGGAATTTTTAGACCACAGCAAAGGTAGGAAGAGCCAATGTAAATATTATAGTGCAGGGTATTTAATTATGGGAAAAATAACATCAAAGCCTCACACAGAAATAAATCAAAGTTAAAACATTGAAACTGCTCATTTGGCCCTACTTATCTGTGTCGGCGAGCAAGTAGTTCTAATCGCGTTTACCCTCTGTGTTACAGTAGCCCTTCAATTCCTTTTCATACATCAACCTATCCGATCTAATCTCGAAAGTTGAGTTTCTGCTTCAACCATTAACCCTACAAGTTAATTCCACAGCCTCACAACTCTTTATTTGCAGAAGTTTCTCCTGCTCTCTGTTCTAAACAATTCACATTTAATCTTGGATGTATCCCCTTTTTCTTGACCCCTCAGCTGCAGTTCGCGTCTTTCTACCCTGTCCCATCTTTCATAACTTTAAACATTTTTATTATATCACCTCATTCTAATGAGAAATGACAGGACTTTAAGTTTCTCTTTACATTTGTATTTCCTCTTGCTAGACAGTATCTGAGTTGATTTGAATAGTACCCCCTCTAAAGTTTCAATATCCTGCTCAATACTGCATACAGTACTCTAACTGAGGTGCTATTAAGGTTTTATATAGGCTCATCGTTATATCTTGGCTTTTATATTCTGCACTTATTGAGATAAAGCCTAGAATTAAATTAGCTTTTTTTGTTCTGTGCACCTGTATCCTTATGATCCTCTACTCTTCCACACCACCGAATTCAGTATAATTACTGTTGTTTATTTTAACGCGTGGGAGATCTGCTTGTTTTCATTACTTTCTTGTGTGTTGTAGTTTGAATCTCCAATATAAAACTCAATCATTTTGTTTTTCTTGAATTGCAGCTCGAGAAAGGGAGCTCCGGCAGCTGAGGAAATCCAATATAGAGTATGAAGAAAGAAATGCAGCCTTACAGAAACACGTGGAGAGCATGAAAACAGCAGTCGAGAAGCTAGAAATTGATGTGATGCAAGAGCGAAACAGGAACGTTGTCCTTCAGCAGCACTTAGATACCCTACGGCAAGCACTGACATCAAGTTTTGCCACTGTACCATTGCCAGGTACTTCAGTCTTTGTGTTTTTAATACAGTAGACTTTTCGTGTTTAAAGGTGAAAATATTTCCAAGCCAGGCTTTTCCAAAAATAGAAAATAAGCATAACAAGCATCCTTCATGCCTGATCAATGTTCCGATTGCTATGAAGAGGTGTCATGATAAGGGTGCACATAAGAGAGAGGCAAAACGAACAAGCTCGAGCATTACAGTTTGTATATTCTATGTAAGAGTGAAGACAGTCCATTTATGTGGATTCCCCAGACTGATCCATTGGTATTTCAACCCCAGCAGTATGCTGAGGATGTACTCCTTGAAGAATGAAGTTAGTATAACTCATTGAAGACCACTGATACGGTTTTAGCAGAGTGAAGAATCTAATCTGATGGAATCTGATGGCTTAGTTGTGGAACTGAGCCAGACAGAGTGGGAAAGTCTCCAAGTTCAATCTCCAGTCTGAAACCGAGACAGATATTGTGGCACTACAGTTGGGCCTTTATGTACCTATACGAGTGAGGGGGTAAGAAAATAAGGCCAATTGTTGCTGCTGACTACTAACCAAAGATTCCTGCTGGAAAGTGCATGTGAACATATGGTTCAGACAAAGACAGCAACAGGCGTGCTTATCCAGGCTTGCACAAGTAGAATAGTCACTTGGGCACAATATCAAAAAGCTGCCACTTTTCAAGGAAACAACCTAATAGGAATAAACACCTTCAGAATAAGAAAGAGAGAAAACGGGCAGCAAAAAAAAAAACACGGTGCTTGTTAACAAAGCTCACCTAATCATGGGGAGTTGTCTGTTGTCATGCGGTTGACTCCTTTTCGTAAATTAGAAATACCCATTGAAAAAATATTATAACAGTCCAAGGCAGCTTTGCTAAAATTACATTGAAACCGAGGTCTGATTTAAGTTATCGAGGATCCTTTATACTTTGAAAGTCGCAGGAATAATTGGACTTCATGATTGCCCTGGGAATGGATGTTATATATCAAGTGTCTGTAATGGTGCCAAGATTTCCTAAGGTGACTAACCCAATCTCAAGGGAGCTGCACATTCAAAGGTAGAAACGGACAGAGTATATTTACTGCCAGTAGATTGCTGCCACATTAGACTAAACTTTGTGTTGCTGATTTTAAAAAAAAATAATTTATGGAATGTGGGCCAGTATTTATTGCCCATCCATAATTGCCGTTGAGAAGGTGGTAGTGAGCTGCCTTCCTGAACTGCTGCAGTCCCTGTGGTGTAGGTACACCCACAGTGCTGTTGGGGAGGGAGTTCCAGGGTTTTGACCCAGTGACAGTGAATGAACAGCAATATAGCTCCAAGGTGAGTGGTTTGGAGGGGAGCTTCCAGGTGGTGGTGTTCCCATGTATCTGCTGCCCTTGTCGTTCTAGTTGGTAGCAGTCGTGGGCTTGGAAGGCGCTGCCTAAGGAGCCTTAGTGAATTTTTATAGTGCATCTTGTAGATGGTACACACGGCAGCCATTGTTGATCGGTGGTGGAAGGAGTGAATGTTTGTGGAAGCGGTGCTAATCAAGTGGACTGCTTTGTCCTGATGTTAACAAGGGTGGCAGCTAGTGGGTTGTAAAGAAACTTGCTTCTCCAGACAATATTCTAAAAAAAGGTGAAGGCAGTAGGGGTGTATGTGCTTTCCTGCAGAGTACCAAAGTGCCACTCCAGATTCTCGCCATGATTTCATAAAAGCAGGCCTCCAACCTCAACCAGACTAACGGGGAGGGTAATAGAAGGAATACCATCTCTATGCACATCCCAACTACTATATTAGGAGTGCTTTTGGTAAGAATTATAGAGTTTAAAGGTTCTATATCATATGCTTGCTTGTTTTGTTAGGAACATAGGAACAGGAGAAGGCCTTTCAGCCCGTAGAGCCTGCTCCACCATTCAATACAATCAAAGCTGATCAAACACTTCATTGTCTTTTACCCACACTATCTCCATAACCCTTTACGTTATTGTTAACCGGAAATCTATCAATCTCTACCTTAAACATACTCAATGACTGAGCTTCCACAGCCCTCAGGGATAGAGAATTCCAAAGGTTCACAACCCTCTGAATAAAGAAATTTCCCCTCATCTCGGTCTAAGTGGCTTCCCCTTTATTTTCTCCTCTCCTGAAGGTGTAAATATAGTTGGGTACCTCAAGTGGCCAACAGGGCAATTCTCCAGGTGTGAAGCTTAGAGTGCATCAGGTTAAAACCAGATCCTATTTCCATCAGGTACCCATGCAGAATGAGTTTTCTGCTGGGAATGTGTGAACACAGGAGGGGACAGGATGTTAAGCTAGTTAGGCTTGAACTCAGATAGTTAAATATTCTGTAAATACTCATTAGAGAATGACCATCTGGAGGAGGAACAGAGGGTATCTCAGCAGGATCTAAAGCTTTTAGGAGAAGGAATGCAGAGGCAATTGACAAATGAACAACACTGGCCTGTTTCTGATACTTTTGTAATCCTATAAGTGGAAGTTTCCCCCATTTTTTTTGCAGGTTCTGGGGAGACACCCACTCTGGAAACCATTGATTCCTACATGAGGAAATTACACAGTATTATTCTATCCAACCCTCAAAATAATGAGAATCTCATTGCCACAGTACGTGACTTAGTAAGCCGACTTGACAGGTGAGGAGACAATATTCAGTATCAAAGAGCACTTTGTGTGTTGACCCTTCAGAATGCTTTGTGAGAGTATTGGCAGCTATTGGGGAATCTCCATGTTCAGCAATTATGAGACCTAATTTGATTTTCAAAACTATCCACACTGAGGTGTTTGCAGTGTACTATTTGTACAGTGATTAAGGGCTGTGGGGCAGTGTGGTGCAACATGGGATGACAATTATATTTTAGATACAACATGGTAGCTCCAAAAGATGATTATCATGTATGATGCATCAATAATCAATGGGCAGAAACCAAGGACACTGACCAGATAAACCCCTCTCCCCCCCACCCCATCCCAGTCCCTGAGCCAATAAGAACCAATAAAGTACTTTATTTACAACAATCTCCTTGATATTTCCTATTTCAACTTCCACCCCTAATATGATGATTGCAGAGTAATTCAGAGTGCAACCATTTGACTGTAACCCTCAGAAGGCTGAAAGTTTGAGCCCTGGGACTCCTTTCCAAGCCCTGAAATCTATTGAGTTACAAAGATGCTGGAGGTTTGATTAAGGTAGTTTTACTGCATGTATTTCTATTTTTCTTGCATTCCCCTCAAAAAAAAATGTTATTATTGGCCATCGATTGAAAACCAAGTTTAACGTAAGAGCAGCTAGCAGCTTTTTGTATAGATCAAGTGTTGTACACTTACCAGAATGGCACATAATAGCTAAAATAAGAGAAACACAGAACATGCTGTTGGCTAACTGGAAATTCCAATTGACCAGTATGCTCATGTACGATGATTGGCAATCTCTGGCTTGTGCAATGTCATAATGGTCACAATCCAAGAACTTCCTCCCTAACAGCACTGTAGGTGTACCTACACCAAATGGACAGCAGAGGTTCACCACCACCTTGTCAAGGACAATTAGCAATGGACGGTAAATGCTGGCCTTGGCAGCAACGCCCATATCCCACAAATGAATTAAAAAAAATAAGCCTGGCGGAATCGAGAATAGGAACTGCGGGATCGAACATCAAAATAGAGATTTGCAGGTTCCTTTTGTAAGGCGACCCTAACATGGCTGATGTCTGCTTGTGTCCTTTTTTAAATGCATTACTTGAAACCATGGGAACTTTAAAAATCCACAGATTCCCTGGATGAGGTATAACATGACTGCTGACACCTATGGGAACTTGACCCCTGCAAAAAATTGATTCCATCATGGGAGGGGGTTGTAGAAAAGGAGAAATTGTTCGGTGGTTGTGGGGGAGACATAGTTAATGGACTCTAAACGCCACAACATAAAATTGTTTTAAAATTTAACATTGTTTGTTTTCAAAATGTTGCCCGATCGGGGCTGAAACCAGATCTAAAGGGGAAAAAATGTTGGATAATTAACCAGAAAGGTTTTAATATCCAATATTCCAATTCTGGCTAGATTATGAAAGCTTTGTCAGGTGATAATTCTTCACGAACCAACATTTTTTAAATTCAAGTTGTCTTTTTCTCTCTTCCCTTTCCTCTTTGCCCCCATATCCAGTTGAGATGGTGATTGATTCTGAAGGCATCAGCACTTGTTCACACAGCTGGAGCAGTCTGAAATGGAAGGTGCCACTTAGACTTGCAAAGGGAATAAAATGGCAGCTACTGACTGAGGCCTTGGAGTTCAGCCTGCCCTGGAGAAGAATTGTTCCTAACTGCAGGTCCCCTCCCATTTCTAATGGGCTGAAAGCCTACCGTCCTACAAGGAACTGTTGTGTTGCCTCTTGTTAGCTGGAAGCATAATGTCTTCTACTTCTTTCAATGGGTGGCTAAAGCCAAATGTTCCTGTACTATTTGTGTGAAGCCTTCTCTTGTGACATTGGAGGCCTTGGGTGCTCATTCATCAAATTCATCTATTCAATAGCTTTTTAAAAAAAAAATGACTCTTTGTTTTCCCTCTTCTGCCCTAAAACTGGCAACATGTACATAGAAACAAGCTTCTGGATGAAGCTGGTTTTTAATGATTTTAATTGATGATGTTTAGAAATACTGACAATTACCAAGCCTAAAACTTATTAAATAAATTGACCGAGTGCCCTGGTGGTTGAATTGGCCAGCTTAGAACTGAGTCAGACAGAATAGGGAAGTTCCAGATTCAATTCCTGTTCTGTGCTGGCTTCTCTCATCTCAGCTAAGTACGTAAGCTGCAATTGCCTCAGTGCGAGAGGGAGAAAATTGTCCAAAACTCCTGATTGCTATCCAGTCATTTCTGCTTGAAAGCATATGTTTGGTAAAGGAAAATATCAGCTTTGATGCCTCCCTCAGCGAGATAGGCAATAACTCTTGCTAGAAAGTACCTGGTCAGTGAGGATTGAATCTAACTCAATCTACCAGTAGAATAGTTTGCTAAAACTCAATGTGTAGGCTCATGTATAAAGAAGAAAATGTGGGCCTGATAATAGGGTGTCTATGAGAACCATGCCTCAGCAACACTTCCAGATGAGGAGAGAAAACTGAAAATGTCTTACATTCTTTGTAGTGTATTGAACCCAAAATTAGATTGAATTGGTGCAAATTGCATTGTATCGAAATCATGAACTCCAGTTAAATGAACCGGGGAATACATTCGTTTTGTGGCGCTTTAACCACATAATTGTTGAGACTGCGGCATAACCCCAGAGAATACACTCCTAGACTTGTCTGTCATTTCAAGTGAGGCTGGTTTATTTTCAATGTTCTTGGGTTTCCGGGTGAGAGGCAGTGAATTCTATTGCATCTGTTGAATTTGGGACTAATTGCCTAATCTGTTTAATGTAGGGAAAGGCTGAAATAATAACAGTGGGACCTCTTCACTTCTGCTCAGGTGTGTTTGAATCAGAGCCAAAGTGGACCCTATTTTCTGGTGGATCTGGTTTATGCAGTGTCAGTGGTTTGGGTGCGTTATGCTGAATCTCAGGTTGTGCCTATTGTTTCAAAACCGCACCAACCTCTGCAGTGTTTAACCAATGTATGTGACTAAGTACCAGAAGTTCTTTGAGTATTTTGGAATATACTTCTCGGGTGGAACTTTTGCCCCTAAAGAATAGACCATCTTCACCCATGAACTGGGGAGGAAGTGGTCTATTCCTAAGTGTTATCCAGTGATGATCTTCATTAGAAAAATGCACATGCGGATATCATGTCAATATAGAATTGGATTCTTGTCATATGGCCTCCTCCATATTAATATAAAGGAGTGAAACACTGATTCATCTGGGTGCAGTTCCATAGGTGTCCAGGTAACCTCTGGAAGCTCAAACTTGGCAAATTTTAGAGATGCTCCAGCTGGTCTTCAGGAAAAAGTAGCTTGGGTTCCCATTTCCTCATCACAATCCAGCAACACTTTCTGAAAGTATTTCTGCTAATTGAGGGTAGGGTTGAACCTAGTTTCTTAGTCTGATAGCCCACTGATGCTCACTGTGTATGCTTTCATATGAAGACCATTTCGATGGTCACCATTACCAATGGAAGTCATTGCTTAGGTAAGGGAGAAAAAATACTTCTAACAATGTAAGATTTTCTGCTCGGTTTACTGGTGTAGTGAATGCCTGGAAATCTGAAGTGTTCTCCATCTGATGCTTCACCCCTTTTTAAGCATTAAAATGTGCAGAAACTTAACTCTCCTCTTACAAAATTCTGATTGTCCTCTCCTGCATACACATTTGAGAATACACTGCTACACTAAATGAAAAGAATGAGTTTGTCAGTCTTACACAATTTCCTTAACAATTTCTGCTCTTTTTTCCTGCAACTCCATCTTTTCTTGTTTACGGACGGTTTAATCCTCTGAAGACTGGGTTGTATGTTTTTGTTTGAACACGGATTAATTTGTATTCTTAAAAACTGCAAACCTTTAAGGGTCAAGCCACAAAATTTCCATTTGCAGAAACACTGTGATCTCTTACTGTTTTGATAAAATGTCTCCTGAAGGCTGTTGGAAACACAGTCTGATCTAAACCAACGCCAGTAGACATGATGGTAATTAAAAGAATAGTCCAGAATGTTCTGCAGCGGTACAGATGTTCTTTCAAGCTGTTAACTGATAGAGCAATTTATGCATACAGAGATTGCATTTTGAAGGAGTTACAGTGTAACTGCAGTTAAAAATGAAAACTATTAAATATTTATGAAAGTTGAGTACTGTTATGTGTATGTGTTTTAAAAATGTCCATGTCACCCCAAGGACAAGATATGGTCACAACAAATCCATTTTGATTTTTTTTTTAGGAATTTTGCTAATTCTTGTAATCCTCCCCAACAGAGAGAGTTGATGATAGACAAATCTATCCCTGTGAAAAATAACGTGGAATAATTTAAGAACCGCTTCAAGGATTTTTATGAGGAGTTCCAGCCAAGTTGCAGAGGGGATAACCCACATTTTGTTTGAAGTTTTTTTTTTGAAGAAATTGAAGCTTGTTCAAATAGGAATTTTAATTAAACAACTTTGGGAAGAGTTTAACTCTGCTGGCTTAGTTGAAAAGTACACAGCTTATTGTGGCACAGAGCAGTAAAGTCCCAGTTTCAGTCCATTCAGTTTTATCTCTCGTACACGAGCTAGAAGAGAATCGGCCGGTGTTCCTGTGTTGATCACCGTGCAATGATGCCTGCTGGAAAGGAGGTTTGTGTAGACAGGAGCAGCTTCAGTTGCTTAACAATAGAATAGCCTACCATCTTTTGTTGTCTAGGCTCACACTGGAAGAATGGGCACTTGTGCTCAGACAACGCCCACAAAATCATACCATAGAGAAGAATCCATCCCTTACACAGAGTAAAGGAGAAAGCCCAAGAAAACTAAATTCAGAAAGACTACAAATCTTGTATTCCATTTCATCCACGGTAGGAATATCACTCAGGTTAACATGGTAGAATTGAGTAGAAAATGTAACTGCAGCCTCAAGTGTATTTCTGTATAAGGAACATAGACTGTTGAAACTAGTGTTTCTGGTCATTCAGTTCATGGTGGTACCAGGCTACTGACTGAGCCTCTCAATCCTTTTGATGCAGTTCTGATGATAAGGAAACTGGAAATATTCATGTGGAAACTGTCGCAAGGCCCCATCCATGTGCCCTGCTGCCAAATTGCTTTACAAAAAGTCTTATTGATGTATTTGAAATGCATTTTTTACCTTTAGTGGCTTCTCCCAGACAACCAGAGCGCCCAGTGTCCAAAGAGGAACAACAATTAGTTTGTACAAGAATAACATTCACAACAGGGCCCAAGCATTTCTGCAGTGTTAGTCGCTCAGTCCAAATCAACAGCATCCCGTGACTACCATGTGAAAGCAGCTCCAGTCTGGTTCACAAATCTCCTTTTTCATTATAAATGGGGTTTAAGTACAAGTGGCTATTTTTATCGCCATACTGAAACTATTTAATTTTTTCTTCAGACAGTTTTCTTTATCTGAGTTTATTTCTGTTCTGCATTTTTTCTCCAGTCCTTTTCCATAAGGAATCCTGTGTGCAACTATACTGTGCCTTTTGCATCGATGTGAAGTGATGATTACTGCTGTCCTGCTACAACTCTGGAGTCATAATGGTGATCTGATTCTCGTGCATTTAAGCCACTCCTTGAACTCTGCCGTGCCACTTTATTCGGTCATTACGCCATTAAATTTCAGGTCTCTTGTCCTAAACCACTTCACTTAATTTTCATAGCTTTAAAAAGCTATACTTTTAACAATTATATTTAGTTTCTTCTTTCCACTGCTTTAGTTTATTCTGTCTCTGCTTAGTGTTCCCTTTATCCTCATTAAATGCCAATACGTGGTATACAACTTTTAAGTTGTTGAGGTAAAACCCCTCCAGTCAAAGTTTTGGACCTACTTTCCAGTGTACCACCTGCAGTTTGTAAGTCCTTTTATTTCTTAATATTGTCTTTATTCAACTGGTGCCTTATACTCCAGTCCAAACCCCTTTCAGATGTCAGTTTGGCATCCAGTAAAACATTTAACATTGCTTTGGCATCTTGTAAGAATCAAAATCACAGAATAGTAATGGCACAGAAGGAGGCCATTCAGCCCATCGTGTCTGTGCTGGCTCTCCAAATGAGCATCATGACCTAGTGCCACTGCCCTGCCATTTCCCCATACCCTTGCACATGATTTCTATTCAAATAATCATCCAACGCCTTCTTGGATGCCTCAATTGAACCTGCCTCCACTACACTTGCAGGCAGTGCATTGTAGATCCAAACACTCGTGTGAAATAGTTTTTTTTCTCACATCACGGTTGCTTCTTTTGCAAATCACTTTAAATCTGTGCCCTCTAGTTCTTGATCCTTTTACAAGTGGGAACAACTTCTCCCCATCAATGTCCAGCTCCCTCATGATTTTGAACATCTCTATCAAATCTCCTCATAGCTTTCTCTCCCAGGAGAACAGTCCCAACCTCTCCAATCTATCGATTCTCTTGTTTCATAAATCCTGCTACCTGTTTCATAAATCCTGCTACCTGTTGTACGCAGTAGATTAATTTTATTAAAGAAAATGATGTGTAACAGATAATACTGCAATTGAAGACGTTTCCCTCCAGCAACTTTAATAGGATCGAAAATATATAAATGTCAGCACAGAAGAGAGCATCGTTCTCATGCTAGGTCATTAACTGGCATTCACTATTCCTAATTCCATTTTCTTGCTGTTTCCTTGTAATCTTTTACAGTCTTCCTTTTCCAATACATATCTAGGCCTCTTTCAAATGGCATTATAATCTCTGCCTCCAAAGGCACTTGTGATAAAAGCATTCTATATTCCAATATTGGAATATTCATTATCTGAGTGTTATTTCTGTTCTACATTTTTTTCCTTAGTCCTTTTCCATAGGGATCCATCGTGCAGCTATACTGTGCTTTTTGCATCAATGTGAAGTGATTATTACTGCTGTTCTACTATAACTCTGGATTCAGAATGGTGATCCGATTCTAGCACATCTAAGCTGCAAAAAACGTTCCCTGCTTTGTCCGTCTAGTAGCAATCATGAAATTATGTCCTCTTGTTAACTTATCCAATTTGAATATTGCTGAAGGGGAAGACATGTTGCTGAAGCTTTTGGCCTGGTGAGTGCAAGACAAAACGTAAGTATGTCAAATTTCAAACAATCACAATTTATACTACAGGATAAAAGGGCGCTGATTGGTTGGCAAGTCTACTCTGGCTGAGGTGTTGCCATGGAGAAAGCAACGGGGAATTATAGGCTCCCTAAGCTCCCGGGTAATTCAAAAAAAGCCACAAGGCTTGAAAAATTAGTCAAAACAACCTTACGTTACTTATAATTATGCAAACCTCTAGTCAACCCTCCTTTAATCCCTATTATAGTGGGGTAGAGGAAGAGGGAGTTAAAGCTATTTTTTAAACCCTTTCCCCTGAACATTATCCTTTCTGACGTGATAGCCTTCTAGTGGGTCTTAACTATACCCTTCCATGCGACTGATAACCTTCCTTCAATGGATAGAGTAAGTAAACTTCGCAAAAATACTTTGAAATTCGCCAAGACAGCAAGAGAAAAAGGGGCACAGGTTTCGGGTTGTGGAAGACAAGCTTGGAACAGATGGCAGGAAATATTTCTTTATCCACAGCTGGACTCCTTTAAAAGCAGCTGGCTGCTTTAATGGGAAGATGGTAGGCTTGATATTCTGCAAGGATGAGATCAAATGAGCTAATGGGCCTTGTGCATCTGAATCCAACTTGCAACTTTTCTAGCTACGTTTTTATGACTACTTCCGTTTTGGAACGCAGCCTTCTTATTCTAACCCGTTTTTCCAGAGTTCTTCTGATCGTGGAGTACGTAAAATCAATTCTCTAAGAGTTTTACTGGAACAAATAGACCAGGAAAGAAATAACTTATTTATGTTGCGCATTTCATGTCCCAAGGTGTTTCACAACCAATGAAGACACTTTTGTAATGCGGCAGCCAATTTGCATACAGCAAGGTCCATTGTAATATGATAATGAGCAGATAATGTTTTATTAAGGGCCAACTATCAGCCAGGATATCATCTTCAAGATAGTGCCATGGAATTTCTTACATTCACCCAAGCAGGGACATCTCAGATGGTGCTTTTGATAGTGCAGCACTCCATTATGCACTGGAGTGTCAGCCCAGATTTTTTTATTCAAGTCTCCGGAGTTTGACTTGAACCCACAACCTTCTGACTTAAAGGCAAGAAAAGCAGGCTACAGCTGATACCCTGTTTCATGGCTGAGTTAGATGATCCCAGTTGGGTCAGCAGCAGAAAGGAACATTGAGGCTATTTGTGGAATCGGATAGGCTCCACAAATGGATGGGGAAAATGTTTGTCAAACTCTAAAGTTGCATTCACACCTAATTTTGAAGTCAGTGCAAACTTCTATGTTGTACTGTGCAGGGACAAAGAATCTAAACTCCCAACGCTGTGTGCATATGAATTCAATCCAACTTCAGGGCTGGGGTGGCAGGAGGGGGGGGCGGGATTCCTGCGCCACTGCATATCATTTCCCCTGCAATGCCAGGTGCTAATTATAGGTACAACTGGTCATTAGATGTTGCGAGCTATGTATTAAGGTACTGAGAACACAGCTTAAGAATGTCAACAGTTTCCTGTTATGTAGAACAGCTGGAAAACAGACATTTTGAAGTGGATGTGGAATCTTTCCCCACTGTGCATCAGTTAGCTCAGGGAGATATTTGCTTTCAAAAACCCTTCAGAAAAGCAGGCTGCAGCCAGAAGTGAAAAGAATTGCAAAATCATTCATTAGTTAGCTTTCCAATGGAAGTCACTGCACTTTACCCATCTGTTTCTCTTTGGATTCGTGGTTTAAATTTGTATTTAACTAAAGCTTTATGTACAGCCACTGAGCAGGAGATGTGATTCGTGGTGTCCCCAGGGACTGCCATGTTTGGTTTGTCTTCTGTTTTTAAAGCACAAATCTGAACGAATCTGTCCTGAAGAAGAGTCATAATGGACTCAAAACGTTAACTTTGGCAACCTCTTCTTTGCCTCCACCCATCACTGGCCCTCTGTCCAGTTCTACCTGTCCCACCCCCCTCAACCAGCTTATATTTCACCTCATTTCTATTTTTCCTTAGTCCTGATGAAGAGTCATACGGACTCGAAATGTTAACTGTATTCCTCTCCACAGATGCTGTCAGAGCTGCTGAGTTTTTCCAGCAATTTTTATTTTTGTTTCAAACGTGCTAACCTTGGCTGGGCATTCCGCACAGGTTTTTTTTTCTCCTTTAGATTCGGGCCTTCGCCACTCCTTCATGCCTGAAGTATTTGTTACTGTTTTGGTATTCAGCGCTGATTAGAATCTGTATTCAATGCCTTTTTCCCCAAATGTTGTTTATGGGCTCACTGTCCTACTGGGTTCAGACATCTGCCCAGTGAAGCACAAAGCTACCACACTGCTAATCAGTGCTGTACCAGGCAAATTGGCCTCAGTAATGTAATTGTAACTTCTGCATTACAACAGTGTCTACACTTCAAAAGTACTTCATTGTAAAGCACTTTGGTGCTATCTAAATACAAATCTGTCTGCCTGTCGTCTTGTCTTTCCTTTTGTTTTCCTATCCTTTGTCTCAGCAGCCCTGGGTTCGTGAGTAGCCAGGGTTCCTGTTTCTGACTGTTGTCCAATGGCTTCACCGACATTTGTGTGTGGATAACAAAAACAAAATTACCTGGAAAGACTCAGCAGGTCTGGCAGCATCGGCGGAGAAGAAAAGAGTTGACGTTTCGAGTCCTCATGACCCTTCAGCAGAACGAGAACAGGAACTGATTTGGCTATGAAGCTTTTTGCAGTCAAATAGCCCATTGATGCTCTCTGTCTTGGCTCACGTATGAAGAACAGCCTTTTTTGAATTAGGTGGGATGAGACTGTATGCATGGAACCTCCTCAGCATGAGTTTGTACTTTCAGGAGAGGAAGGAAGAAAAATAAAAGCTTTTCTTAAAAAAAAAGAAAACCTTCAATTAATGTAATCAAAACAATGCAGACCGACACCCGACCATTGATGGATTGCCAGCAGGTTTTGAGTGCATTTGTATGGATAATGTGGAGGTGGCATCTCCATGGAGGCTCAGAATCCACACAAGCACTGCTGTCCTACATTTGATGCAGTTACAGATTGTGCAGGATAAACAGAATTTGGACAGAATGAAGGGAATATTTTTAATGCTGTTGTATGTTTATCAGTGCCTTAATTTTTCCAGTCTGATTGAGTATTCAATGAAATGCACAAATGAAAAGGAATTGGATGACTGATTATTCTGGAATTAGTTGGTTTTGACCAGTTCTATTGAAGGGATTTGGTGACTAGTCTCCACAAAAATATTAGCCTGTCCGTTTCCCTTTCAGATGGTTGACCTGGTATTTCCAGTCTTTGCAGTTTTTTTTTCTTAATACTATTTGCTTCCCAAATCTCTCCCCTCCTCTCCTGAAGGCATTGAGTCCTTGCTTGGACATGATGGCAGGCAGCCATTTTCCCCCAAGTAGTAATTCATAACAAAAATAAAAATACCTGGAAATACTCAGCAGGTCTGGCAGCATCTGCGGAGAGGAACACAGTTAACGTTTCGAGTCCGTATGACTCTTCAACAGAACTAAGTAAAAGTAGAAAAGAGGTGAACAAGGCAAAAGAGAGATACGGAAATCCTGTCGGAGAGAAGAGCTCGAAACGTTAACTGTGCTCCTCTCCGCAGATGCTGCCAGACCTGCTGAGTTTTTCCAGGTATTTTTATTTTTGTTTTAGATTTCCAGCATCCGCAGTTTTTTGCTTTTATCTTGGTGTTTAATTGACTGCCCTTGAAGAAGTATTGCTCTTCTCTCCGACAGGATTTCCGTATCTCTCTTTTGCCTTGTTCACCTCTTTTCTAGTTTTCCTTAGTTCTGTTGAAGAGTCATACGGGCTCGAAACGTTAACTGTGTTCCTCTCCGCAGATGCTGCCAGACCTGCTGAGTTTTTCCAGGTATTTTTATTTTTGTTTTGGATTTCCAGCATCTGCAGTTTTTTTTGCTTTTATCTTTGTAATTATTCATGCTGTTTAACCACAAGCTTCATTGGGGAAAGAATTTGGCAGCGTCGCCCCTCCTGATTACATCAGTATGGCTTGTGCTTTTCAGCCTGTGTGTGTGGCAGTGGAGTGAATTTGGGTTATCTGTGGCAGTCTTTGCAGTTGAACTTATTACTTGCTTTCTAGGCTTTCCAATGAAGGATGTTCACCTGGGTGACATAATGTAGATGGCTGGAGCCCATTGGAACCATATACCCCCAGCATAACCAAATGAGCACTTTCAGGAAAAGGCAGGGAGTAGCCATTTGTTAATGCCCTTCTGGGGTCTCCGTTTCAGTTGTGCGTTTGTCCGCTGGCTTATCCCTTTTTGCTCCCTGCCCATATTCATCTGTTCCCCTGGTTTTAAATTTGATCACCACCTCAGTTGATCCATTTTCGGCTTGTGGAAAATCTGCATTACAAAATGTTAATGACTACGCGCAGTAGATTAGTTGCTGCTGCTTTACAAAGTAATTAAAGGTGCTTCATCATCTGGTAAATTGCTTTATAAGACAATTTATCAGGTGAATGAATGGAAGGAGAGCACAAAGGCACATTGACTGCGCAGCGTTATTGCTATGTGAATGGTGTTTCAAAGCGAATTAATCTTAAGTCTTCCAGTGAAGAGCTCACTCACCCACATATCTCCCTGTGCCTTTTTGGGCCTCACTAGGCCCCATCCTAAGTAGTACGCTGGCCAATGATCATGGTAGAATAGGCACCCCATCTGGTTAATGAATGGCAATTGTGTGGGGGTGCAGGAGGTGAGTATTGTTACTATGTTTGATGTTTCTAGTTTACTCCCCACCTCCCCAAAGGCACTGGCTCTTGCTGGGGTAGATTCCACAGGTACCAGCTGTAGGTGTAAGGTTGCTAACTATGATTAAATGTATTCCTGGAGGTTCCATCACATGACTTTCTCCCTCGCTCCAGCCATTAATCGGCCAACACATCCATCCTTGTGATGTACTGCCTTCCTACTCCAACTGGAAAGCAAAAAGACTCATTACCCAATTGGATGATGCTTGACTGTCAGCCAAAAGGCCCTTTTTTTTCCCATTTTCAAAATTTTTTATATTTGGTAAGGAGAAATATTCAAAGAAAATGACAAAAAAAAATTTAAATGTCACAATTATTTTTCTCCAGGGCTGGACAGAGCAGTTTCCTGGAGATTGATCTTCAATTCCTGGAGACTTCGGGCCAATCCTGGAGGGTTGGCAACCCTAACCAGCTCTCCTCTGGTATCTTGCCCAAGTCATGATTCCTCATGTGAATCTTAAACTGTGACTGTTGTCACGCTGCTCAACCATGGAGAGTATCACAGCTAAGCCCAGCCTTGTTTCTACACACATCATGACCAATGGGAACATTGCCACTGAGTTTAATGCTGTCTTTGCACATGTAGGGAGAAAAATTTCACTGAAATGGGTTGAGAGGCAGGGGTCGTAAAATCAGGAGGGAAGGCGGCAGTGGGTGAGTCCCCTTTGTCATCCTGACTCCCAGCAATTCAGTCAGAAAGTCAAGGATAGCCTTCCCGCCCAGAGGCCAATTGAGGCCCTGAAGTGGCTGATTAAGGCCCACTTGAAGGCCTCTTTGCCCCACTGCAGCATTCTACCGGGGGTGAGGCAGAGACCTCTGCCATGTGCACAGTAAAAGCTGGCCATCTTCTGGGTTCAGAGGTTGGGGGGGAACCCTCCTGTTCAGGCACCCTGTGGGCACATGGAGGGCCACCACCACTGAAACACGTCCCCACCCTCAGCAGCTGTACGTGCCTCCCACCTTCCCCCACACAACTGATCCGGGGCCTGCCTGAGGTCACTTAGCTCCATTCCTGGGCTTGCTCCGCATTGTTGGTCCTGCCTGGTTGCAGTCCCAGCAGTGACCACCACCCGCCATGGCGCTGCTAGGACTGAAGAGCTGCCGTCCCTCCAATTGGCCAGCAGCTCTTGGAGGTGGGACCTTTGCCTTGACAAGAATGGGAGCCCCCATGGCAGGCAGTTAATTTCCTTATGGACTTAGAATTACCTTGGGGTTCCTGGAAGTGGCCACTGTGGGATTGCCCCCCCCCCCCCCCAGCTTTTTGCCTGCCATTGGGGCCACGACTTCTGCATTAAATTCAGGCATTGTTTCAGGCAAAGAAATTGGCCGATGATCAGGAGTGGGGGTTCAGGCTAATCTCCGCAGCCTACCCATTTCTTCCCTTCTATTTCAAGGCATTTAGGCTAATTGTAGCATCTTAGCTGCTTCTCTGATTGAGATCATCTGATTTATCATAGAGTTGAAATGAAATTTGCCACATTCTTGTCTATGCAGCCTGGTGCAGGCTATAGACAATCCTTTGGCACTAGGCTATCAGAGTGGCCATGGATAAATTGTCTCCAGCAACATTGGACTGAGCCCAATAACTCTTGCTAGCCAGCAATGTTCCATATTGATTCCATTCCAGCAAGCAGAAAAATGGCCGAATACAACCAGTGGGGAGACTGAAATGTTTACATTTGTCTTTTCTCACTGCCAGCAGGAAGAAGTAGGATGGAGAGTTGGAGACTACTTGCTGAATCATCCCAAAGTCACGGTGTAGCCATAACCACATTTTGTTCTTTGCTTCAATGATCATAGTTCAGGAAACTCATTCACCACAAGATCCTAATGCTGACTTACATTGGCTCCTTCCTAGTTAAGCAAAGTCTTGATTTTTAAGTTTCTCTTGATTTCAAATCCCTCCATGGCCTAGTCTCTCCCTATCTCTGTAATCTCATCCAGCCCCTCAACCCTCCAAATATCTGCATTCCTCTAATTCTGGCCTCTTGTGCATCCCTGATTTTAACCATTGGTGGCCGTGCTATCAGTTGCATAGGCTATAATTTCTGGAGTACACTCCCTACACCTCTCTGCCTCTCTACCTTGATTTCCTCCTTTAAGCCACTTCTTAAAACCTACCCCTTTAACGAAGCTTTCAGTCATCTGACCTACTATTCTCCTATGTGGGTCTTGTCACATTTTGTTTTATAATGCTCCTGTGAAGCACCCTGGGGTGTTTTATTATTTTAAAGATGCTATGTGAATATAAGTCATTTTTATTGTACAGAAGCCAGCTTTTTTGAGCTGAAGCAGTTTAATATGAAGAAGGGACTAGCCTTCCAGCCATGCGTAAAGTCTGTATTAATCCTCAGCAGCTAGTACCGTGCTTCACTAGGCAAGATGGCACTGAATTGGAAAATTATATTTTCAGATGCTTAAATAAACAGTAAATTCAGTATAGAATGTGGCACTTGGGTGCAATAAATTTCCATTCAGGCAAGTTGTTAGCCTTTTCTATCATTCCATTTTAAGGAAAATTGCAACAGTTCAACTATGCTACATGATGAAATGTTACTGACTTCTTTTGAAAACCACAATCCCAGTAGTGACTTGCCAGAGAAGCGTTCTTGGGAATGTTCCCTCGACCTGTACGATTTGAGCAATGGGATGGATCCTAAATTCAACCTACAGAGAAGTTCCCCTCCAAGCCACTCACCATCCTGACTTGGAAATATATCGCCGTTCCTTCACTATCACTGGGTCAAAATCCTGGGACTCCCTCCCTAACTGCACTGTGGGTGTACCTACACCACATGGACTGCAGCGATTCAAGAAGGCAGCTCACCACCACCTTCTCAAGCGTAGTAAGGGACGGGCAATAAATGCTGGCCCAGCCAGTGGCACCCACATCCCGCAAATGAATAAAAATCCCCCATCTCAAATAATACTGGAGAGTAAGATAAGGAGTGGGAACAAAGCTGAATCCCAAAACCAGCTGCATTCTGGATGAGTGCATCGGGAAAGGAGACAAAGAAACATATTCATTAGCAAACCACACAGTAGTAGAGAAGGTTACTCACAAGTGTCCCCCCACAATATTCTGAAAATGCTGATCAAATAGGACGGACTTGCCATCTTTGGGAAATCTTGGTAGTCTTCCATCTCGTGAGATGGTTTGCGCCTTGGTGGCCAACTCTGTGTTAAGCATCACCTGGTGTGGCTCAGGAGCCCCACTCTGACATGGCAGTCTGCTGCATTTGCTGCAGAGGAAGACACTGAGCTAAGAAGGTGCAGGATTCACTGGCCTCTGTTTTCTTTGGGCCCTCGGCCAGCTGAACTTTCCATTTTTCCTCGTCTCTTCCATTGCCCCTCCAGAGGTCACGACCATCAGCAATTGTCTCCCTGTTGTCGGTATCAATGGACAGTTGTTGTGGCTGAGTAGTTAAGGTAATTGACTAGAATTCTTTTAGGGTCCCCAACAACCCCCGTGCAGAAATTGGGACGTACTGTCAGGGAGATATGGGTTCCTCCCAATAAATTCTAGGCCACAGTAGGAGTGAGTGAGTTGATCTTTGAATATTCAAGTCAGGTGTTAGCCCAGAATGTTGTAGTCTGGATCGTACTAAGTTATACTGGGTATTATGGGTAATAAGCTCCATATTATTTATTTCATAGACTTGGGTTCAGAATTCTTGAAGCTCTGGGAAATTCAATACTTGGCACAAAAGTTAAAGCAGACCCAACCGAAGGCCAGCCATTCACTGAGCATCAGTCAAACTCGCAATGTTTGACTGCTTTTCATTCTTCAAGCTGATTCCAACTCTGACTTACTGCATATCTTTAAGGAGAAACATTGGATTTTTGGAAGTTTTTCAGGGCCCAAAACAGCAACTGAGGTCATCTAAAGTAGCACTCTGAGCATGGGACTTTCTCGTTACCTAGCAAGCTTTCAGTAACTTGCCCACATTACCATAAGGTCATTTCCTTACCAATTACATCATAGCACAGTGTTCATTTTTGAGCTGTTAAATTTCCTTCTCTAAATCAATGGTGAGTATGCCTCCATACAGAAATGAATTTTCAGAATTTTCCACAGCATGGTCACATGCAATATGAGAATAACACTCAAGAATTTATATATTACTAACACATTCCAGGAAAATAATTTTGTGGGAAGAAACTGTAGTTGATTTTTCTGTAAACAGCAGTGATGACATTCCAATTGCCTGATGTGATCAGTACATTAAGGAGTTGGAATCTACTAATAAAAAGTAAAAGTTTCCCCAAATAAAGCTGAATTAATAACGACCTTTGCAAGGCAGTGATTTAACCAGTCTCTGACTTTCGCTCCCAAGTGTGTTGTGGAAAGATAACACAGTGACTGGGAGTTACAAGGCTTCATCTTTCAGTAACTCTTATGGTGATTTGATAGATACTTCGGTTGCCTCCAGTTGCTAGCCCCTCCCCTCCCTCTCCTCATCCTCCCCTCCCTCCTCCTCCATCTCCCCTCCTTCCCGCTCCTCTCCCTCTCTTGCAACATTTCCCTCTGTTACAACCTTTATAGTTATTGTTTCCCTCAACTTTCCTTCTCCCCACAACCCTTCGATATCTCTGCTCCTCTAACTCTGGCCTTTTGTGCATTCCCAATCATAACCACTCCACCATTGGTGGCTGTGCCTTCGGCTGCCTGGGCCCCAAACTCTGGAATTCCCTCCTTACACTTCCCCGCCTCTCCACCTCGCTTTCCTCCTTTAAGACTCTTAAAACCTACATCTTTGACCAAGGTTTTAGTCATCTGACCTAATATCTCCTTATGTGGCTCGGTGTCATTCTTTGTTTTATAATGCTCCTGTGACGTGCCTTGGGACGTTTTATTACGTTAAAGGCGCTATAGAAATATAAGTTGTTGTTGTTGTTGCACTAAAGCCTCAAATTTGCCAACTTACATGTTCTTCCCTGTATCATTGTAAAACCAACACTCAACACATCATCCCTTATTCTAACTCATTCTTTCCCCTGGTCTCTTTTTTATATTCTACAGGCCTAACTGTTAATACTAATGTGACTTTGGGTGCTTTCCTGTCCAATGGTCCTTTGGGCTTCATCTAGATTTCCCAATGACAAAAGGAAAGATTTATGCACTTTCTCAGGTCCTGGAATTTTTTTTTTCTCTTTTTCTCTCTTTGAAAGCTCCTAAGCTTGAGTTTTGATTTTAGTTATAACAGCCCAGCCTCTCATTTACATAAGAAAAGGTAGGGATGAGAAAATGTTGTTCAGGTTAAAAAAGCTTTCCCTTGCAGTACATTGGCTGTGTCAGCATGGCGTCTGGAATTAAGAGGCTTCCATGGTTTTTCATGCAGCTTTACATTATAAATCTTGAGAAGAGGGATCAGGAAATAATGCTTCAGATGACAGGAAGATTTTATTTATAAAAATTGCGCACGCTTTTTTAAAAATAGATTTGAATGCATTGCTCATCATCCCATAGGATCGTTGAATGGTTGCAACAGAGGAGGAGGCTATTCGGCCCCATTGTGCAAGTGCCAGTTTTCTGCACGAGCAACTCATCTAGTGCCAGTCCTCCTCCACCTTTTCCCTGTAGCCCTGCAAATCTTTCCTCTTCTGTTTTGGTTCTGTGTCAAAGGTAGAGCTGCCAGCTCTGCTTGGACATATTCCTGGAGGTTTCACCACATCACCTTCTACCTCCTTATCCAATCAAATGACCTCTTCCTCTCCTTCATCTCCTTAAGAGACAAAACTCTTCGAAGAAAATTAAGAGAAAACATGTTTTTTTTCTAATGCCCCAATGATTTTTCGGGGGGCTGCCCCTCCATAGTGTACAGGAGATGCATCATGAATCGCTGGAGACTCCAGGAGAATCTTGGAGGGTTGGCAACTGGAGTAGAAAGGTGTGGCACTTTCAGTTAGCGCTTAAATTATTGAACCAATATAAAAGTAGGATAGTTTTCAGACGAGTTTTGGACAGGGAGAATCTTGGAATGAGTGTAAGTAATTGACTGTGCCTAGTTCCTGCTCTGCTGCAGTTGTTTCCTGTGGTCATGCTGCAATTGAAATTTTTTAAGCCACGTTTTCCGTTGCCAGGAAACCTGAAAAATGTTTTAATGGGGGGTGGTGGGAGGTTGTGCAGAAGAAAGCCAAGCTGCAGGAAATCTCTCAGGACGCATGTGTCACAGGTCTGACAAATTTCCTTGCTACACTTGAGGATGTTTAAGTCATTCCATGAGGACAAGCTCCATAGTTTCACCAGGGTCTGTATCCGTAGGCAAAAATAACCCTGCATGTTCAGCAAAAATTTATTTTTATTACTGTGTGTGTGAGTCATGTTGATTCACTGATTGACCCTCGGATCAAGCAGAATGCAATACTATTTGTGATGCAATCTGAAAAGATAAATGTACTTTTGTGTCTTTTTTTTAAATTTTCTGTCAGCTGGCTGTGGTATCTCTTCCCCAAAGGCTCTCTCTCGATGTGCGATCCAAAGCACTGATTATCCAGTTAGGAAGTGTGCCTGCGTGGACATTGATTGAGACAGCATCAAAGTTGGCTTGGATTGCTCTCCCAGATGTCCCGCTGCGCCTCACTGTTCAGGTCAAACATGTAGAAAGGCCATTTGGGTGGGGAGCTGGAGGTCTGGCATCAGCTGTGATTCTGCACACTAGCAGGAGGCAGCGCCTTCTGGCGAGGATGTTAAAGGGAGGGGAGCGAGGTGCAGTGCTCTTTCCTAAACTGCAACAGTGACTACACTTCAAAAGGACTTCATTGACTGTAAATCACTTTGGAACATCCAAAGGTTGTGAAAGAAGCTATGTAAATACAAACCTTTTATGTCGTACAGTGTTTCAAGCAGAAGTTCATGTAAATAAGGGGATCTCAGTAATTCCCATCTTTTCAGCCTTGGTGCAGTGGATAGTGCTCTCACCTCGGAGTGGTTTCGATCCCCACTCCAGGGATTTCAGCACACAATCCAGGCTGACCCTCCAGTGCAGTATTGAGGGAGGTGCTGCACTGTTGGAAGCGTTGGCTTTTGGTTGAGACGTTAAACCGAGGCCCTGTCTGCCCTCTTGGGTGGACGTGAAAGATCGTGGTGTTCCTTTGAACAAGTATAGTGGAGTTGCCCCCAGTGTCCTGGCCAATATTTATCCTTCAGTCAACATTGCCGAAGACAATAAATGAAATAGGTTATTTGGTTATTGTCATATTGCTTTGGGGCTGGGCACCAATTGGCTGCTGCCTTTCCTACAACAATTTCTACATTTCAAAAGTATTTAATTGGCTGTAAAGGGCTTTGGGATGTCTTGAAGTTGCGACAGGCTCCATAAAAATAAGTTATTTTTTTCTTAATTAATCACTTCCAACTTCACCGAGAGTTTCAGCATATTCTTGAGTACAACTGTATGATTTTGTCTCATTTTAAGTTTATTCAGATTTCCTTTCCAAGGACTGTACGTAGTTATTAATCAAATAGACTTCCAGAGGACAATCAGGATATTACAGCACAGAACAGGCCATTCAGCCCATCCAGTCCATGCTGGTGTTTATGCTCCACTCAAGCTTCCTCCCATCTTTCCTCACTAAATCTATCATCGGAACTCTCTGGCACAACAGACATGATCTTCACTGCACAACAACTGCAAGAGAAATGCACCAACCCTTGTATCTGGCCGCCTTTGTCCTCACAAAAGCCATCAACACTGTCAACCACGAAGGGTAATGGAGCATTCTCCTCCTTTTCGGCTGCCCCCAAAAGTTTGTCACCATCCTCTTCCTGCTCCATGATGACATGTACCCCGTAATTCTGACCAACGGATCCAGCACAGACCCAATCCCCCTTCAGACCAGGCTCGAGCAAGGCTGTGTTATCGCACCGACGCTCTTCTTGATCTTCCTTGCCGCAATGCTCTACCTCACCCTCAGCAAGCTCCCCGCTGGAGTGGAGCTAAACTACAGAACAAGCGGGAACTTGTTCAACCTCCACCGCCTGCAGGCCAGATCCAAGGTCGCCCCATCCTCTGTCATTGAGCTACATGATGAAGACGATGCTTGTGTCTGCGCACACTCGGGGGCCGAGCTCCAAGTCATCGTCAACACCTTCACTGAGGCGTATGAGAGCATAGGCCTTACACTAAACATCTGTAAGACAAAGGTCCTCTACCAACTCGCCCCGTCCACACAGCACTGCCCCCTGGTTATCAAAATCCATGACGAGGCCTTGGACAACATGGACCACTTTCCATATCTTGAAAGCCGACTGTCAACAAGGGCAGACATCGACGACGAGGTTCAACACCGCCTTCTGTGTGCCAGCGCAGCCTTCAGCCACCTGAGGGAGAGAGCGTTCGAAGACCAGGAGCTCAAACCGGGCACCAAGCTGAACTACAGAACAGTAGTGATACCCGCTCTCCTATATGGCTCAGAGAGGTGGCCTATGTACAGCAGGCACCTCAAAAACTCTGGAGAAGTATCACCAGCGCTGCCTCCGCATGATCCTGCAAATCCATTGGCAGGATAGAGGCACCAACGTCAGTGTTCTCACTCAGGCCAACATCCCCAGCATCGAAGCATTGACCACACTCGATCAGCTTCGTTGGGCGGGTCACATCGTCCGTGTGCCTGACACCTGAAACAAGCGCTCTACTCGGAGCTTCAACATGGTAAGCGAGTCCCAGGAGGGCAAAGGACGCCCTCAAAGCCTCCTTGAAAAAGTGCAACATCTCCACCGACATCTGGGAATCCCTGGCCCACGACCACCCGAAGTGGAGGGAAAGCATCCGGGAAGGAGTTGAACATCTTGAGTCTCATTGCCAAGGGCTAGCTGAAGCCAAGTGTCAAGAGCGAAAGGAGCACATGGCAACCCGGGCACCTCACCCACCCGTTCCCCCTACCACCATCTGCCCCGCCTGTGACAGAGACTCTAGGTCACACATTGGACTCTTCAGTCACCTGAGAACTCATTTTTAATGTGGAAGCAAGTTATCCTCGACCCCAAGGGACAGCCTAAGAAGAAGATTTACTTCTCCCTCATCTGCTTGTCTAGTTTCCCCTTAAATGTATCTATACTATTCACTTCAGCCACTTGCTGTGGTAGCAAGTTCCACATTCTCACCACACTCTGAGTAAAGAAGTTTCTTCTGAATTCCTTGTTGGATTGCTTGGTGACTATCTTATATTCATGTCCTCTAGTTATGCTGTTTCCCACAAGAGGAAACATTCTCTCTGTATATGCTCGACCAAAACCTATCATAAGTTTAAAGACCTTATCATGACACTCCTTAGCCTTTCTTCAAGAGAATAGAGACCAGCCTGTCAATCCTTTCCTGATATGTATACTCTCACGCTTCTGGTATCATCCTTAAATCTTCCCTGGACACTCTCCAGTGCCTCTACATCTGTTCTATAATATGATGACCAGGACTGCACACAGTCTAAGTGTGGTCTAACTAAGGCTCAGTATATAATTTCCCTACTTTTCAATTCAGTCCCTTGAGAAGTAAAGCCTAGTGCTTGGCTTGTTATGTTTAGGAGCTGGGTTTTAATCCAGTTCAGACCAATGGGCTGGAAATCTCCCACTTCTGGTGGGATGCATGTTCCTGGAGAGAGTTCGGAAACAGCATGTCAGCACCACCTTCTCACCTTACCTTAGCCCAAGACCTCTGTTTGGCAGTGGTTGGGTAGTGGAACACAACAGAAATCCCTGGGATCTGTGTTCAACACTGAGATGAAAATCTCTTTAGAGGAGTAGATCCCATAGTGCAACAGAATGTCGATATTTCAATTCTGGCAGCAGTGTTGCAAACGCGTCCAGCACAATAAGCTGAAGGCTCCCCTTCTCTAATCACCATCATGACTTGTATGTGCGTTAAGGTTGGGCAGTCTCAAACCTGCTCCCAGCAAGCTGCGAACCACAGCAAAAAATGATACCCAACTCGACCCATGTTGAATAATCTCTATAGGCGACAAAAATAGATGGTGTGAAAATGGGAATGTCACTGCTGTGGTCGTGAAAGAGCAGACTTCTGAAGTTGGGAGTTTGGGACACATTATTGATCTACAAGGGAATCGAAGGTTATGGCGAACAGGCAGGAAAGTGAAGTTAAAGCCACAATCTTACTGAATGGTGGAAAAGGCTTGAGGAGCCGAATGGCCTACTCTTGCTCCTATTTACAATACAATCCTGTTTTTATTGGAGCAGCATAGAGGTAGCCTTGCGCTATGTTTAATCCTTACAATCCTTGTCTAGGGAGTACATGAAGAGTTGGCAATAAATATGGGCAAATACCTTTCAGTGAGAATTATGTAAATACTGAACGATATCTTGTCTGCTGGCTCTAAGAATGAAAATTCCATGAAATTTTACTGTAACTCTGGCTTAATACAGCAGAACACCCCCTGAATACCACAAAAACAGGATAAGGAGTACATCTTGCTGCATTCCATTGTGAAATAGTTCTAAAAGGAAATGAAACCTTGCATTTTTATAGCACCCTTCATGACCACAGCACGTCCTAAAGCGCGTTACAGCCAAAGAAGTATTTTTGTTGTGGACCCCATCGTAATGTAGGAAATATGGCAGCCAATTTGCACACAACAAGCTCCCACAAACAGCAATATGATAATGGCCTGATGATCTCTTGGTGATGATGTTTGAGGGATAAATGTTGGCCAGGACACCAGGGAGAACTCCCATGCTCTTCAAAATAGTGTCATGGGATGTTTAACATCTATCTGAGGGGGGGCTTCATCCAAAAGATGGCACCTCAGACTGAAGAGTCAAGCTGGAGTATGTGTTTAAATCTCTGAAGTAGGGCTTGAACACATACCTTCTGATGCAGAGTCGAGAATAGTCACCTATTGAGCCATGGCTAACAAGATGTTGCAAAATTAAAATAAAAATATCTTGGTGCTTTATTTATCAGGTTAAAAAGTTTGAGGGGTGAGTGGGGAGATGCTGGATATTAGTACTCAGTATGATTAATCAGTGTCAATCCCCCTATCCTTGGTGCCAGTGGGCAATGCTCAACAGTGGCTGGAGGTGGGCGAAGGGGAAATGGAGCAGTCCCTGACATGCTGAAGGACTGCCAAGAAGGGGGCAGTAACGGCAGTGTGAAAATAGGCTGTGAGCTAGTGCTCCTTCCCCCCCCCACCACCCCCGAAACCCCACAGCCCCACCCCCACCCCCAACCACACCACCATCTCAGCCATGGGCATTAAATCAAGCAGCGAGGATTTTCAAAAAATACAAGCAGGATACCAAAATATCCTATAAAACCAAAGTAAAGAAGCTAATCTAATGCTGTCATATACTGCGCCCTCGAATTGACTTAGCAGCTTGCGATGGGGTAGTCTTGGTCATAGTCTTGTTGCATTAGATGCTGTCTACCCACTACAGTATGGTTTAGCATCTTCTAATTGAGAAGGGTAATCTCTTTTCAGGTCTCGAGGGTTGAGAGACAGTCCCTTGTACCCCCTGAGTATGATCTCTTTGTTAATGTTCTTGGTGTTTTCTCCTCCAGGTGTGGACTCTTACTGGGATTCTGTTCAAAACTGGCAGCCCTCTGCTCTCAGAACCTGGGTGACCCTACGCACAGTGAGTGCTTTGCAGGCTTCTCACCTGTGCAGAAAATCGCAGCCAAAGAGTACTAACATCCCTTCTTCACCCAATAGCTGCAGATATTAAGGAACAGGAACCCGGAACATTTGTTCACTCCCCAAAACCCCCCTTCCCGTACCCCAGGGATGTGAGCACAAACATTAGCTCCCAACAGCCACCTGAGACTCAGCACTGACCGAGAATTGAAACCTGGATGGATGTCATTTGAATTGGAAAAAACCATCACTTTGCACTTCAAAGCATTTCCTCCAGAAATAGCATCAGTCTATTTAAAAATAAACTAATACCTCCCTCTGGGTTAATAGAATACAATTGCAAAGTGCTTTTGAGAGCGATAGGAATATATAGAGAGTTTTAAATCCAGCAATAATGCCTTGCAGATATTTATGACGTGATCTAATTGGACTGCTGTGATCTCTTAACATATTATCAGTGGGACAAATACATGGTCATTGCAGTTCTCAGTAACATCTTTGTTAAAGCATTTATTAAAGCTTTCTTTAACTGAATAATTAACGTGCATATTTTGAGTCACCCTGGACAAGATATCTGCAACATACATTTATTAATGATGTGAAGCCTGGGAGTTGTGTGACAGAAGATTCCTGAAGATCTGACAGCAGTGCAAATGAGGTTGGACTGATACTGAGTCCTGGGTGATTTTCAAACATAATGATAATGGTCTACTCTCTCTTACAGCTATTGCTGTCAGCTATGGTCTTAATGTACACGGCTCAGTGGGTAGCACTCTTACCTTTTTTTCCTCTTTGCCAGAAAGTTGTGGATTCAAGTTGCACTCCAGAAACATGAGCAAGTCATCTAAACTTACACCCTCAGTGCAGTACTGGGGGAGTGCTGCACAGTCTGAGGTGCTTTCTCAGGTGAGATGTTAAACTGAGGCCCTATCTGCCCTAAGATAAGAGCAAAATGCTGCGGGTTCTGGAAATCTGAAATAAAAACAGAAAATGCTGGAAAAGCTCAGCAGGTCTGACAGCACCTGTGGAGAGAGAAACAGAGTTAATGTTTCGAGTCCGTATGACTCTTCTTCAGAGCTAAAAGCCCTATCTGTCCTGTCAAGTGAATGTGAAATATCCCGTGAATGGCACTATTGTGAAGGAGAGCCTGCACCTTCTGTCTGAGATCCCCATAGCTTCAGAACAAGGCCAGAAAGGCCTCAGTTGTGTTGCCCAGCTGTGAACCAGACTTTGCCTGTTTACACAGAAAGAACTCTGCTTGTCAGCTGAGAAACTTTGAAGGAGGGGTTTGGGGGCATCCACCCTCTCAAAATATCAGGGAGACACCAGCTATAAAGGTGCAGCAGTCTGAGCACTTGTTAAACCTGGCGTCAATGTCCCCTGGATTCACACTTCACCTGATATGAAGCATTTCACACTCTGGAGTCAGACCTGATTCTGGATTGCTGCAGGGTGGAAGCTGTTTCGAGTGTCAGTAGCTAGCCTGTATGGCTCAGTGCTGCAGTAGGTGTTGCCTTTCCCTGCCACGGGAAAGCTTGAATAAATATTCCTTTTACACACAGTCACACACCCACGTTTATGCTTTCCTTTTCAAAATACTGAGACAATCTAATCAGGGCGACAGTGTGATCTCTGGGTCAAACACTTTCCTCCACCTACTCATTGCTACAATGCTAAAGCAATTTTCAATCAACTCCTTGAGCTTCAACTGTCTACATAAAAGCTCAGAAACTTTAAAGCTGAATAAAAAGGAAAATAGAAGCTCTCCCCACTCCTCCAATGGCCTGGTGGGATGTAACTCCACAGACTCCTTATTTGTGCAACAACCTGTCAAGGTGATCTCCAATTCCGGTTTTTTTTTTAATTCTTCCATGGGATGTGTGGGGGTCACTGACAAGGGCAGCATTTGTTGCCCATCCTAATTGCCCTTGAACTGAGTGGCTTGCTTGGCCATTTCAGAGTTAACCATTGATGTGGGTCTGCAGTCATACGTAGGCCTGACCAGGTAAGGATGGCAGATTTCCTTCATTAGTGAACCAGATGGGTTTTTTACGACAATTGACAATGGTCTCATGGTCACCATTACTGAGACTAGCTTTCAATTCTAGTCCATGCTGGTGTTTGGGCCTCTTCCCATCTTTCCTCACCTAGATCCATCAGTGTAACCCTCTAGTCCCTTCTCCCTCATATACTTATTTCGCTCCCCCTTAAATGCATTTATACTATTCGATCCAACCATTCCTTGTGATATCAAATTTCATATCATCACCATTCTTTGGGTAAAGAAGAAGAGCGTGGGAGTTTGCCTCAGTGTCCTAGTCAATAATTATCCTTCAACCAACATCAGTAACAAAAAATCTGGTCATTATCACATTGCCGTTTGTGGGAGCTTGCTGTGCGCAAATTAGCTGCTGCATTTCCTACGTTCCAACAGTGACCATACTTCAAAAATACTTAATAGGCTGGAAAGCGCTTTAGGATGTCCTGAGGTTGAGAAAGGCGCTATATAAATAAGATTTTTTTTTTGCATGTGGTCAAATGAATGTAAACGCAGGATAAAAAGACTATGGAAATGAGCCCCCCAAAAAAAATCTTAGTACAGAAAAAATGTCAGAAATTTGAAAACATTGAAGTAAGATAAAGAAAATTAATTTTAAAAATGGAGAAAATTCAAGAAAAGTACACATGAGCACTAAGGACACAACTGCATGTAAATGGTTAACGGTCCTTTGCTTTTCCTGGCTGCTATTAGCCAGTTCAGAGAGTGTTCCTCTTCTCCCCTACGCCCAAAGAGCTGGTTTGACACTATTGTGTGTCACAGGAAATGGCAGCAGTGAAACTATGTCTGGCCCTGCCAGTCTATAGGTGGGACAGGCACCTTGCCAAAACACACAATGCACAATGTTCTATTTAATATTCTTAAGGGAGAAATTAACAAACAGCACTAATTGCCTCCCCCTTCGCTTCCCGCTCAATGTCGGGGTACGACTCCCAGGGCACCAGCAGTCCTTCAGCAGCTCATTAAAGTGCCCACATTTCTTTTGCAAGCCCAGACTATTGATGCGCTATTCAACCATGGCAGAATAGCAATCAAATTGGACTGTGTCCTCATCTGGAAGTTTCCCTCCAAGCCATTCACCATCCTGACTTGGAAATAAATCGCCGTTCCTTCACTGTCACTGGGTCAAAATCCTGAAACTCCCTCCCTAACAGCACTGTGGGTGTACTGACACCACATGGACTGCAGCGGTTCAAGAAGGCAGCTCACCACCACCTTCTCAAGGGCAACTAGGGATGGGCAATAAATGCTGGTCCAGCCAGCGATGCCCACATTCCGTAAATGAATTAAAAAAAACGACTGGTAAACTGTCAGGAGCTGAAATCCTCTCTAATCTTTTCTCCGCTCCCCTTACCCATGGACACAGAGGCCACATGTAGTACCCCAGCTAATGTCTCAGCTGATATAAGCTAAATTAGCACACTTAGCAAACTTTACAATTCTGAGATTGAAAAACTCAGTCCCACACCAGGCAAGTGCTTTCACCCACTCAATTATTCAGAAGACCCCCCACGTCTGTACAAGGAAAAGCTTTAATGAGCTTTAGTGAAAAGTAAAAAGAATCTTCTACTCAACATAATTAAAACTAATGAATTAAGACTAGAATACATTAACGCAATTAATACTCCTGGCCAACCTCAACATTCTACCCTCCTTAAACTTGAGGTTATCCTCAACTCTTCTGCCCGTGTCTTAACTTGCACCAGGTTCTGTTCACCCATCATCCCTACGTTGGGTCCCAATTAAGCAATGCCTTAATTTTAAAATTCTCAGTCCTGCTTTCAAAATCCTCCATAGCTTCGCCCCCTCCCTATCTCTGTAACGTCCTCCAGCCCTACAAGCCTCGGAGATATCTGCGCCCCTCCAATCCCGGCCTCTCGAGCATCCCTGATTTTAATCGCTCCACCATTGGTGGCCGTTCCTTCAGCTTCCTGAGTCCTAAACTCAGACTTCGCTCCCTAAACTTCTCCAGCACTCTACATCCTTCTTCTCCTTTAAGCTGCTCCTTAAGATCTACCTTTTTGACTGAGCTTTGGCTACCTCCCTTAATATTTCCTTATGTATTTCACATTTTGTTTGATAACACTTCTGTGAAGCGCCCTGTAGATGTTTTACTATGTTAAAGGTGCTATATAAATCCAAGTTGTTGTTGTATGAGGGATTTAATTCACAGCATATTTCATATCATGCAAATTTTTGATTTAAGATTATAGCCGCGCTGAAGCAAAGATTATGTCCTTTATGCAGTGCCTCAGACAGTAATATTATAATTGCATGAACTCATTAAGGAGGGATTTCTACCAGCCAGCTATTAAAATACAGAACAAAATGCTTCTCCCAGCAATGCCCACCCCACAATCCTTTGAAGATGCTGACTCTTGCTTCATTGCAGAAAAACATTCCAAATAGTTTCACAGAAGAAGAAAGTCATTTTTTTATTCATTCACAGGATGTGGGCATTACTTGCAGGGCGAATATTTGGTGAGCCAACCTGCCCAGTCCACTGCAGTATGTGCAGTGAAGGTCATTGAGTTTTGACCTGGCTTCATGACTTTTTCAGGGGGCAGTTAAGGGCTGCCTTTTATTTATTTGCTTAGGGCATGGCTGGGCCAGCATTTAGTGCCCATCTCCAAATGCCTTGAGAAGGTATTGGTGAGCCGCAGCCTTGAACCGCTGCTGTCCACGTGGCGTAGGTACACCCACAGGGACCCTCAAGGCTGAGGGTCTGGAGTTACACTTTGGGCAGACTGCATGGCAGATTTCCTCCCCTCATTAATATGAACCAGATGGGTTTTAGTGATAATTTAGTGGTGTTATAGTCATCATTACGCTTTTTTTAAATTCTAGATTTATTTAATTAACCAAATTTAAGTTCCTCGGCTGCTGCGGTGGGATTGGAACACAGAGCAATAATCCAGGCCTCGGGATTGCTTAATCCATTAACATAACCACTATGTTACTACCCAGTAGGCATCAAACTGTGGGGGAGTTACAAGAGGTAAATGAAGAGAGAACAGCCCCATCCGCACCATGTCTATTTCTCCACCTAATTTCACCACAACCCATTCCATTGGAAATATTCATGCAACCATAAAAGACATCATCTTCATGAGAAGGAAGAAAATGGGGAAGTAGAAATAAAGGTACTTAACGATGCTGATAGTCGCTGTGTGTTGCTAAGATGCTGACAGTCTTTGTGGGTTGCTAGGACGGTGATAGTCCTTGTGGGTTGCTAAGCTACATGACACAATGTTCCAAATCACTGTGATCAGACTTTTCTTTGAGGCAACCACTTGCTTTGTCTTTGTGTTTTTCTGATACTTTTTTTCTGCATTTTTGTTTCCCATTCACGCCCAAGAGAAGCATGGAAGTATTTATACAATTACAATATTTGAATCCATACATTCTCTATATACACCGAATGTATGGGAAAAGTAGGCAGAACTTTCACCTTTGGTGGGAATGCAAAGCAACGTGGTAGCCAATCAGCCCATTATACGCCACCCCCGATCTTCCACTCTACATCTCAATAGATTGGGAATTCAGCCAGGTATGTAATGGGCAGATTGTCAGCTCCTGACTGTGCCCTTAATATTTTAATATTAAGTTAACAAATAATACTAACTTCACAAATAATATTTTACAACATGAGTATTGCTAAAAAAAAAGAGACATGCTGTCAAAGTTTTCTGTCTTACACACAACAGACAGATACAAGAATACCAAATTTCAAAGGGAATAACAACTTGTACTGCATGGGAAAAGGATGCTGATTAGTTGGGCAAGTGGACTCTGATTGGTTGAAGCGTTGCCATGGAGAATGCACCAGGGTACAGGTATTCCCCCCAAGCTTTTGTTTAAATTCAAAAAAGGCAAATCGACTCTGCTTGGTCAAGGTGTTGCCATGGGGAATGGCAACAGTTAATGCAGGGAAAAAAGAGAGAAGAGAATGGACAGTAAGCAGAGAAACTAGATGGGAGGACCAAAAGTTTGGTTGAAAACGAGGTTTTGAGATGCTTTCTAAAGGTAGAGAGATATAGATAAGTGGTGCTGGGGGAGGAGTGGGTGCGGTGCGTGAGGGTGGGGCAGAAGGATGTTTAGGGAGGGAATTCCAGGGAGATTGTTAAAGGTTCTAACATTAAAGCAAAATAGGGCTCTTCTGAAGAAGAGTCATACAGACTCGAAATGTTAACTCTGTTTCTCTCTCACAGATGCTGTCAGACCTGCTGAGTTTTACCAGCATTTTCTGTTTTTATTTCAGATTTCCAGCATCCATTGTATTTTGCTTTTATCTTAATGTTTATTTTACTGCTACTTCTCTTCCAGGAATGTTTACCTTGAAGAAGTACAGCTCTTCTCTCCGACAGGATTTCCATTTGTCTCTTTCGCTCTAAAGAAGAGTCATACGGACTCAAAACGTTAACTCTGTTTCTCCCTCTACAGATGCTGCCAGACCTGCTGAGTTTTACCAGCATAGGGTGAGAGGAGATTGTAGACACAGGACGAGAGGAGGTTGCAGACACAGCACGAGAGGAGTTTGCAGTGATAGGGTGAGAGGAGATTGCAGATACAGGGCGAGAGGAGGTTGCAGACACAGGGTGAGAGGAGATTACAGATACAGGGCAAGATGAGGTTGCAGACACAGGGTGAGAGGAGGTTGCAGTGATAGGGTGGGAGGAGGTTGCAGACACAGGGCGAGACGAGGTTGCAGACACAGGGTGAGAGGAGGTTGCAGACACAGGGTGAGAGGAGGTTGCAGACACAGGGTGAGAGGAGGTTGAAGACACAGGGTGAGAGGAGGTTGCAGACACAGGGTGAGAGGAGGTTGCAGACACAGGGTGAGAGGAGGTTGCAGTGATAGGGTGAGAGGAGGTTGCAGACACAGGGTGAGAGGAGGTTGCAGATACAGGGTGAGAGGAGGTTGCAGACACAGGGCGAGACGAAGTTGCAGACACAGGGTGAGAGGAGGTTGCAGTGATAGGGTGAGAGGAGGTTGCAGACACAGGGTGAGAGGAGGTTGCAGACACAGGGTGAGAGGAGGTTGCAGTGATAGGGTGAGAGGAGGTTGCAGACACAGAGTGAGAGGAGGTTGCAGACCAGGACGAGAGGAGGCTGCAGACACAGGGCGAGACGAAGTTGCAGACACAGGGTGAGAGGAGGTTGCAGAGGGATTACTGAATGAGAAATTAAATTAAATACATTGAGGGACTGGAGTGAATGTAGGTCATTCCTTTAGTGTTTGACATCTTTTTGACATTACTCTTTTTGGCTTTACTTTCTCATAATATTGAATTCCTCTGTACTGGAAAGGAAGATGAAGAGCCTTTAAACTTCTTTCGAGAGTGGCTGGAGAATGTGTAGACAGACTTCCAGAGGAACAGAGAATCCAAGGGAGGGGCGGTGGGGGGTGTATAACAGGCTCAGATATCCCCACTTTACCCCAACCCCACGTTCCCCCACCAAAGTTGAAAGTTAATGTTGGCAAATTTAAGAAAGAACTGGATAGACATTTGGCAAAGAGGAGAGCTGAGGGGTATGAGATATAGGGCTGGATTTTACGTTTTTTGGCAGAATGGAAACTGGGTGCTCTGCTCCCTCCTGCCCCTTGACATCTCAGTCCAGTGAATCAATTAGTGACCGATTAGAGATGCAGAGGGAGGAGTGGGGTGGGGGATCTCTGCATCCGATTGGGACTGTAGGCATGGATGTCATGTGGTGGAAGGATAATGCGGTGAGCAGGAAATCAATCACGGCTACAAGTTTAAAGGCCCCTTGCTCTCTGAATCTCTCTTCGTTTTTTAGTGAAGGCTCCTGGTGAGTTAAAAAAACACCCACTGCCCCCTTCAGCAGCAGAATCTGCTACTACATTCAGTCATGGTCTCGTGGCCTTTTCTTCTGCCCTTGTACCACCTTGTCATAGTTGCCGTAAAACATAGCCAAACTTTTTCATGCCTAATGCCTAACGAATGCAGTGAGCAACGAAAAATTGCAGATGAATGGATCGTTAACCAACCCAGTATTGTGTTAATTAGTCATTTCAAAATGGCGGGCGGGATACCAATTTGGATGTCCTTGCCTTCTGTAATTTCAGAGACTTATGTGGTGATGTAGTATTGCAGACGCGGTGTCATCATGCTCTGTTTTATGTTTGCTCGGGGTGGGTGTGAGGGGTGAGGGGGGCAGCCGCCCGATTTGCAGATGTAAAATGCAGCTCATGGTGTGTGGGCTTCAAGAATCAACCCTCTCCTGCGTCAGCCTAGTGTTGGTGAGCCAAGCACCAGCTGAGTCAGATCCTAGCCTCACATGATGCATACAACATGGGCCACCCGATAATGACTTTCTCCAACTTATCATTCCTTCCCTCTGCCTTACCCGCCCCCTCCCCCCACCTTATTGACCCTCAGTCCCCTCCCTTCACCTTAGTTATCCTCCCCCCATCCTCTTGAACCTCTTCTTCTATTCTATTCATCCCATTCCTCCATTCTATTCCTCTCTTCACTGAGCTCTATTTAACACCACTTGACTTTTCAAGTCTTCTTATAAATTTCCTGAGACCCTATAATGAGCCTGGGCAATGCACGAGGTAAAGATTACAGTTAGGCTGTTTATGTGATTTTAACATTCTTGTGACTTGGCCAAGTATCTGCATTAGCTGAAAATGGTTGTTTAATAGACAAACAATATAAGATTTTCCCATTAGAATCCTTTTTTAACAGGGGCTAGAATCTGGCTTTAAGGCAGTCAATGAGCCATCTGAAAGCGAACCAATGTAAGGTCAATAGTCTGGAGGACAAACCCTAAAGTTGGGAAAAATTCCACAATTGAATTATCTAATTAACTTTAAAGCAACAATATCTAAAGATTTTGTTTAGACTATTGGATGCCTACCATTTCAGTAGCAGAAAGGTTTTTTCAAGTTGTTTAGTCATCATTTTTTAACTCTCTGCATCTCCTTGAATATTTTTCACATTAGTTACTTTTCCCTTCTGTCACTGCAGGGCAGCACTGAGGGAGGACCAATGAAGTGTTTTTTGAAGTGTAGCTGTTGTTATAATGTGGGAAATGTGGCAACCAATTTGCACACAGCAACTCCCACAAACAGCAATGTGATAAGTGACCAGATAATCATATTATAATAAAAGCAAAAAACTGCGGATGCTGGAAATCCAAAACAAAAACAAAAATAAAAATACCTGGAAAAACTCAGCAGGTCTGACAGCATCTGCAGAGAGGTACACGGTTAACATTTCGAGTCCGTATGACTCTTCGACAGAACTAAGGAAAAATAAATCTCTTCTATTTTTCCTTCATTCTGTCGAAGAGTCATACGGACTCGAAACGTTAACTGTGTTCCTCTCCGCAGATGCTGTCAGATAGTCATATTATGTTGATTGAGAGCTGAATATTGGCCAACATACAGCGATAACCTCCCTACCCTTCTACAAATTAGTGCCATGCAATGTTTTACACCCACCCAAGCAGGCAGATGGGGGTCCTTGGCTTAAAGTTTCACCCAAAAGATGACACCTCCAACAGGACAGCACTCCCTCAGTACTGCACCAGATGTCAGCCTCAGTTTTTGTGTTCAAGTCCCAGAGTGGAAATTGAACCCAGAACCTTGTGACTTAGAAGTGAGAATGTTGCCCACTGTTTGTTTGAAACTGATTGCTTCCATTTACCTGAATGGATAAAGGAGATGATGATTAAACGCCTTACTTGAAGGGAAACACTTCAATAACCCAAACTCCTTCAGCTCTGCTGTGGAGTGCCAGCCTGGATGACACGACGAAGCCTCACGGAGGCACAGACACTGATGTAGGTTTTAAGGAAGATTTGGAGCACGAGGCCATCAATCTACTTGAGATTGTGCAGCCCATCAAGTCATGATAATTTAAGCAGGAACCATCATTAGGAGGTCTATCAAGCCTCCTGCTTGTTCTCTGTGTTTAATGACTGTAGAAAGCTGATAGTCACATTTTCATAAGAATGTTCCCTTTGAGAACAATTTCCTGAGCCCTGTGAAAATACACAGAAAACTATGCCTATTCAATTAGACCCAGAAGAGAGATTAACCGATCCGGAAATGGGAAAGTAACATTCCACTGCAAAATAAACAATCATCGCAATCTAATTCCCAAATGCCTCGCTCTGTAGATAAACCTCAGCATGCTTGGTATCAGGTTTTTATGTTTCTGAGCTTTGAACCAGGGGAAATAAAGTTACAATCTGTTCCCTTATGCTGCAGCTCACACTTTACTCAATTGAGAAAAAAAGCAGGATTTCTGCAAAGCAGTCTTTGACTGCTGATGGGAAATTCATTATCAATAAGCAACAAGGAAACACTTTTAAATAGCATGTGGTTTTCACACTGAGTTATCCAAGGGACTTTCCGACTGGAAATGTGGACGTTGAACAGGAAGTGGGAGGGGAGAGCTGACTGAAGGTGAGGTCAAAAACCATTGTAATTTGGAATGCAGTGGGAGGCCTTTTGGCCCATTGTGTCCATGCTGTATCTTGGCTAGAGCAAGCAATCTAAGACTAATGCCACTCTCTTGCTCTCCTCAGCTCTGTGGACAACACTCCTGCCTCAGAGTCACAAGGTTGTGAGCTTAAGTGAAACTGCCTCTCTAGAGAGTTAAACATAAAACATCCGAGCTGATATTCCCAGTGCAGTACCGAGAGAGTGCTACACTGTCAGAGGTCTCAACCTTTGACTTAAAACCAAGGCCCCATCTGCTCTTACTGGTGCAACTGAAAGATCCTATGATAGTATTCAAAGAAGAGCAGGGTAATTCTCACCATCGTCTTGGCCAATATTTATCCCTCAACCAACACCCTCAACCAATTTAAGGATGTGATTGCACTAGAGAGAGTGCAGAGGAGATTTACCAGGATGTTGCCTGGGCTGGAGAGTTTTAGATATGAGGAGAGATTGGATAGACTAGGGTTATTTTCCTGGAGCAGAGGAGATTGAGGGGGGACATGATTGACATGTATAAAATTATGAGGGCATAGATAAGGTAGACAGGAAGGAACTTTTCCCCTTGGTAGAGGGATCAATAACCGGGGGCCATAGATTTAAGGTAAGGGGCAGGAGGTTTAGAGGGGATGTGAGGAAGAATGTTTTCACCCAGAGGGTGGTGGGAATCTGGAACTCACTGCCTGAAAGGGTGGTAGAGACAGAAACCCTCATAACATTTAAGAAGTATTTGGATGTGCACTTGCGATGCCATGGCATACAAGGCAATGGGCCTAGTGGTAGAAAATGGGATTAGAATAGTTAGGTACTTGTTTGACCAGTGCAGACTCAAAGGACTGAAGGGCCTTTTTCTGTGCAGTAGTCGTCAATGACTCTACCCAAAAAAAACCCCAGGTAAATCATTATCTAATTTCTTGGAGAAGCTTGATGCATGCAAATTGGTTGCGGCTTTACGAAGGTGACTACACTTCAAAAAAACTTCATTTAGGACTTCCTGACATCACAAGAAACAGTATAAAAATGCAAATTCCTCTTCTCCTATCTCAAAATGAGATTCTGATGGACATGTCAAAGTATAGAGTTGGGTAGTAAGAGATGGAAGGGTTTAGTATGGAATTCAAGTGTATGGAGCATCTTGGTCAAACGCCAAAAATAAAATGATGCATTTATTGTTTTCTTTGAAAATTTAATTTAATAAACCTTTTGTTTATTATTTATCAAAAAATTGGAGATAAAAAAAAGGCTGTTTGATTGGGCAGAATGGTTTGGAGATGGGTGGTCATGTGATAAAACCTCACGGAATATGTCCAGTCAGTGATCTGCTTCTTGGTGTCTTCCAATTGTACTCTGAATTCAGTTATCTGCCAAGCAATCAGGATGCTGGAGTGTGGCTGGGAGGAATTTGCATAGCACTGGGTCTCTTGCCAATGCAGTATGGTCATACACGATGGTCGCTGATACCCGTCTGCGTATGTACACATGCAGAAATCCAATGATGTCTCTGCTTGGAGCCTGTAGCCTGGAACTCAGTGTGGTAGAAGGGGGAAGAATGAGAAGTGGCAAAATAGTCTAACACTGTCAGCAACCTACAATCCACTTACGTTACCGGGATAGTGAGAAAGAATTTGGAAACGCTGACAAACATGACTGCAGAAAAATATCACACAAACAAAACATTTTATCTGTCCATCTGCAAATCCTACTCTCCTAACCCCTTGTAAAAGGAGTTTCCAAAATCCATCACTGCCAGTCCAGGATAAAAATTGAAAACATTCTCTCTTCCTGCTACCAGTGACAGTGATGACCACGAAAGAGCCCTGCTGCACATTGCCCCCTATAAAGATGGTGCCTGCACATGTGCAAAGCTGCATGTTGCGCCCTGTAAAGATGGTGGCTGCTAACCTGAGTTTACCATCAGCATACACGACGTTGGCAGCAAATGCAGTCTTTGAGTAGTACATCAGGCTCAGTTCATCTAGGTACATCTTTTATTTCTTTGTTTCTTTTCTTGCCCTATCACCATTCCCTTTGGCCCTGGAACATTAACTCTCTGCTCATTCAATCTCTCCTGTCTTCCACCCTATGACAAACCATCCTTTGTCCTTGTCCCACTCACCCCTCCTCAAGACCTATTACATCTCTCGCTTTTCCTAGTTCTGATGAAAGGTCATCGACCTGAAATGTTAACTCTATTGTCAGCATTTATTGCCCATCCCTAATTGCCCTTGTTCAGAGGGGATTTAAGAGTCAACCACATTGCTCTGGGTCTGGAGTCACATGTAGGCCAGACCAGGTAAGGACGGCAGATTTCCTTCCCTAAAGGGCATTAGTGAACCAGATGGGTTTTTACGACAATTACAGATTTTTATTGGATTCAAATTTCACTATCTGCGTTGGGGTTTAAACCCAGATCCCCAGAGCATTATTCTGGGTCTCTGGAATACCAGTCCAGTGACAATGCTGCTATGCCACCGCCTCCCCATCTCCACAGATGCTGCCAGACCTGCTGAGTATTTCCAGCTCTATCTGTTTTTATTTGAGATTTCCAGCATCCTCAGTATTCTGTTTTGCAGAAGAATGACAGTGCAATATGGCATAATGAGAAATAATGAACAGCAAAATGCTTATTAGACCTTTAGCTGGAGAACTGTGTGAAATTCTCAAAGACAGAGGGCATTACTTTTCAGATGTGTGAATCATTGGTTATTTGAACATACAGGATGATAGATTCATGAATACTTAATGTTTTGTAGCACGCCTTGTGCTTTTTGAAGTTTTGCAACTGTTGTCTTTCATGACCGATACAGAGACAGCAATGTAATTCAATTTCATTGCCTGAAACCTTACAAAAAGATGAGGTGGTGGCGGAAATACCATTTAACTCTTACAGTGCCAGGAGGTACAAAGAAACTCCTGGTGGCAAGCACAGTCATAGGATTGACAACTCTCCAGGATTGTCCTGGAGTTCCCAGAATTAAAGATTGATCTCCAGGCCCGTCACAAGGGGCCGAGCGGCTGGAGGTTTTTCAGCAGCTCCCACTGCTGCTGGCGACCTCCAGGCCGGTCATTCTGGGCGGTGACTTCAACTGCATCATCGATGCGGCTGGACGATCCAGCAGGGCCGACAGCAGATTGGACGCTACGTCCAGATCCCTGATGGAAACAGTTAAGGATGCCAAGTTGCACGACGTCTTCAGCAACCCTGCAGACGGAGCGCAGCGTAGATACACCTGGTCGCGGCCAGACGGGTCCATTCGTTCCAGGATAGACTTCCTGTTTGTGTCCCGTGCATTCACAGTCAGATCCACTGACGTCAAGCCGGTGTTCTTCTCTGACCACTGCCTCCTACTGGCGGACTGCCACTTAGAGAAGGACCTGAGGGTGGGCAGGGGGGCATGGAAGCTAAATGTGCAACTGCTGACCCCAGAGAACATTGAGGAGCTCAAGAGGGATTACAAAGGTTGGAGAACCGTGAAACCCCTCTTTGAGTCCCTGACACACTGGTGGGAACTGATCAAGGGAAACATCAAGAGGTTTTTCATCCTCAAAGGCACCCAGAAAGCTAGAAAGGAACAGAGGGAAATGTCCCGACTCCAGAAAAACATGCAGAATCTGCTCCGGCTGCAGTCGATGGGGTCGATGTCAAGGAGGAACTCCAAGAGGTGAAGAGCCAGCAAGCCTTGCACTTTGCCTCGGAGGCCTCCAAGATCATCTTCCGTTCCAGAGTCTGCTCCATGGAGCAGGATGAGACGTGCTCACGTTTCTTCTTCCAAAAGGTACACAGGGAGAGCTCTGTGATCAGCAGCCTGAAGGAAGAAGACAGCTCAGTAAAGTCATCGCAGTCCGACATTTTGAGGATCAGCAAATCCTTTTATGCCGGATTGTATGACGTGAAGCCCACGGACAGCACGGCCTCCCAGTCCTTCCTGTCCTCTATCACGGAGGTCTTAGACAACAGTATGCGGGAGAGCCTGGACAAACCGCTAACTCCTGATGAACTGACTAAGGCCCTTGAGTCCTTCGAGAAGAGTAAAACTCCCGGAAGCGACGGCTTGCCGGCGGAGTTGTATTCGGCTCTGTGGGACTTGATCGGCCCAGACCTGCTAGGAGTGTACGAGAGTATGCTCCTGGCTGGTAGTATGTCAGAATCCATGAGGAAAGGCATCATCACCCTCATCTATAAGCACAAGGGGGGAAGGGAGGAAATTAGAAATTGGCGACCCATTTCACTGTTGAATGTGGACTATAAGATTCTGTCCAAGGTCATCGCCAGTCGGGTCAAATCCGCTCTGGAATTGGTGATTCACCCTGACCAGACCTGCACTGTGCCAGGCAGGAAGATCTCTGACAGCCTCGCGCTGCTCAGGGATACGACTGCCTATGTACAGGACAGGGGTGTGGATACCTGCCTCATCAGCTTGGATCAGGAGAAGGCCTTTGACAGAATATCGCACACCCTACATGGTGGATGTGCTCTCCAAAATGGGGTTTGGGGAGGGAATTCGAAATTGGATTCAACTGCTCTACACTAATATCAGTAGCGCAGTCTCAATCAATGGGTGGGAAACAGATAGCTTTCCGATTAAATCTGGAGTCAGGCAGGGCTGTCCTCTCTCGCCTGTTCTTTTCGTGTGTTGCATAGAACCCTTTGCCGAGTCCATCAGGAAGGATCCGGGCATAAGAGCAGTGACGATCCCAGGCAGTGGAGGCACTCAGGTAAAAGCCTCCCTGTACATGGATGATGTTGCCGTCTTCTGCTCGGACCCGCTGTCGGTGCGCAGACTGATCCACATCTGCGACCAGTTCGAACTGGCCTCGGGAGCCAAGGTAAATCGTGGGAAGAGCGAGGCCATGTTCTTTGGGAACTGGTCTGACCGATCCTTTGTCCCCTTCACTGTCAGGGCTGACGGCCTGAAGGAGCTGGGGATATGGTTCGGAGGGACCGGGGCATGCGTTAGAAACTGGAAGGAGCGAGTGTCTATGGTGAAAAGGAAACTGGGCATGTGGGAGCGACGCTCCCTCTCCATTGCGGGTAAGAACCTGGTCATCAGGTGTGAGGCACTCTCGCTGTTGCTGTACGTGGCGCAGGTCTGGCCCATTCCACACTCCTGCGTGGTGGCGATCACTCGAGCCATCTTCCGCTTTATCTGGAGGTCAAAAATGGATCGGGTCCGCAGGGACGCGATGTACAAGCCTCTAGATAAAGGGGGAAAAAACGTGCCAAACATCGCCCTCATACTGATGGCCACCTTTGCGTCTGGCTGCATCAAGCGGTACGTAGACCCTCAGTACGCAAACACCAAGTGTCACTACGTGCTGAGGTTCTACCTGTCCCCAGTGTTGCGAAGGATGGGTCTGGCCACGCTGCCGCGGAACGCTCCAAGTAGTTGGACCGTGCCGTACCACCTGTCCCTCGTGGAAAAATTTATGCAGATAAACACCTTTGACCACAAGTCCATCAGGCAGTGGTCAGCACGTAACGTCTTAGAGGCCCTGAGGGAAAAGGAGAGGGTGGACCCTGTGGGATGGTTCCCCGAGCAGACTGTCAAAGTCATTTGGCAGAATGCCTCATCGCCAGAACTTTCCAACAAGCACCAAGACGTGTCTTGGCTGGTGGTGAGAAAGGCCCTCCCCGTCATATCCTTCCAACACGCCAGGAGTCTCACCCCCTCTGCACGTTGCCCTCGAGGTGGCTGTGGTGGGGACGAGACCGTTGTTCACCTCCTTGTGGATTGTGCCTTTGCAAAGAAGGTCTGGAGAGAGATGCAGTGGTTGCTGTCGAGGTTCATCCCGAGCAGTTCTGTGACACAGGACTCTGTGCTCTACGGGCTGTTCCCAGGGACACACACCGAGACAAACATCAACTGCAGCTGGAGGATCATCAACTTGGTGAAAGACGTGCTTTGGTCTGCCCGAAACTTGTTGGTCTTCCAGCACAAAGAGTTGTCCCCGACCGAGTGTTGCGGACTGGCACAATCCAAAGTCCAGGACTACGTGCTGAGGGACGCACTAAAGCTTGGGGCAGCTGCCGCAAAGGCGCAATGGGGAAGGGTCGCTGTCTAAGACCTTTCTGCCACAGCGCACCGAGGGACTGGGAACTGTTTAAATCCCCTCGGGCTGTACAGCTCAAAATGAAAGGCTGTAAATGATTGTAATATTTTTTGTACTGATGCACCTGGTGATACATTTTGTAAAAGTTGAACTGGACTGTACCCTTGTAATGGTGTTTTTGAAATGGTTTGGAATGTGGTTGAAGATATTTTATGAATAAAGTATATTTTTGCAAAAAAAAAAGATTGATCTCCAGGACACTGCAGCAAGTAAACACAGTAACAAAAATCATTAAAAATAAAATGCATTTTTTGTTTTCTTTGAAAATTTAATTTAACAAACTTTTATTACGTATAAAAAATTGGAGATAAAAAATGTTACTTGATTGGGCAGTCATGTGATAAAAACTTCAAGGAATATGCCCAATCAGTGATCTGCTGCTTGGTGTCTTCCAATTGCACTTGGCATTCAGTTACCTGCCAACCAATCAGCACCCTTTTCTCCTGTGGTGATTCTCGTGATTGTTTGAAATTTGGTATTCTTGCATTTGTCCTGATGAGTGCAAGAAAGCTTCAGCAACATGTCTCTCTTTTCAACAATCCCATCAGATCTCAGTGCAAGAATCGTTTATATTAAGATAGCATCTTACTACATCTCTCAGAAATTTCACAAAACATTTCACACCATGGATTACTTTGAGGTGTGGAGACTGTAAACCAGCCATTGTTGGTGTAGAATGATCCCACAGACAGTGATTAAAAAAATAACCGGCTAATCCATTTTGATGCCATTGATTGAGGGAGGAATTTAAGCTAGGACATTGAATATGTTTCCTCCCTTGTTTTAACTAATGCTGGATCTTGAACAGTTAACTGAAGAAATAGATGGTACCTTGGTTAAACACTTCATCCAACAGTACAGCAGCCCCTTGGTACTGCACTGGACTGTCAGCCTGTATTATACACTCAAGTCCCAGAGCAGAGCTCGAACTCACTACACCCTAGAGAGTGCAATGAATTGAGACAAGCTGACTGGACATGCCAGTTGCCCTTAACTAAGTCATCAGAAAAAGCTGATAAATAAAAATGAGAGACATTGAACAGGCATAATGTTTATCCAAATGGTACTAGACTGGTTCCACTCTTTGTCGCATTTGCACAATATTTATACTGTTTTAATTGCATTAGATTCATAGACCTATGTTTTATATAGGCATTGCTTTTCTGTCGGGCACCTCAATCACTCAGCACCAATTATGGGAACAGATTTTCTGGCAAAAGACTAAATCACTGAAATATGTTTCTGGTGACTTGAATCATGAATTAGAATTCACTCCATTCAGATTGAAAGTGGCAGGAGTTGGACCTAACTCCTCAGGAAGGTCTGGAAAGTAAAGTATTTTCCATTCAAATTTTTCACTGCAGTAAAACGTTTTCAGGGCAAGAATGTTAAGATTCCTCTCCTCCACCCCCACCCTCAATCAAGTTTCGAGTGCCAGCAGGCCGTTCTACTATGACAGGTATCACAGCCCTGGCCATTCAATGTACATATTCGTATATGCGAGCACTTTACAGCAGGCTTGTAACCAAACTGTGGTCAGGGCTAGTCAATATTATTCCTGTCAAGCCCAGCATCACTAAAGTTGATTATAGCAGCCCTTGGCTGCTACTCTGGCAGTTAATCCATAACAGGTCAGGGATCAAGGTGATGATCTTCTGCTCTATACAGTTTAGTACCAGAACCGCAAGTGCATTTCCTTACTAAGCCATTCAGGAAGCCACAACTGCTGCTGAACTTTTTCTCTTGAATCAGAATCACAGAATTGTTACAGTGCAGAAGGAGGCCATTCGGCCCATCATGTCTGCACTGGCTGTCTGAGCATTTTAACTTAGTGCCAATCTCCTGTCTTTTCCCCATAACCCTGAACATTGTTTCTATTTAAATAATCATCCAATGCCCTCTTGAATGCACCAATCGAACCTGCCTCCACCACACTTCCAGGCAGGCATTCCAAACCCTAACCACTCACTGTGTGATAAAGGTTTTTTCTCACCTCGCGTTTGCTTCTTTGCAAAACACTTTAAAACTGTGCGCCCTGGTTCTCGATCCATTTACGAGCAGGAACAGTTTCTCCCTATCTACTCTGTCCAGACCGCTCATGACTTTGAAAACTTCTATCAAGTCTCCTCTTGGCCTCCTCCTCTCCAAGGAAAACAGTCCCAACTTCTCCAATCTTTCCTTATAACTGAAGTGTCTCATCCCTGGAACCATTCTTGTAAACCTCTTCTGCACTCTCTCCGAATGCTTCCTATTTTACCATGTGCTCCATAGAACGAGACATTTTCTCAGCATTTTCACTTCCAGTTATTATACATTTCTAATTTAGTGTAGGTAGGCCCTGTATGTTGTGGAATCAGTTTTCCAACTCTCTCAACCTTTATAGAGATCCTCTCTGAAGTATTGTGTCAGTTCATTAGCACCCCTACCTTTGAATCAGAAGGTTGTGGGTTTACGTTCCACTCCAAAGGATAAAAGCACAAAATCTAGGCTCACATTCCAGTGTAGTACTGAGGGAACGCGACACTGTCTTTCGGATGAGACATTAAAGCTCCCTCAGATGGATATAAGAGATCCCATGGCCACGATGAGCAGAGGAGCTCTTCCCGATGTCCTCGCCAACATTTACCCCTCAGCCAACATCACTACCGCATTGCTGAGCCATCATTATCTCTTCACTGTTTGTGGGAGGTTGCTGTTTGCAAATTGGCTGCCACGTCTCCCAAATGAGAACAGTGACTGCACTTCAAATGACTGTAAAGCACTTCAGGAAATCGTGAGATTGTGAAAGATATGTGAGTGCAAATCCTTCTTTCTTTTCCATTGCTTTCTTTTATTCACTCTATAAGGAGAGTGACATTTCAGTGTCTTATTAATTACATTATTAAGATTTAATGTCAATTACATTGTTAAACGCGTGATGGGTATTTTTACACCTATAAATGGGGATAGCTGGGACACTGGGTGGGGGGGGTGGAGTGAGTATTGTTGACTGTGAACTAAGTGAGCAGTGTTGACTGTGAGCTAAGTCCATAAGCCCTCCCCAGCAAAGAAAGGCACTATGTATTAGTTTTAACTTCAGCAACAGGCATGGATACAGTTAACAACTTTGTTGACATACTGTAAAGAATGAAGAGATTGTTGGAGAAGACTTCTCATGACCTTCACTGGGATACAAATTGCAAAACTGCACACTCAAAAGTCTGAGACTTTTCATCTACTAGACCCAACTGTGAGTATAAAATATGCGCACTGAAAAAAAGAGCAACACAGTTACCGTCCCCTAGACTACCACGAGAGATACTGATTGATTATCAAAGTCATGATAATGATGTTCACCGAGATCAAGGATATACCTCAGGCAGATTGCCAGAGGGAAAGGTAATTTGGGATGTGGGCATCTCCAGCACAGACTGTGTTTATGCCCATCCCTAATTGCCCTCGAGAGAGTGGTGGTGAGCTCAGCATCAATTTCTTAAACTGCTCCGTCTGGTGGAAGTACTCCCATGGTTCTATTTAGTGGGGAGTTCAGGATTTTGACTCAATGACAATGTCCATGTCTGGATGGTGAGTGACTTGGAGGGGAACTTGCAGGTGGTGGTGTTCCCATGCGACTGCTGCCCTTGTCCTTCTGGGAGTCTGGGAGGTGCTATCAAAGGAGCCTTGGTGAGTTGCTACCATACATCCTGTAGTCACTGCAGCGCCAGTATGCCAATAGTGAAGAGAATTAATGTTTAAGATCGTGTATCAAAAACAACTGACTGAGACTGAGTCACTGCTTCACCTAAGACTGAGCTGTCCCTGTTTTAGTATAATTGGTAGTTTTGAAGGATTTGAGAAAGGACAGTGCTACAGCCGGTAGAGTTCAAACAGGGATTTGTTGCGTTCTCCATCTTCGAAACAGAATGCTTTGTGGCACTGTGGTAAATTGTTCAGGATCTGACAAAACTCATCTGACAAAAGCAAGTCTGGGTATCTGGCAGATCTTGGACGTGAACCCAGGACTTTCGGACTGAAAGCCAACCCCTCGTGTTCTTACCCTCATGACCCAATAACACAACATAAAAGCCAGACTGTCTTTCTTGAAAAGGGCTGATGCCAGTGAGGTTAGAAAAGGATTATATGTGAAGGGAATGAAATGTCTTTTAACTTTTAATAAGGTTTTGACCTCCCACTGGCTTCAATCCAACTGCATGTCCCAACGTCCAAGCTCTTGAAAGCATCAGGAAATTCTAATTACAGGATACATTCTTTTTCTTCTCTGCTGTGGGCAGAATTGATGCTCCATTTACATCAAATTGCTTTGAAAATGTGTTTGAATGGAAATGAATGTTGCACCATTATTACACAATTGACTGAGCATTGTGTGTTCCGATAGTTAGCATAATAGAAACATGTCTCTGAGCTTAGCCCTTGTTTTGAGTTTATTTGTCCCCTTCCCACCCAGTTTCTCCTTTTCCGGCCTCCCTACTGAAAGCCCAGTAACACCTTTGATATCTCACCTTTGTGCCCAATCTTCCTGCATAAGTCTAAACTGTGAGCGTTGGCAGACTCCATTAATGGAGGGCATCAGAGGCAAGAAGGAAGAAAGCTGGATCAGGTAGAGGAATGAAATGAGCATCTTCATTTCAATATGAGCATTGGTGCTTGGCATTGACATTGACTCCAGCTTCTACCTTGGCACACCACTCATTCTGTTCTCTTGATTTTCTTTGCTCCACCATTTACAGCTATTAGTTTATCAGTTACTTATGCTCTGAACTTAACCTCACTACACTCTCCACGTCTCTACCTCTCTTTCCTAACATCAGCTCATCTGTCGCTGAAACCTTCATTCATACCTTTGTTGCCTCCAATACACTCCTGGATTTTAAAAAAAAATTCATTCATGGGATGTGGGCATCATTGGCCAGGTCAGCATTTATTGCCCATCCCTAATTGCCCCCTTGTTCAGGGAGCACCTAAGAGCCTGGAGTCACATGTACCAGACCTATCCAGACTAGCTGGTTTCCCCTGAAGGGCATTAGTGAACCAGATGAGTTTTTACTTTTAATTCCAGATTTTAATTGAATTCAAGCATCACCATTTGCTGTGGTGGGATTCAAACATGGGCCTCTAAAATATTAATCAGTGATAATACCACTATGCCACCGCCTCCCTATCCCACTTACTACCCTCCATGAACTGAAGTTCATCCAAATCTCTGCTGCCCGTGTTCTGACTCACTCCAGGTCCCCTTCATTCATCACCCCTGTGCTCACTGACTTACCTTGGCTCCAGGTCTAGAAACACCTTGATTCTAAAATTCTCGTCCTTTTCAAATCCCTCCATAGTCTCACCCCTCCCTATCTCTGTAATCTTCTCCAGCCTACAACCCTCTGAGATCTCTGCGCCCCCTCCAATTTTAATTCTTCTGCTTCCCGATTGTAATGCCCCCATTGGCAGCTGGGCCTACAGCTTGCTGAAGCCATAGCTCTGGAATTCCCTCCCTCAACCATTCTACCTCACTACCTCTCCTCCTTTAGGAAGGTCCTTAAAACCTACCACTCTGCTCTAGTATCTCCTTATGTGGCTCGGTGTCAAATTTTGCTTGATAAACAGTCCTGTGATACCACATGGTCTGCACCGGTTCAAGTAGATAGCTCACCACCACCTTCTCAAGGGAAATTAAGGGTGGGCAATAAATGTTGGCCTAGCTAGCGATGCTCAAATCTTGTGTAAGAATTTTCATGTGAAAGGTGCTATATTAATGCAAGTTGTCAATATTGTGTCAGGGAATTAGAGATTATTTAAACACACGACCACTACCATCTAGAAGGACAAGGGCAGCAGATAGATGGGAACACCACCACCTGGAAGTTCCCCTCCAATTCACGCAACATCCTGACTTGGAAATATATCGCCATTCCTTCACTGTTGCTGGGTCAAAATCATGGAACTCCCTTCCTAACAGCACTGTGGGTGTACCTACACCACATGGACTGCAGCGGTTCAAGAAGGCAGCTCACCACCACCTTCTCAAGGGCAGCCAGGGATGGGCAATAAATGCTGACCTAGCCAGCTAAGCCCACATCCTGTGAATGAATGAAACAAAATTGACCCTGGTAACCTGGTATTGCTCTAGGAACGCCAAGGACCGGATTTTCCTGTTGGAGGCAGGAATGGGGAGGTGGGTTCGATTCCAGGTTGCGACCCCTCCCCAACATGAAACAGGAAGCAGCGGATATTTTGACAGTCGGGGTGTTAATTGCCTAAGGGACGGATCGGCCGCCAAATGAATTGGCAAGGGCGTGGGAACAGAGGTGGATCGGTCAAAAAGTAAGCCATGTTGTGACTTGCTGTGGCAGCCATTGCACATTAATGTTTGAGGACAAAGGTTGGCAAAGTAAAAATTTCCCACACTTTTGAGGGCAATGGGAGGCCTGGAACCTGGGATAGGCCGGTCTTGCGATACATTTTTAAAATCAGTGGATTTTTATACAGTGGGGTGAGACACTGCTCCCCCTGTCAACAGCAGCCCCCACCACCCCACCCTCCACCACCAACTCAGCCCCTACAGGCTTCTATCTTCTCACAGCCAACGTTACCCCTGCTTCCATTGAGCTGGTCTGACTCCTGACAGCTGCTAATGCACGGCTGCCTCACTAAAAATGAGAAAATCTTGCGGGAACGGGCCCTGAATGAGCCCACAATGAGGCTAAGTACCTCATCAATAGGAGCAGGCCTGTTCCAAGGCGCACTTCCTCCCCAGCCCTCAGGAAAATGGCAGAGGGGGTGGAAACAGGGAGTCCTGTCTGCGTTCCTTGGCAGCCATTTTTTCAACGGTCCCGCCCTCCGTCTCTTTGGGGATGGGAAAACCTGGCCCGAATTGTTTTCTGTGTGGTTATAATGCCCAGAAATCTTTGCTTTAAATAAAGTGTTGATTGTCTGAAACCCCTCTCTTCAGTCCAGTAAAGTGCATATGATCTGTGACTCATTCCACCAAGCCTGCACCAACACAGTGCTGTCATCACCTGCAGGTCTCTCATTAACACAGCTGCCATCTACTTCCAGTAACATGGGACCTGGATTGAATTTATATCAGTATTTTTGAACTGCAAGGGGAAGCAGCTGTTCTCATATTTGATACAAAACACATCCTTTCAAAGCAGACGGATTAATTACGGTGGTCTTAATAAGCTTTTAATTGTTGTGCCACAGTTTCATACGACTATTTGTGGCAGGGGTGCACGCTGTTACCATAGTTACTTTAGGCAGTCAGGAGTTCTAGCAGTGGTTGCTTCCTCTGGCCATCAGGGTCTAGCATGGTCCAGGTGGAGCTGGGCAGCGGAAGGTTGGGAGTTTGGATACCGAGTGTCCATTTTCTCCTCAATAATTTTCTTCCCTCCTCTTATCTCCTGTGAGTGTTGCATTGACAGTGAGACAACCTCTGGTAGCTCATCCAAGTGGCCATTGTTTATCTCTTAGCCTTGGCAGTGAATTTCAACAGTTTAGCCAATTGCAGGAGATCACAGACAAACTCAGTCCTATTGTCACCTCACTGCACCACATGTCCCCTTCTAGAAGGGGTCAAATTAGTCAGAGAACAGTCCGATATTTCCTATTAGTCCAACTCCTGGCTGGTCTCCCACCCTGCTGTCCTCCATAAATTTGAGGTCATCATCCAAAACTCTGCTGCCCATCTCTTAACTCGCAGCAAGTCCCGTTCCCCGCTCACCCCTGTGCTCGCTGGCCTACGTTGGCGCCTGCTCAGGACAAGTCTTGATATTAAAGTTCAAATCCATCTTTCCAAATCCCTTCCTCACCCCTCCCTATCCCTGTCACCTCTTCCAGCTCCACAACCCTCCGAGAGATCTGCACTCCTCTAATTCTGGCCTCTTGTGCATCCCCGATTTTAATGCTGCATCATTGGCGGCCGCACCTTCAGCTGCCTGGGCCCCAAGCTCTGGAATTCCCTCCCTAAACCTCTCCACCCCTCTACCTCACTTTCCTCCATTAAGGAGGCTTTGACCAAGCTTTTGGTCATCTGACCTAATATCTCCTTATCTGTCTCAGTGTCCATGGTCAATCTGCTCACATTCTCTTAAAGGTGTATTGCACCTCAGGTTACCACATCCCCACGGTGTCATACTTTGTTTTATAAAATTCCTGTGAAACACCTTGGGACATTTCATTACTTGCTATGTAAATATAAGCTGTCATTGTTCTTAGATACAGGGTATCAAGACCAGTTGTCGCGCTGTTAATGCACCCCATTTCCCCTCAGCTCAGCAGATAAATCAGCACTTCCTGATCTGCACGTGTTAGTCATAGGAAGAGTATTAGCTATTTGAAGTTAATTACATGATTCATCTTGATCTCTACTCAAGGCATAAACAGGTACTGTAAAGATAGTCCAAGACTTTTACACTCAATGTCTTCCAGATCAATTGTCTATTCAACTTTTGTTGCAATTGCTTTTTCTGATGCAAGTCAAAGGTGGGTATACAGGGCTAGCCATGATCTCATTGAATGGTGGAACAGACTCCAGGAGCTAAATGTATATTTTTGTATATTTCTATGTTCAAGAATTCATCAAATGTATTGAATTGTATCATTTGTGCTCAATAATGTGACAAGTTGCTTCCCGTTGCCTTGGTAGAGTTCCAATCCAAAGCTTCTTGTCCTGACTTCCCATCAATATTACCACGAATAAGTGGTGAAGAAATTTAAAATAGTTGACTTGTGAGATGGATTATTGGAATGAAAAAAACCGATAGAATTTAATTGGATTTTGGAAGGCTTAATTCTTTGCCATCGAGATTTTTTGACTTGTTCTCTCTTCCTGACTCGACAGCTGTTACCACATATTAAGAGGTGGTGATTGAATTTTAAACTGAAGGCATGGTTTCAGGCTGGAGATTGTATCGTGATAGCATAGATAGAAGAATGTGTAGGATTCCTCAGGGAGAACTATCAGGGCTGTTGCTCTTTACAAAGTACATCAAGTATTTGGATGCGATTGCAAATCACAGGCTGACTTTTACAACTTCCTGGTGGTGGGATGGCAGGCCAATTAATGACCACTTAAGGGCCTCCTCACACTGCTACTGGGATTTTTCATACAACGGGAGAGGCCAACACCAAATGTCCAGCTTGCTAACTACAAGCTGGTAGCCTGGTGGCTGGGCTGGGGCTGCTCTCCTACTAATGTTTCATTGGTGGATGTGCATTTACCGAATCAGGCAGCAGAAGGCAATCTGTGAATCACAACTGTTTTATTGTTTATTGTTCAGTACAAATACCAGTTTCCGCTCTTCCCTTCTGGATCCTTTCCTTGTCCAGAAGCAAAAAAGACCCCCCCCTTACTGGAGAAAAACCCAGCTTTTAATTACAGGCTTCAGTGATCATCATCTGCTCTCAATTCACTCTGAAGCTTGTCGTGGTTTACGCTTAAAGGGCCCTGCATTTCTAACATAACAGATTTAAACTAAATTGGCAGGGGGATGGGATCCTGAACAGAGGGGAGAGAAGCTGAGGTGCTATTAGAAGTTAAAACGCTAGCAAGTGAGTTTGGAAGGCAGAGGAAAATAGGCTAGATAAGAAAGAAGTGAGTTTAGCAAGGCCAAATGGAATATATTTTAATGCAAGGAGCTGGAGGAATAAGGCAGATGAGCTGAGGGCACAAATAAGCACGTGGGAATATGACATCATAACTATGACCGAAACTTGGCTGAAAGAAAGGCAGGATTGGCAGCTCAACATTCCTGGTTATAGGGTATTCAGATGAGAGAAAGAGGTGGATAGAAGGAGAGGTGGGGGGGTCACAATATTGATCAAGGAATCAATTATAGCAGTGAGGAGAGATGATATCTTGGAAGGATCATCAAATGAGGCAATATGGGTAGAAGTAAAAAACACAAAAGGGGCAAACACACTGTTGGGTGTTTACTATAGGCCCCCAAACAGTCAAGGAGAGATAGAGGATCAAATATGTAATCAAATTTCAGAGGGGTGTAAAAATAATAAGGCAGTAATAGTAGGGGATTTTAACCACCCAGATGTTAACAGGGATAGTTTTAGTATGCAAGATAGGGAGGAAGCAAAATTCTTAATTTGCATCCAGGGGAAATTTTTTAGCCGGTATGTAGAAAGCCTAACAAGGGAGAGGGCAGTTCTGGACCTAATATTCAGAAATGAACCCGAGTAGGTGGAAGGTGTATCAGTAGGAGAGCATTTTGGAAATAGTGACCATAACCATTTAGATATAGGATAATTATGGAAAAGGATAAGGTTGGGCCAGGAATAAAAGTTCTAAGTTGGGGAAAGGCTAATTTCACGAAGGTGAGATACGATTTGGCCCAAGTGGACTGGGAGCAGATACTTGCAGATAAAACTGTGTCAGAGCAGTGGGAGGCATTCAAGGAGGAAATATCGAGAGTGCAGGGTAAAGCTGTTCCCATCAAGACAAAGGGAGGGACCAAATCCAGAGAACCCTGGATGTCAAAGGACATAAAGGTTAGTATTAAGGAAAAAAAGAGAAGCTTAACGTCTATGAGTCTGTTGTCAACTGAAGGTGCCTCCATGGCAGTGTAGCCAGCACTCAGCAGGGTCCACACTGCGAAGGTGTCAGACGACTGCACCGAGCAAACCTCCCGATGCCAGAACCCGGCTGCCATCCCTAATTGGACTGGGCTGCCGGAGGCAGTTTCTTAATTCATCCCCAGCCTGGAATTGAGGCCACTGTCAGGATCACGGCCTGCCCAGAAAAACTCAGCCCATTGTTTCCCAGAACTTCAACGTTCCCTCAGTGCTCCATTCCCTGTATAATTAAGAGGCTTTTCACACCCATCCTGGACGTTACCCAGCCTTCATTTCTTGAGACATGTTAATTTCTTCCCCTTTCTCTTCAACCGTAACACAAGTTCTACACTTTGGGCCTTGGCCCTCCAGCATGGTATTGCAACAGAAAAATCACTAGTTCAGTTGCTCTTGTCTATTTCTGCCTTATTTAAGAACACAAAAGCAAATTTGGCTTTAGCTGTCGTTTCCCAATCTGGTCCTCACAGAGAGATTAAGGCTGCTTATTTAAACCATTCCTTTGTGGAGCGTCACAAGAGAATTGAAGATATTCGCCGACTCGCTGTTTGATTGAACTGTTGCTGGTCCCAGATTCTATAATCAGACTCCAAAGTTTCACTAATTGGCCTCATTTTCTCAATGTAACTATTACTTGCAAGTTGAGTTTTCAGAAGTGCATTGGCACTAATGGTGACCTTAGGAGGCTGCGTTAGGTGTTAATAAAACCTATAGGCTCAGTTCCAATTTGTGGCTTATGTAACCTGTAATTACTGCGTGATTAACAGGCAGCAACAGCCTACGTGGGCGTCTTGCATTCTGTTGAGTGTCTATTCGCCTTGTGGCTGCTGTGTAGGGATGAGAGAATGCTGGTGTCAGAAAATCAGGGTGACCCAATTGAGAGTTGGCTGAGATAATCAGGTTTTCATTTTAATCCTTTCATCACCACAGGACTTTTCTTGCAGCTTTGAAAATCTGCATTCTCTCATTTCATCAATAAGCAGCAACCAGCGATTTTCACTGCAATTTTGGAATTAGGAAAGTGTTTTTGTCAGAAAATGGATTGTTCAGTTCACCATACGCTGAGCATTATCTTAAAAAATTATGTTTAATTTGTAAGACGTGCTCCCCCTGTCTTGTATCTTAACACCAACTCTTAAAGGGCTCCCTCTAAGGTTTAGCAAGTTTACCTATTGTGTATGCATTATCTATGATCTCAGCTAGTGGCTGGTGGTAGTGGCTTCGCGTCTGACCTTATTACCTCGAGGTGAGGCAGTGGGCAATTAGTCAGGATACTGCGCAGTGACTGTCACTGGAGTTGGATGCCAGATGAGGCCAGAATCAAGCTTGGATGCAACATCAACTATGACCCTGTTGATGCCAACACTCAGTGTCAGGCTCAGTAACACCTGCATAAGGCATCTGGTACCTATAGGACTGTACCTAAGCAAAGCATCTGGTACCTATAGGACTGTACCTAAGCAAAGCATCTGGTACCTATAGGACTGTACCTAAGCAAAGACCCAACATCTTCAACAAAGGAGAAAAGAAAATTAGTGAGGAAAACGTCTCTTCAAAAAGTATCTATAATACTAAACCATACAGCTTTTGTAATTCCCAAACCAGCTACCACTGTAGTCTCTGCCATCATCTACAAATATATTCAAATCCTTAGATCTGTGCACACTTCTTGTCAAGGTTTACTATTATACTTCCCTATGTCCACATTTATAATGGTATCTGCTTATGTAAAATTGTTTTGCTGTAATTGGAGTCACTGAAAGTATATAATTACAGTGTGACACGTTTACATAGGCAATTTCCATTGTAAATGAGGACACAGGAATTTATAATGAAATAATAAAAAACACAAAAGGTACAATTAAAAATTGATATCTACATGCCATGGACTAGTGATTCCCAGTCCCACCACCCCACCCCCACTAACCCACACATGCCCAACAATGTCCTTCCCTTCAATCTGTTCCTTTCTGATTGGCTGTGTCTGCCTGTCTTTGAGTCTAATTGACTCTTTGTTTTTCTCTCTCTGCCTATTCTCTCTCTGTTTCTCTTTGTGCCTTTCTCCATCTGTCTCCATCCTTCTCTGGATCCACCCACTGGAGAACCTGGGGTTGTTTTCCTCAGAACAGAGAAGCTGAAGAGGGGATTTGATGGGGATTTGTTTAAAATCTGTAAGGGTTTCTATAGAGTCAATGAAGAAAAAAAACGTTTTCAATGGCTGAAGGGTCGATAACCAGATGTCACAGATTCAAGGTGATTGGTGAAAGAACCAGAGGACACACAAGAGAAAACCTTTTATTTCAACAAGTGGTTAAGATTTGGAATGTGCTACCTGATAGGGTGATGAGTACAGATTCAATAACAGCTTTCAAAAAGGAATTGGCTAAATACTTAGGAAACAAAATGCAGGGGTATGAGGAAAGATCGCTGTGGGTGGGACTAACTGGATTCTCTTTGAGAGAGCCAGGGCAGATTCGATGGGACAAATGGCCTCTTTCTGTACTGGACTATACTATGATTCTACCTCTGTCTGTCTTTCTTTGTCAGGATCTCTCTGTTTGCCCCTCGTTTCATCTTTCTCATCTCTTTTTTTCTTGCTATTTTAAGCAAAGACGTAGCCAAACACTTAACACGAAGCTACATTTTTCAGGATTGGAACATCGATTCTCCTGCCAGAGACTGCACTTTATGTTCTAAATTCTGTTTTTTCTGCCAAGAATGGTTTTAAGTCACACTGGAGATTCTGTTGGTTCAAGCTCTATTGGAGGTAATTGATATTATTCCATCTTTGGGGTGGTGTTGATTGAGGGATAAATGTTGGCCAAGGCACTGGGAAACCATCTATGCTCTGCTGTTTCTTCAAAAAGTGTCATGGCTTAGATTATGTGCTCAAGAGTAAGGCTTTTGATGCATAAGGCAGCTTTCATGCACATATATTTTCCTGCCCACAACTTATTTAGATTTATCAAATTCAAGCACACAACTTGGCCTGGTGGAATTTGAACTCAATCGCTGGCTTACTAAAGTAACAGCACCTCCTCTACGCTACCATACCCATGACTTCAGTATTGTTGAGTTAAAACTCTATAATAATGGGATACATAATTAGAGGGATGGAGCATAGATTCCAGGAAGTTGCATTGAGTTTGCAGGGTGTCAGAATGTATGGAATGCACCCGTAATCTGTGGAATGCAATTAATCCTGTTGGTTGTAATGTTTACTGGTGTTCTGGAAGTTACTGCTTAATTGTTTATTGGTGGGCGGGAGGGGGATGGGGTGGGGCGGGGGAACGACAGGGAGAAATTCCGTTTTCTCAGAGCTCACTGCAATGCCTAATAGTTGTACAACTCTCTCAAAGGAGTAAAAACAAAAATACCTGGAAAAACTCAGCAGGTCTGGCAGCATCTGTGGAGAGGAGCACAGTTAACGTTTCGAGTCCGCATGACTCTTCAACAGAACTAAGGAAAAATAGAAAAGGGGTGAAATATAAGCTGGTTTAAGGCGGGGGGGTGGGTGGGACAAGAAGAGCTGGATAGAGGGCCAGTGATATGTGGAGATAACTAAAAGATGTCACGGACAAAAGCACAAAGAGGTGTTGAAGGTGGTGATATTATCTAAAGGAATGTGCTAATTAAGGATAGAAAGCAGGACGAGCAAGGTACAGATAGCCCTAGTGGGGGTGGGGTGGGGTGAAGGAATCGAAAAAGGCTAAAAGGTAGAGATAAAACAATGGATGGAAATACATTTAAAAATAATGGAAATAGGTGGGAAAAGAAGAATCTATATAAATTATTGGAAAAAATTATTGGAAAAAGGGAGGGGTAAAATTGGAAAGGTGGTGGGGATAGAGGAGAGAGTTCATGATCTAAAATTGTTGAACTCAATATTCAGTCCAGAAGGCTGTAAAGTGCCTGGTCGGAAGATGAGGTGCTGTTCCTCCAGTTTGCGTTGAGCTTCACTGGAACAGTGCAGCAGACCAAGGATGGACATGTGGGCATGAGAGCAGGGTGGAGTGTTGAAATGGCAAGTGACAGGGAGGTCTGGGTAATGCTTGCAGACAGACCGAAGGTGTTCTGCAAAGCGGTACATTGTTGTATACCTGCTGAGATTTTCCAGGTATTTTTGTTTTTGTTTTGGATTTCCAGCATCCGCAGTTTTTTGCTTTTATCTCTCAAAGGAGTCTTGGATTGTGCAACCAACATCCATTGTTTATTGAAAATGAGAGGATTGATGTTCCGAGTGGTTATACAAGATGGAAACAGGCCATTCAGCACCCTCCCCCAGTACTTGCTAGCATATATGCTCTACTTGAGCCTCGTCCCATCTTTCCTCATCTAAATCTATTAGCGTAACCCTCTATTCCCTTCTCCCTCGTTTGCATGTCCAGCTCCCCCTTTAATGTATCTATACTATTCACTTCAACCACTCCCTGAGTTCCACATTCTCACCACTCTTTGGATAGCGTTTCTTGAGAAATCTCCATTTGGGTGCTGGAGTAAGTCTCCATTCTCTTCTGCATCACCCAAGTGGACATTCTTAATATTTGAATCCAGTCAGCAACTAGCAATGGGCTACTTGACTAGGGAGAAGGGCGATGACTCCACAGCTGAGTCCAATTCTACTCACACCTGATATCCACATACACATAGTTCCCAGCAAAAAAAAATGGTTGCTGAATAGCAATTGAGAATAGATTAGGTTGCATATTTCTATAATTGGGCTGTGGTTTTTGAGGTTATTCTTGAAAGGGGCTGTTTTGGCTAGATTTTTGCTGGAAGGAATTCTGATGAAAGTTCGATTTCACTTCTCACTTTCAAAAGATCATGTTTCAGTGTTTCAAGATGAAACTGTAATTCTTATGAGCTGTATTGATGGGCGCAGACTTGGTTCCTTATCCAAGCCACATTAAGTGAAGAAGATCCAGAAAGGATTATGGTGCATCCCTCTAGGGACACGAAAGACTGGTTGGGAGAACCTGGATGGTCTGTGTTTCCTGGATGCAGGAATATTTGCAGTGGTTTAGGAGCAGGTTTAGGCTGTCCAGGTCTTAGGCAGCATAGAAACATAGCAATAGGTTTCAGCCCCTTGAAACAGTTCCACCATTCAGTTAGATCATGGCTAATCTGTCCCTCAACTCCATTGGTTCTGTAACCCTTTCTTAACAAAAAATCCACCAATCACACTTCAGGAATTTTCGATTGACATCCACCCCCACAGCCTCAACAGCACCTAGAGGAGAGTTCCCAATTTCAGCCTCCCTTTGTGTGAAGAAATGCTCCCTGACAACACCCCCAAGTGGTCTTGTAATGAAAGTATAAAGGTACAAAGCAAGCCACCTTCAAACAAACACTTACTGGTTGGGATTTTCCACCTCTGCTTTTGCCAGACCAGGATTTATTCATTTCAACAGTCAGAAAGTCCCGTAGACAGCAACCATGTCAACTGTGTGATTCTCTCAGCTATGTGTATGCCCACGAGTTAATTTTGAATCTGACAACTATTTTGGGAGTTACTTAATGAGCTGTAGCTACAGCACGATGAGTTCAATTGGCTGGAGGAGAGATTTTTAAAGCCTTAAAGAAACATTGCTTAAGTGAGTCAAATACTACACTTAGTAACAATCACTAAAAATAAGTACTGCACAATTAAAAATTGTCCATAAAGGAATAGCTTAGCATATAGATTGTGACCAGGTGACCTTATTGAAATACATAAGATTTTGAGGGGGCTTGACAGGGTAGACGCTGAAAGGATGTTTCCTCTCATGGGGGAATCTAGAACCAGGGGCCACAGTTCAAAGATAAGGGGTCTCCCATTTAAGACAGAGTTGAGGAGGAATTTCTGCTCTCAGTGGGTTGTTAGTCTTTGGAATTCTCTTTCAAAGTAAGCAATGGAGGCTGGGTCATTGAATATATTCAATGCTGAGTTAGGTTTTTGATTGACAAGGAAGTCAAGGGTTGTGGGGGAACAGGCAAGAAAGTGGCATTAAGGTCACATTCAGATCTTACTGAATGGTGGAGCAGGCTCAATGGGCACATGTCCCATCCTGCTTATGACCTTATTCTTTTTCATTGAGCTTACACTTATAGCACTTACAGTACATTTGTTTTATAATGTCAATGTAGATTTGCTTTTATTCATTAAATTCACTCGATAAGCTAAATATCTAACCTGAAGTCTGACACTGTGATGTTGAAAGATGGAAGGAAGTTCCTGTGGAAGTACAGGATGGATCCAAATGTGGATGTTAAAAATCCTACTGCCATCATCGTCAGCTGTCCCTCAATGTGAGGATAACACCTACCAGGGTCGGGAATTTCTGCCATGGGTCTTCATGTGAATGAAGAGGCTGATTCTCAAGCTGCACACCTCTGAGCACATGGATGTCCCAATAGGTAGTGAGATCCGGAGGGATTTGGAGTGAAGGATTTGCTTCCTTTTCTTTCCTTCTCTGTCGCCACTCTGTCTCTTCATTCAGACGTTGTGACTCAAAGCATGGTGCAGCTTGGTGGACCAGTTGTTGCCATTTTGAATGATTGGTAGCAAGCTCCTCCCAGTCATGAATGTCAATGCTGCCGTGCTTCAAGGAGAGCTTCAGAGTGTCTTTAAAGCATTTTCTTTGTTCTCCCCTGGAGTGTTGGCCATTTGAGAGTTGAGAAAACAAGATCTGGCGGGGAAGACGCTTTTTGGTTATTGGGACCAGTCTATTGAAGTTGATTTTGCAGGAGTTTTGCCTGAATGCCTGTGAATCCCTTGGCTCCATTAAAAGCACAGCACTGGAGGTTCTCCCAGTGACCTGGTCAACATTTCTCTCTCAACCAATGCCATCAAAAACTGTTAGCTGTTAATCTTATTTCTTTTTAATCCTCCTGGGTACAAAATGACTGCTGCATTTGTCTGAATAAGAATCATGAGTACTCTTTAGAGTAGATTCATTGCACATGAGACTCTTTGAGATGTTTCTGCAAGACTGCTAAGGTGCTATATAAACACAAAGGCCAGGATTTTCCCGTCGGTGATTTGGGGGCAGGGCCCGCTCGCCGACGGGAAAATGACACGGAATGACGTTGGGAGGAACCCCCGACATCATCCCGGTCCATTTAAATTTTCAGGAAGGCAGGCGGACAGTGAAATCAGCTGTCCACCCGCCGACCTATCAATAGCCAATTAAGGCCATTGACAGGCTAATTAAGATTGTTAAATGCCCTGCCCGTCCAACATTAAGGCTGGCGGGCAGGCCAGGAGTCCCAGCGGGCTTCTCATAATACATGAAACCTCATCCACTGGCGGGATGAGGTTTCATGTCTGTTTTTAAAAAGTTTCATAAAGTTTATGTGTTTCTTATTAACATGTCCCATCTCGTGTGACATTGTCACATGAGGGGGACATGTTAATAATTTTAATATTTTTCTATTTTTGGAGTTTTTTTACCTGTCAGTAATCTCCCTGAGATAGTACTTGGTCTCAGGGAGCAGTGTGCTCTTTCACACTGATGGGAAATCCCTCCCCCCCTGCACAGGAAGTGCATAGCACTTCCTGTCGGGCAGGACGCTGGGCAGGCCTTAATTGGCCCGCCCACTCAAAATGGCAGCGGGCCCCATTTTGGCGGCGGAGTTCGGGTGCCCGCCCACCTCCGAGTCAGTCAGGCCCGCCCACCCACTAAGGGCAAAATTCTGCCCAAAGTCTTTTTTAATGGGATTTCAAATTTTCAAAATTAACTATAAAGTTAACTTATAACTATTAAGAAGGCTATCAGTTTACTGACTGAAGTTATGTACAGATGGATGTTCATTCATGGGATGTGGGCTTCGCTGGCTGGGCCAGCATTTATTCCCCATCCCTAGTTGCCCTTGTGAAGGTGGTGGTGAGCTGCCTTCTTGAACCGCTGCAGTCCTTGTGGTGTAGGTACACCCACAGTGCTGATAGGAAGGGAGTTCCAGGATTTTGACCCAGCGACAGTGAAGGAGCGGTGATATATTTCCAAGTCAGGATGGTGAGTGGCTTGGAGGGTAACTTCCAGGTGGTGGTGTTCCCATCTATCTGCTACCCTTGTCCTTCTAGGTAGTAGTGGTCATGGGTTTGGAAGGTGCTGTCTAAGGAGCCTTGGTGAATTCCTAGAGTGCATCTTGTAGATGGTACACACAATGCTGCTGTGCATTGGTGGTGGAGGGAGTGAATGTTTGTGGATGTGGTACCAATCAAGCGGGGCTGCTTTGTCATGGACAGTGTCCAGCTTCTTCAGTGTTGTAGGAGCTGCACTCATCCAGGCAAATGGGGAATATTCTATCACACTCCTGACTTGTGCCTTGCAGCTGGTGGACAGGCTTTGGGGAGTCAGGAGCTGAGTCACGCGTTGCATGATTCCTAGCCTCTGACCTGCTCTTGTAGCCACAGTATCTATATGGCTAGTCCAGTTTCTGGCCAATGGTAACCTCCAGGATGTTGATACTGGGGGATTCAGTGATGGTAATGCCATTGAACGTCAAGGAGCGGTAGTTAGATTCTTTCTTGTTGGAGATGGCCATTGCCTGACACTTGTGTGGCGTGAATGTTACTTGCCATTTGTCAGCCCAAGCCTGGATATTGTCCAGCTCTTGCTGCATTGCTCCTTATTGTCCATTATAGAAGTCTACATTGTTTACAGAGTACATTTCATTAGAAGTTAATATTCTGTTCTTGGGCAATTGATGGGAGGCTATGGGACTGAATTCCTGTTAAACTTGTACTTTGTTGAGCAGCATTTGTAACAGTGCTAAGATTAATGGGATTTTGTCTTGCCACTTCTCTGCATCCTCTTTCCTTCTTTTCCTGTCATATGAATACACTTTAAGCGATTTTTGGGGGACATAAAGGATGTGAAATGTTCAATAATTCTGTCCCAAGTAACTCAGTGATTTGGGGCGGTGAGCAACTGAGCTGTGTCATTCAGGAAGCTCTCATTTTTGATTCCTGAGTCGTGCTTTGCTCATCTTGCTCGAACACCAATTGGGACATCGCTATTGTGCTCAGCACCCTGGAGTGCTGAGGGATGGAGTGGGTAGTCACCTGATTACCATCTTGTGAGCTATTGTCAAAAACGCAAAGGTATGGACATTGGCTGAGAACAGGGCTGGGCTCAACTCTGAGGCCTCGTGCAGTCAAATCGTCAGCTGACACACATGTTAGGATTTTCACTTTTGCTCATATTTAAGCAATGTGCTCTGCTAACAGGCAAGCCACCCCACTGAAGACGCAAAGTTGGAGTGTAGCCCGTCAAGTCTGGTGCAATGTTAGAGGGGCAAATGGTTGTAGCATCAGAGGTAAAAGCTGACTTTGTGATCGAAAGAAAACTGTAAAATATATGCTGCAAAGTTGAATAAAGCCAGAAAAATATAGCAAATGCACAACATGTGAGAGAGAGAAGGGTGTGTTAACATGGGTGGCATCTGGTCTCATGATGTGCTATCAGATGCTGAGTGCCATGCTGTGCATTTCTGCAATGTCTGGCTTTGTTGAAGTCTGGTTTTGATACCGATCTGATTGTTACTTTCAATGGGAGATGAAGAAAATGCACTGGCTGTGTAACCCTATTCTTGGCAAGTCCCCGCGTCTAAACCCTGAACAGTTGGACTGAGGGTGACGGCGGAGACCTGAAGGGAGTAAGGCAGAGTCACAGGTGAAATGGTGATAAACAGCAGCCTCCTCCTGCCTCACCAAGAATTTTGTGGGGTGCTGGGGTGAGGTGATATAACAGACCTAAGCATGTGCTTTGGGTGCCTTGTGCATCACTAGACACAGGAAGAGGCAAAAAAAAAGGAATAATTGAGGTCTGTAAGATGATTAAAGGGTTTGATAGGATAAAGAGAGAGAGAGAGAAATTATTTCCTGTGCTGATGGAGTCCAGAACAAGAGGAAGAAAGGCAATGAAATATTTTTGTAGTGTAGTCACTATATTGTAATGTAGAAAGCGCTGCAGCCAAATTCTGCACAGCAAGCTCCCACAATGAAATAAATGACATCATCTGTTTTCGATGTAAGAGGCAAGATAACTATTGGCCAGGCCACTGGGGAGAACTCCCCTGTTCTTCAAAACACTGACCGTGGGATCTTCAACATGTCCCTGACACACGGGGGCCCTTTGTTTTAACCTCTCATCAGGAAGACGGGCACCTCTGACAGCACTGCGCCACATCAGTACTAGAGATCAAAAGGAGCATAAAGAATTCTCCTCCTCGACTTCAAATTAAAAATCAGCTTTCCAGCGGTTTTTTTTTTAGTGGCTTCCCCGCCCCTCGTACATCCTGAATTCTGAAACGCTAAGGAAATAGTTTTGCATTTGCCTTTTCAAACTGCTTCAGGAAAGGCATGAGAGTGGATTGCAGACAGTCCTAATGCTGAATGGATTGGAATTTCACAGCGCAGTATGCAGAGAGGTACAATTAATATTGGGGGGAAAAAAATGAACGAGCAGACAGAAGACCCCCTGATATATCGACCAGTCAAGAACCAGTTGTCAGACTCTCAGCAACAAACACGGGCTCTGATTTCAAGTGAAACTTTACAGAACCAAGGGAAGCTGTTTTAAGTGTTTCACCGCGCACAAGTTCAGAGTAAACCCGCCGGTGTAAAATTGCCTTACATCTACTATTGATCCATTTTTCAATTTCATTTCATTTTCACATCGTTCCCATTAATGCTGAAATCCATCTCTTCAGCTAATCGTTCCTGTCATTCACTGCAGGAACTAATATCTTTTTTTATAGCTCCTCTCCCTCTGCTGCCACCGCCAGCTTTTTCCCCCTCTCCTCCTGGAGGCCCTGACTCTTACAGGGGCACGGGGCTGTTGTGGGGCTATTTGACCGGGGGAGGCATCACAAAACTGCCTGATTCTGTCGTTCCCCCCAACAGCCCACGCATGTAGGAACAGGAAGAGACCATTTACAGAATCACAAAATCACAGAATTGTTACGGTGCAAGAAGGAGGCCATTCGGCCCATTGTGTCTGCACCAGCTCTCTGAGCATTTTAACTTAGTGCCAATTTCCTGCCTTTTCCCCTTAACCCTGCACATTATCTCTATTTAAATAATCACCCAATGGCCCCTTGAAGTTCATTATAACCTCCCTGTTCTTCTACCCTATGCCCCTATTAATGAAGCCTAGAATACTGTATGCTTTAGAAACAGCTCTCTCTACCTGTCCTGCCACCTTTAATGACTTATGTACATATACACCCAGGTCTCTTTGCCCCTGCACACCCTTTAGAATAGCACCCTTTATTTTATACTGTCTCTCCATGTTCTTTGTACCAAAATGCATCACCTCACACTTCTCCGCATTGAACTTCACCTGCCACCTATCTGCCCACCTCACCAATGTGTCAATGTCCTTTTGCAGTTCTACGCTGTCCTCCTCACAGTTTACAATTCTCCTAAGTTTTGTGTTGTCTGCAAACTTTGAAATTGTCCCTTGCACACCAAGATCTAGATCATTTATATATATCAGGAAAAGCAAGGGTCCCAATATCGATCCCTGGGGGACTCCACTATAAGCCCTCTTCCAGCCTGAAAAATATCCATTAACCATTACTCTCTGTTTCCTATCCCTCAGTCAATTTTGCATCTAATTTGCTACTGTCCCTTTTATTCCATGACCTATAACTTTCCTCACAGGTGTGTTGTGTGGCACTGTATCCAACGCCTTTTGGAAGTCCATAAGCACCACAGCAATAGCCTTGCCCTCATCAACCATCTCTGTTACCTCTTCAAAAAACTCCAGCAAGCTAATTAGACACAATTTTCCTTTAACAAATCCATGCTGACTCTTCCGAATCAATCCACATTTTTCCACGTGACAATTAATTCTATCGAGAATAATTGTTTCTAGAAGTTTCCCCACCACCGAAGTTAAACTGACTGGTCTGTAGTTGCAGGGCAGATCTTTACAACCTTTTTTGAACAAGGGCATAATGTTTCCAATTCTCCAGTCCTCCAGCACCTCCCCCGAATCCATGGAACATTGAAAGATTATTGCCAGTGCCTCTGCAATTTCCACTCTTGCTTCCTTCAATATTCAGTCCCTTCAGGCTTTTTCACCACCATTTAATTAGATTACGAATGATTTTCTGTCACTATGCCATGGAACTGTAGGGCATGTCCCTTAACACCTTTGCCTAACAAAAATCTCTCAATCTCAGTTTTGAAATTTTCATTTCACCCCCAGCCTCAACAGCTTTATGAGAAGGGGGCATTCAAGAATTTCACTACTCTTTGTGTGAAGAAGTGCTTCCTGTCATTGCCCATGAATGACCGAGCTCTAGATTTTAAGGTTACACCCTTTTGTTCTGGGCTCCCCCACCAGGAGAAATAGTTTCTCTCTATGTACTTCATCAAATACTTTAATCATTTTAAACACCCCCCTCAATCTTCAACAATTGAGGAATTACAAGTCTAACCAAGGCAACATGCATACTTTCCAATGTGAGTTCAATGGATAATGATCAAGAGAGGGAAACGTGGCCCTCCTTACACCAGGAGTGCTGAGACCAGTTGGGAACACCCAACTGCTGGTCAGGCTGAGGTCAGCTACCTCTACCAATCTGTCTAGGTCAGACTGACATGAACCAACCCACTAACCAACTAAGATATCAGGAGAGCTACTAAAAACACATTTTCTTTATGTAATAAAGGCAGAAAATTGTTTTCTCTCTTAAAATGATCAATAAATCTATCCTGATGCTATTAATGAGAACAAAGAACTTGTACTGAATCATGGTCTATTTTGTCGTTCATATTAATAAATAATTTATCGAGCTCTGCCCGCCTCAGTAATTGTAACATCAGTTGTTTATGAATGATCCTAATGCAAGTCATCACTGGTGGCCCTGTTTTCAGATGCTGAAGCCCTAAGCTCTGGAATTCCCTCCCTAACCCTCTCTCCCCTCCTTTAAGATGCTTCCCCTTTGTCCAAGCTTTTGGTCCTCTGCCCTAATATCCCTTTTTGTGGCTTGGTGTCAAATTCTGTTTGTTTAAGCTCCGTGAGGTGCCTTAATTGGGACCTTTTTCAGAACATTCATGCAGCTATACAAATACAAGTTATTGCTATGGAATTTTTAGTTGAGGTGCATGTTGCACTGGGCTATAATCCTCCGTGGCTTGAGTGCAAATACAGCCCAGACCAATGCTACACAAGGTAAATTGGGCAGACTTAACCAAACTCCAAGTGGGCATGAGCCTCCAGTACAAAGCCTGTCGCTAATTTGGCACTCAGTTGTTAGATTCACTCAAAGAAACTCCAGGATAGGGTTTAAAAATGCAAAAAAAAAAGGTGCTGTTAGGAATCTGGAGCTGAGAGAGGCACATTTTCTGGGAGAGAGTAGAGGGGGGTTAACTCTGCATCTAACTGGATGATGTATTGGCTTTGAGTCTTGATGTTGACATTGGGTGTCAGACATGGGGGAAGTGTTCCTCTCTCATCCTGATAAATACCATGTTCTACACTAGATCTGGGCTCTCGGAACTGCCTGAAGTGCTCGACTGTAATTTATGTTTATATTGACTATCTGTCCCCCGGTCCTGGACAATACGCATCAGAACATCCACTGTAATCATATTAGAGAATGCACAGCTGAATAAAACATTAGACTTTGCAATATTAATTACCTTTAGGCTTTAAAAAAAATTGCAAACTCTTAATGTTATGTTTTACAAGCAACCACCCTTGGCCCAGAGCTTCACTGGTGGAAGGTGTGGACTAGAAAGTCACACACTCAAACTGCGATGTGTGGCATTTGATAGCATGCAAATTTTAGTCTGGGAGATGTGGGTGTTCCTGAATCTAATTTCCATAGACTTCTTATTGTTTTAAAATGATTCAATATCTAGTTATGGCTATCGCTTGCAAGGCTGCCCATAGCTTCTTGAGAAGCTACAGGTGAGCTGTCGCCTTGAACCACTGCAGAATGCGTGTTGCCAGCACACCCATAGTGCTGTTAAGTAGTGGTGGTGGGGGGGAGTTCCAGGATTTTAACCCAGTGGTGATGAAGGAACAATGATATATATTCAGATTGGACTGGTGCATGGGTTGGAGTTCTTGATGTCCACATGCAGCAGTCCTTCTAAATGGTGGAGGTCACAGATTTGGGAGTTGCAGTCGAAGGATCCTTGGCTTGTTGGATAGTACACACTGAAAGCCAGGGCGCGCTATTGTGGAGGGAGTGGATGGTAGGGGAGGGAAGAGGCCAATGACAAGGGAAACCGGGCCCTATGTACAATCCCATGTCTTCGCTTGAGACTTTTCCCCACTTGACATACATCTTGTCCATGACTGCTAAACTGGCTGGGAGTGCTCTAAGCTGTCAGCTGTGGTTGGCTTGGTAGGACTCTAGCCCTGAGTTTGAAGGTTATGAGTTCAAGTCCCACTCCAGGACAAAAAGGCTAGGCTGACACTCCAGTGCTGAAATGTTGGAGGTGTTGTCTTTCAGATGAGATGTCTGTTCTCTCAGGTGGATGTAAAAGATCCCACTATTTTGAAGAAGGGCAAATGAGTTATCTTTGGTGCCCTGGCCAATATTTATCCTCAACAACCTATATTACTAAAAAAATTATTATCACATTGCCATCTGTGAGAGTTTGCTGTGTGCAAATTGACTGCTGTGTTTCCTACATTACAACAATGATGGTGTTTCATTGGCTGTACTTAGGGATGTCCTTAGATTGTGAAAAGTGCTATAACAAATGCAAGTCCTTTATCTTATTTTTAAAACAAGGTTGTGGGGGTTTAATTGCATGTCCTAAATTTATCTTTTCCTTTGGCAGTGAGCATTGACGTCTTGCCTACATTGCTTTTCCTGTTTGTTTGTGATCTTTTTCCAAAGCTTTCGTGTAACTAGGCAACACATTCTTGAAATTCAGGCAGTTTCTGCCAACTTACAAGTTTCACTGTTGCATATCGCCATATGAAGTCATTGATGAGGACCAGTTTCAATAGACATCCACATCCAAGGACATCTCAGGCAGTATGATTGCTCTTTCCCAGACCCGAAGATGACACCACTCAATCCAGGGTATGTCAGAGGAGATTTCTCTTCATTGCCTTTACTTCACTGCTGAGGCAGCTTACAAATTATGCCATTTGCGCTGGGCTGACTAACTAAGAAAGCTCTCACTGTTGCAGTAAGGTTCAGCTCCTCCAAAACTTTGCTGCATTCACCTATTGCGCCAGTGCTCACTGACCTACATTGGATCCCAGCCCACAACGCCTCAAGTTTTCAATTTGCACTCTTGTGTTCAAATCCCTTTATGGCCTTATCTCTGTCTACCTCTGCAACTCCCCACCAACCCTGTAACCTTCAGAGAACTTTGCCTTTATGTACCCAACTGAGCCTGCAGCTGTCTGGGTTCCAACATCTGGAATTCCCTCCATAAACCTCTCCCTCTACCTCTAACCCCTCTTGTGAGAAGCTCCTTGAAACCTAGCTTTTTCTTAAAAACCATGTTTTTGGTTACCTGTTCTGATATTCCCTGATGGGGCTTGGGTGTTAGATTTTGTTTGATGGCGTTTCTGTGAAGTGCCTTGAGCTGTTTCACTGCATTAAAGGTGCTGCATAAATGCAAGTTGTTGTTCTTGATGTTGTAAAGATCACAGCGACATCTAAACAACAGATTCCATCAACAATTGCAGGAAGTGTTTGCCTCGTAACCCTATCTGCACTTCATACCTATGGATTGACACCACATTTCACAGGTGAAATGACTTCAAACACTTTATCCATAGAATCATCCCTTCAGGAGAGGATAACAGGGGAAAGCTGGTCTGACAAACAAAGTAATGTCCTTCATGCCTCTGTATAAGGTGTTACGACCACATGAGGAGGGGTGAAAATGACCCCCCATTCCTACCACTCCAGGTCTGACCATGACATGGCTTTTTTTTTGTTAATTTATACGGATGACGGTATTAACTTAAAGTCTGTGCTCAAACATTTACGTGCTGATTGCAAAGAAACCAATTGGACAGGCTTTCTTGAGTTTAAACAAAATCGATTAGTTTTTATTGAGCTGGAAACACACCCAGGTAAAGATATAAAGATGTTTAAAATAGTAAACCCACATCCTGACCTTTGCAGCAGGCACATGCACAAACATGCAATAATAACAAGTTATAAAGTAGGAGATTACTTTTTGGCTAGATTAAAATTCAATGCTAAAAGGTAAAAAAAAACAAGAGTTCACTGTTCATGAGGCATTTGCTGGTATCTCTGGCTGAAGCAGATTTTTTCCAGTGTCTTGAAAATTCTGTAGCAGTGAAGCCCATTTAAACTGCAATTTCTGGAAACAGTCCCTTTTATTAACCGTAATCCATCTTTTCCGAAAGTTGATGTTAGCGTACTTGATGTTCCTTTCGATGGAAATTCCCTATCTCAGTGTTGGATTTCAAACTGTAACAGAGATAGGGTCTTGAACTTGGGAGAGAAAGAATTTATTGCTGCTCCATTGGCAGCTTTCTTCCAGACTTCTGCCTAGCAGCTGGGTTTTATAATAAAATACAGAATGATTACACCAGTCACATGACCTCCCTACCCATAATGGTTTCAGAAGGTAATTGATTGGCTCACACCTGGACAGACCATAAATATTGTCCAAGGGCCTAGGAGATTAGATTCTGTTAGGTCCCAGCCATTAACACCTGAATGATCCATCATCCATCTTGATGAGATAGGGAGAACACCCTCTATTTAACTATTGTCCCGGTAGACTTTCTGTCTCTGCTTGAGAGGTAGCTTTATAGAAAAGCAAATATGAGGTCCAGTGCAGTTTCAGTAAATTAAGAAATAGTTCTTGACATCAGGAATATGTCTTGGCATTGTCTGAATTGTATTTTACATTGGAACCTTCAAGAAAACTGGTCAACTTGTAATACCAGACATCAGGTGACTTGAGTTCCAAAGAAGAGTCATATTCAACTCAAAACTCTGTTTCCCTCTCCACAGATACTGCCAGACCTGCTGTGTTTTTCCAGCATTTTCTGTTTTCATTTCAGATTTCCAGCATCCACAGTATTTTGCTTTTATATCAGCAGTCGTCTGAAGTCATGTCTTTGCTTGCTTTTTAAAAGTCCCCTTTAAACAGTTCAATATATGTTTGATCAGCCGATGAAATTAAAGATTAATATCAGGCATGCACGAGTCACATCACCGTGACAATAATTAATGCAGTTTAATAGTGGACATCAGAAAATATGATAACTCTCAGCTTCTGTGGCAACAACTTGCACGCGACGCTGAGTGAAGTGGACAGGTAAGGTGACAAGAAAGACAACCGCATTTGTACAGTACCTTAACTTTGCCCTCGAAAGGGGGTGGCCGTGGGAGGTGGTGAGGGGGGGGTAGTGTTGTCGTGGTAATGTCACTGGACTAGTAATCCGGAGCCTCAGACTCGGTTTCAAATCCCACCACGGCAGCTAGTGAAATTTGAATTCAATTAATAAACTGGAATATAAAGCTAGTCTCAGTAATGGTGACCATGACAATAATCATCGATTGTTGTAAAATCCCATCGGGTTCACCAATGTCCTTTAGGGAAGGAAATCTGCCACCCTTACCCTTTTTTATTTTTCCTTAGTTCTGTTGAAGAGTCATACGGACTTGAAACGTTAACTGTGTTCCTCTCCACCGATGCTGTCAGACCTGCTGAGTTTTTCCAGGTATTATTATTTTTGATTTGGATTTCCAGCATCCGCAGTTTTTTGTTTTTACCCTTACCCTACGTGTGACTCCTGACCCACAGCAATGTGGTTGGTTCTTAACTGCCCTCTGAAATGGCCTAGGAAGCCACTCAGCTCAAGGGCGCCTTGCCTGCGGCACCCACATCCCGTGAAAGAATAAAGATTTAAAAAATTCACATCCAGAACTATTTTTTGAAATACTGTCGCTGTGTTTTTGTTTTGAGATGAGGGTGGTTCCTAACATGTGCACAGCGAGATCGCATAGACAGAAAATGTGCCGGACGGTAATTCAGTTAGTTGGCCTCAACAAATAAAAGGGCAGACGGCACCTCAGTTCAGCATCTCACCTGAAGGACGGAATCTCCAACAATGCAGCACTCCCTCAACACCGCACAGAAGCTCATCAGCACAGACTATACACTGAGGTCCAGGAGTGAGGTTAGAGGCCATGACCTTCCGATGCAAAGGTGAGAGAATTTTGAGCAAAGTTCTGCCAGGGGAAAAAATATGCCTTGGATTATCTTTCTGCCTAGACATGAGACTGCTGTGTGTCATTGAGTTCGGAGAGCCTTATTATGTCTCATTATGATGCATTAACAATTGCATTGATAACTTTAATCAATGGTTAACTCTTTTAAAATTATAATTTAGTTTTCATTGCATGAAACGTTTGAGTTAAATGAGAAAATCATAACAAGGACATTAAAAAAAGGGAAAACTTAAAAGGCAGTTTAGCCCACATTTTACTGTAACACAATCTGATATTTCCTTCTGAGCAACATTTTGAACAGATGTTGCCCAGAAAAAGCTAATTTATTTAAGCACATTAAAGAAAGTTAGGAATCAAAGGATCTACAGCTGTCTCATGTGCCAATACACCAGACTACTGAATGTACCAGTTAAACAACATCTCTAAATACCTTGTTCAAATGTCAATTAACATCTGTTTACCTTGTAGTGTGCAGAAGATGATGTTTTAACAGGCCTTAGCAAAAAAAAAGGTGTATGTAATGCATTATAATTATGATAACAATCCACCTAGCTATCTCTATATTAAATAGGTTAATAGCTTCAGTGTCCCTGTATTTAGTGATAATAACCATCTGCAGGTAATGTATCCATTAGTATTAATCTGTAGGCTCGGTAATAACCATTGTTAGCCAGGAGATTTGACAATGCTGCTCGGATATGCAGAGGGCGACTGCAAAGTTGTTGATGTTGGCTGGTATTTTGTTAGCTGCAGAGACAATGCAGGCGGCCTCTCCTGCTTTTCATTGGGGGGGGGAGAATTCCAAACGCTCAAAAAAACGCTCACAAGCCTGGGGTTCAGAGGTCAGCTGAAGTTCAGTGTTACATGTCTGGTCGGTGGAAGTTTCCCACCGGCGTTGTCCGCCGGCCATCCTCCTGTTGTTGTTCCTGGTGATGCGTTCTTGCCCGGGTTGTTGGGGGGAGGTTGGGGGGGAGGGAGGGGGGCACGTCCTGCTAGATCACAACCCTCCGATGGAATTCCACCAACCCTGGCGGGAGTTGTTTACTGACAACCCCTTTGGGAGTTTGGTAGGATGGTCGGCTGGAAGTCTGCGATGGGGAAACCAAGATCTCATTTATTTAATTTGCTTGAGATTATTATGGGAAAAGGTCAAACGTCAGAGCTGGGAATGGGACTGTTGATTTCACTGGGGCAGGCAGCAGTAATTCAGTTAACTCTTTAATGTTCTACTTCTTTCTGGGTAGAATTCTGTTTCACAGGCTATACAAATGAACTGGAACGAGGCCCAATAAATTATATTGTTAACCTTGTGAGTTTCAGTCAGAATAGAAAAGGCCCTGCTGAGAAGGGGTTCAAAAAAAGAGGCTTTTTGTTTTTTTTAATGAATAAAAGCGCCAGGATTCCCTGCAATAGGCCCACAAAGAAATTGCAGATATTTGAATCTGAATATCGTGTCAGTCAGGATTAGGCTCGGTTGTAAATGGCTTGAAAATGGAAATATGGCATTGGATGTAACAATGTGAAAGGCTGTTTCCAATTTAGTTAAATGCTCAGAGAATCGGGAACACTGTCAGTCAGTACACGGGAGAGCACCAGGCGCTACAGCTGCCTGCCAGAACATGAAAAAATGCTATCTTATGCCAGGGATACACTCCAAGATCAGTTGCTGCTGGAGGGCCATCAAGATGCTTTTTGGTTTGTCTGAAACTTGCTGCTCTTCCAGTGCAAAGGAGCTGTCGATAACCGAGTGTTGCAGACTGGCACATTCCAAGGCCCAGGACTACAGACCGAGGAACGCACTAAAACTTGGGGCAGTTGCCGCAAAGGCTCAATGGGGAAAGGTCACTGGCAAAGTGACCTCCCACCACAGGACACTGAGGGGCTGGAAACTGTGTAAAACCCATCTGACGTGAAATGTATATTGTAATTAATAAGTGTATCGAGGCACCTCAAAGTTCCACAAGCTGTATGGAAAGAAGAAGTTTTGCACTTTATGTTATGTTAAATTTGATCAGTTATGTAAAGTACCTTTCCAAATTTTATGAATATAGTATATTTTTGAAGAAAAAAGTCTGGAAGACTGTAGAAGTGGGAACTGAAAGGGAGATTTTACCCCTGTCCACTTAGTGAAAAAAAAGGCACAAGGTTGGGCCCCTGAGAGGGCCTCAGTTTAACACCCCACCTGAAAGATAACACTTCCTCACTCTGGGAACATCAGCCTGAACAAGTGGGGTTTGAACCCACAACCTTCTGACTGAGACAAGAGTGCTACCCACTGAACCACAGCTAACAAACAATGCATAGAGCTATTTTGATCGCAGTAGTTAAGTGCATTACCTGGAGTGATACTACAAGTTTGGGGGAGGCAGCACTGTAGTGGTAATGTCACTGGACTAGTATTCCAGAGGCCCAGGCTAATGCTCTGTGGACATGGGTTCAAGTCACACCGTGGCAACTGGTGGAATTTAAATTCAATTAATAAATTTGGAATTATAATGGGATTAGAATAGTTAGGTACTTGTTTGACCAGTGCAGACTCGATGGGCCAAAGGACCTTTTTCTGTGCTGTAGACTTCTATGACTATGACTCTATGGCTCTGTAATGTTAGTCTCAGTAATGGATGACAACTATCGTTGATTGTCATAAAAACCCATCTTGTTCACTAATGCTCTTTAGGGAAGGAAATCTGCTGCCCTTACCCGGTCTGGCCTACATGTGACTCAAGACTCCAATGTGGTTGACTCTTAACTGCCCACTAAAATGGCCTAGCAAGCCACTCAGTACAAGGCTAATTAGGGACAGGCAACAAATGCTGGCCCTGCCAACGACATCCACATCCTATGAAAGAAAAAAAAAAGCTTCAATTTCTAGTTGGAGCTTAATTGGGGCACTACTGAGCTAGCGAGGGAGTAAATCAGGCAGTGTGTAGATGTTGAATATGGATGTGGTGTATCATGCTCAGCTAATCTGGACAGTGTGCTAGCACTCACAATGCATGCTGATACATGATACAATATGGCTAAATGGAGGCTAATGCAGCAGGAGTCAGGCCTTCAAGGGAAAGATTAATGGGAAAATGAACAGAAAGCTCATCTGTCAGTTTTGTATTGATGCAATTGCCCACCAGTGCATCTTGATGGAAATGTCACAATTGTTGCATATGCTCACAATGTGCATACTTACCAAACACATCTTCCTGATGAAGGTAGGCTTTTAATATCAGACTTGCAGAGACCCGCAAAACATTTCTGGTGAAATTAATGTCTTTATTGAAACTGTACTTCCTTAAATCCCCATTCCATGCAATTCCATCCTTCCTATATTGTCCCTGTCACGTCATCCCCATCCCACTCCTCCTTCCTAAGCCACTCCCATCCCCATTCCATACCTTTCACGCATTCCCCCTCATGCTGTCCTCCCTCTCCTCCCATGTCCCCACCCCAACAGGACATCCCATGTCATTCCCTATCCTCCCATGACATCGCATTTCCCTCCCCCATGCCATCAGATTCTGCCCTGTTCAATCCTAAATTATTAAAATTAGTTTTGCAAATAAAGAATGAAAAGACTTGCATTTAATACTGCGTCTTTCATGGTCTCAGGACTTTTTTACTGCCATATTATTTCCTGGTTTGACTTTGCTGTCTCCCTTATCTCTTCCATTATGGTCTAGGTTTCATTAGGGTTGAGCCTCCTAAGGTCTTACGAGGGCCCCTTGTGGGGACTTATGGAAGTGCTGTAGCAACTTGCCTTGAGCTCACAGACTCTTTCAAAACTCTACTCGGGCTGCCAACCCTCCAGGATTGGCCTGGAGTCTCCTGGATTAATATTAATCTCCAGAACGCTACTGCCAGCTATCTTGGGAGAAAAATCATATGAGCATTTAAAAACAAAACTGCATTTTTGTCAATTCCCTTAAACTCTCTTGTTTATTAGTTCTAAATGTACCAGAAATTGAGGGGAGTGGGGAAGGCTTGTTTGACAATCAAGGTTCATCCAAAGTGTGTTCTCTTTGCAATTGCCATGGTAAGACATTGTGCCATGAGGATGGACGTGTCATACAGCTAATGGTGGGAGGATAGTTAGGGGCCATGTGATAAACAACCAGGATTGGTAACCCGAATTCTACTGGTGTAATCCTCATCTTCCATTTTAGTTTCCTCACCTGAAGTTGCTGTCTTTGCACAGTTTTAGTACAGATCTTTGTGGGCAGGACCTCTGGTACAGTAGTCTGTTACAATGGAGGAAATGTGGCAGCCAATTTGCATACAGCAAGATGCCGCAAACAGTGATAAGATAATGAGCAGATAATCCATTCCTTAGTGATGTAGGTTAAGTGATAAATATTGACCAGGACATTGGGCAGACCTTCTACGCTCTTTTCAAATAGAGCCATGGAATCTTTTACGTCCACCTGACAGGGCCTCAATTTAATGTCTCATCTGAAGACAGCACCTCTGACAGTGCAGGACTTCCTCGGTATTGCAGCGAGGTGTCATCCTAAATTATTTGCTCAAGTCTCTGATAGGAATAGAGACCATGTCAACATTTAAGAATAAGTTAGATGGTTCATTGAAGGAAAGAGGAATAAAGGAATTGCAGAACCCTGAGGTACAGAGGGATCTGGGTGTCCTGGTGCATGACTCACAAAAAGTTAGTATGCTGGTACAGCAAGTGATTGGGAAGGCAAATGGAATGTTGGCATTTATTGCAAAGGGAATGGAATGTAAAAGTAGGGAAACTGTACAGGGCATTGGTACCACAACTGGAACACTGTGTACAGTTTTGGTCTCCTTATTCAAAAAAATATATAATTGTATTATAAGCAGTTTTTATGACCGAGCAGTTGGCAAAGCTGAGTTATTTTTAAAACAAATCCCAGAGGGAAACTTTAAACAACTGTCATAACCTATAATTTTAGGTGTTACGTTTGAGATGCAACTCTAAATTCAGGAATCATATCACCGGTTCTCGAGAGGTTTTATATTAGGCTAAATGAACCATTTTATTAATTTACACAAGTTAAATGTACACACATGGCTACAAATTACTACTATCATAACTTTTAACAAATTCCCAAACTAATCTCCATTAAGACAACAGCAACCCATAGACTTAAGCAGACACCAGGCAAAGCATTTTCACCTTATGAATTCAAAATCAGGTTCTTTTCACTTTGGTTCCTGTGGAGACAGTTGGATGCTTATAGCTGCTTTTTCTCACATTTCCTCTGCTCTCCACACACAAACTGCTGACGTTATACCTAGCACAGCTCATTGAATGTAAATTCTCATTGTATCACCAGCCTCTTCTAACAATAAAACCACTTTCATAGTACCAATACAAACAAATGGCTTGGTCTCTGCTCGGTAGGTGCCAGAATACACCCCACTTCTTGAATGCTCTATTCAAAAATTGCAAATGCACTCTATCTCTCTTACATATCAAAACTAGTACACATCAAAGCACCAAGCCTAGCTGGCTTTAATCTAGTTAAGAGACACCCACAGACTAAACCTCTATTTTAAAAGAAAAATATTTTCCAATAATATTATATACATTAATAGCTTCATGACACAATCCAGACAAGGTTCATTCGACTCATTCCTGTGATGAGGGGCTTATCTTATGCAGGAAGGTTGAACAGGAGAAGTGATCTTACTGAAATATATAAGATCCTGAGGGGATTTGATAGGTAGATACCGGAAGATATTTCCACTTGTGGGAGAGACTAGAACTAGGGAACACAGTTTGAGAATAAGAGATTTACGCTTTAAGGAGGAGGGAGGGAGAATTTTTTTCTCTCAATGGGTCATTAGAAGGTGGAATTCTCTTCCCCAGAGAGAATTGGAGGCTGGGTCATTTAAATTATTCAAGGCAGAGTCAGACAGATTTTTGATAGACAAGGGAGTCGAGGGTTATGGGGGCAGATGGCAAAGTGAGGTTGAGACAACAATCAGATCGGCCATGATCCTTTTGAATGGCACAGCAGGTTCGAAGGGCTGAATAGCCTGCTCCAGCTCCTATGTTCCTATAAAGGAAACAGGGCAGGCATGGGGGATTAGGATGTGATGCTGCTAATGTGGAGGATAAATACCAACTGATTAAGCCCAACAGCTTGTCCACATTGTAATTTCTATGTAAATCGCACCTGTTTTGGGAGATGGACCTGCGTATGGCCTGTCTCGCACGACTGGGCTGCAATATATAATGCACAGACCCTATTCAGGCTGCAAGTACTGGGGGTCCCACATCTAATTTGCTGGGATAGGTGCCTCAACCTGACAGATTCACATTTCTGTGCATGGAGTTGGTTCCAAACAGGATGGGCCGTTAGCCTTTGGGGTACTGCTGGCAGAGGGAAGATTGTATTCCCATTGTGCCTTCAGTGAAATATTCCCTCCCCCATCTCCATTCCTTACTGCATAAAGAACTGAGATCTGCATTCATTTAGCTGACATTTGACAATTTAAACTTTCTTGATGACAAAGGGAAATAAAAGGGCTTTTCTTGGAAGCAGTCACTGGGAGGATGCTTCATTGTGATAGGTGGCCAGTGATCAAAGCATTTGCCTTGGCTCCCCTTCCCATGGCTTTCTCATTCCTGTGTTAGTAGCTGCTTCTCACAACCCCCTCACGCTACTGTTACATTTTGGGTCATAGTTTTGCAAGCCAAGCGGATGCTTTCTTAAAGATGTTCTTTTTAAAAAACACTCAGCGTTTTGCTTTTTTTTCTTTTGAGATGAAGGTTCAAAACAACTGAAACAGCTGGAATTCTCTCCACACGAGAATGAGGGAGGTAAATAATGGAGAAGTTTGAAGTGCACAGAAACAAAAACTGTTGAATTACACCACAACATTGAAGATAATGGGGTTTCATTTCTGGTAGTACATTGTCTACCACATTTAACTGGATTAATAACTGCATAAAAACATTGCATAAAAATGAAGGAACTTAACACTTCCAGTAGAAGAGGTAATCTCCCAAAGTTTTTTATTCCAATTAACAAAGTGCAGTTCAAAAACATGACCAGCAGAGTGCAGTGACAATGAAGCAAAGCAAAAACTACAGCCGAATATAAACCTTCCAGCAGATGTGCTTTCAGATTGCTCACAGTAAATCGGATAACATACTATTTTCTAATGACAGAGGCATCAGACCATGTAACGTACAATGTCTTAGTCTTCTAGCAAAGTGGAACTTATTTGGTCAGAAGTGGGGATGTTCACTGATGATTGCACCATTTGTGACTGTACTGAAACAATCCATGTATAAATGCAGCAAGACCTGGACAATATCCAAACTTAGGCTGACAAGTGGCAAGTAATATTCATGCCACAGGAGTGCCAGGTAATGACCACCTCCAACAAGGGAGAATCTAACCATTGCCCCTTGATATTCAAAGGCATTACCATCGCTGAGTCCCCCACTATCAATATCCTGGGAGTTATCATTGACCAGAAACTGAACTGGACTAGTCATACAAATACTGTCATTACAAGAGCAGGTCAGAGGCTAAGAATCTGTGGCGGGTAACTCACCTCCTGACTCCCCAAAACCTGTCCACCATCTACAAAGTACAAGTCATGAGTGTAATGGACTACTCTCCACTTGCTTGGATGAGTGCAGCTCCAACACTCAAGAAGCTTTACACCATCCAGGACAAAGCAGCCAACTTGATTGGCACCCCATCCACAAACATTCACTCCCTCTGCTACTGATGCACAGTGGCAACAGTGTGTACTATCTACAAGATGCACTGCAGGAACTCACCAAGGCTCCGTAGACAGCACCTTCCAAACCCACAACCAGCACATCATCTAGAAGGACAAGGGCAGCAGGCACATGGGAACACCACCATCTACAAGTTCACCTCCAAGCCACTCACTATTCTGACTTGGAAATATATCGCTGTTCCTTCACTGTCACTGGGTCAAAACCCTGGAACTCCCTCCCTAACAACACTGTGGGTGTACCTACACCACATGGACTGCAGCGGTTCAAGAAGGCGGCTCACCACCACCTTCTCAAGGGCAGCTAGGGATGGGCAATAAAAGCTGGCCTGGCCAGCGACGCCCACATCCCATGAATGAATAAAAAATGGCCTGACCCTTTAAAGGGTCAAAGTCTAATTCCTGTAAAGAAATACAACTTTGAACTCAATTAAGGGAAGTTTTCAGATTGAAATGCACTTGTAAATTTCAGGCTCCTGATCTGATTTTTTTAGCTCTTATTCTTTAAGGCTGTTTCGCATCAGTATGAAATGTTAGACACCGGAAAGCCAGTTGGTGAAGGATGATACAGGAACCAATGTTTACTCAGTCTTATATTTATTTATGGGAGTGAAACATTACAAGCATATACCTCCTGACTCAATCACACACAGTTTCAGTAAGTATCTGTTTTTATATGCTCAAATAAATCCCAAGTGATGCCTTCCATCTGCATGCAATTAAACACAATTTATATAGAATATCAACAAACTGGTATTGTGGGATGTAGAATCTAGAGTACAACACAATAAAAATTTGGTGAAAGTTGACAGATATGTCATAGAATCATACAGCACAGGAGGCCATTTGACCCATTATGCCTGTACCAGTTGAAAGAGCTCTGCAATTAGGTCCACTATATAATGTATAAAATTACGTGAACATTGGAATATAGAATAAAATTTCAAAATTTGCGATGATACCAAACTTGGAGGCGTGACTAACAGTGAGAATGAGCTCCATCAACTGCAACAGGACAGAGATAGGCATCCAAGTGGCAGATGGAATTTAATACAGAGAAGTGTGAGATGATACAGTTTGGCAGAAGGGATAGGGAGAGGCAATAAATACTAAATGGCACAGTTGTGAACAGTGTGCAGAAATAGAGAGCCATGGGGGTTCATGCGCATAAATCTTTGCAGGTGGCAGGATGTATTGAGAAAGTAGTTAGCAAAGCATATCGGATCTTGGGATTCATAAATAAAGGTATTGTGTACAAATGCTGAACCTTTATAAAGTTTTGGTTAGGCCAGAAGTAGAATATTGCGTCCAGTTCTGGTCACCACACTTTTAAGAGAGATGCGAGGGTCCCTGAGGGCATGCAGAGGAGATTTACCAGAATGGTTCCAAAGTTGAGGGATTTTAGCTACAAGGTTATGTTGGAGATTCTGGGATTATTCTCCTTGGAGCTCAGAAGGTTGAGAGGAAATTTGATAGAGTGTACAAGATTATGGCAGGTTTTGATAAGGTAGATAAAGAAAATCTATTCTGATTAGCTGATGGTACAAGGACTAAGGACACAAATTTAAGGTTTGGGCAACAGATACAGGAGGGATATGAGGAAGGCCTTTTTACAGTGAGTGGAAATGACATGGAACTCACTGCCTATAAGGGTGGTGGAAGTGGAGATGATTAAAGATTTCAAAAGATTAGATGGGAACTTGAGAGAAATAAACTTGCAGGGCTACATATATAATGCAAGGGAATGGGACTGACTGGATGGCCCTACAGATAGTTGGAATGGACTTGATGGGCTGAATGGCCTCCTTCTGTACTGTAATGATTACATAACCCTGCACATATTTCCTTTTCAACTATTTATCCAATTTTCCTTTTGAAAGTTACAATTTAATCTGCTCCCCACACACTTTCAGGAAGTACGTTCCAGGTCAAAACTCGCTGCAAACCCACCCTCCAGTGAAAACAGTTTCTCCTTATTTACTCTACCAAAACACCTCGTAATTTTGAACATCTTTATTAACTTTCTCTGCTCCAAGGAGATCAATCCCAGCCTCTCCATACAACTGAAGCCCGTCATCCTTGGTATCATTCCAGTAAATCTCCTCTACCCCTCTCTGAGGCCTTGACATCTTTCCTAAAGAGTGGTGGCTCAGAATTAGACACAATACTCCAGCTGAGGCCAGTCAGATATCTATGAAGGTTTGCCATAATGTCATGTGCTTGAAGCCACAATCTTCTGACTCAGGGAGGAGTGTGCTACAGCCCAAACCACAGCTGACAAAAACAGTTTACTAATCTCTTTTTAAGTGTTGCCATTTGTTTAATGTCTTAATTTTATTATTTACCTTGTTTTCATTCGCTAGCCACCAGCTTAGTCAGGAAATCAAAATGACAGCTGGAAGGTTCCTCAAAAAGCATTTGGGACTCATTCTCGTGACTGCTTGTCTGTTTACTTGGTTTCATACATCTTCAAGTTTCTCACTGGCAATTTTTCTAGCTGTGTTCTGCATATTTGATTTCTACTTTCTCCATCTCCCAATTTCCAAATTGTTATGATCAGAAATTTGCAAAAATATGCCACTGCTCAAAGTATGAGATGGGAAATATAACATGGCAAACAAGATTTATAGGAGTCAAGAGGATAGGCTGTTTTATAACTACAGAGGTGTTATCAGTAAAGTACGATGGGTAAAGTTTAACAGGAAATAAGTGCGACTCTTACAGGAATTGTGTGCTATCCACATGTTCTAGATAGACAGATAAACACAGATAAAAACAAAAAGCTAAAAGCTACTGCGGATGCTGGAAATCCAAAACAAAAACAGAATTACCTGGAAAAACTCAGCAGGTCTGGCAGTATCGGTGGAGAAGAAATCAGTTAACGTTTCGAGTCCTCACGACCCTTCGGCAGAACTATATAGTGCCTTCAGTTCTGCCGAAGGGTCGTGAGGACTCGAAACGTTAACTGATTTCTTCTCCACCGATGCTGCCAGACCTGCTGAGTTTTTCCAGGTAATTCTGTTTTTGTTTTAAACACAGATTAACATTGTTTTGAGTGCTGCTTTAATTAGAGTTTTATTGCATGTAGAAAGAACTTACATTTATATAGTGCCTTCAGAACCCTCAGGATGTCCCAAAGCTCATAATCAAAAAAAGGCACTGAAACATAATCGTGGGGAATAAGATATATTTACTGTCAGCATAATATCATATAGACTGGGGGTTCACATACATTATAGACCCATTAAAATGTAAATCTGTTATGGCACCTGTTCCAGCAAAGTAAAGGTGTAATCCCCAGTACTGTGGTCTGAAGAATTGGATCATTGAAGGTGGCAGGACAAGTGGATAAAGCTATTAAAAAAGTATATGGGGTGCTTGGTTTGATAAGTAGAAACACAGAGTACAAGGGACAAGTTATATCTCTGTCCTCCTTTTATTCGTACATTTTCCTCCCCTCACCTGCTCCTTGGCCTGGTGTGGTCCTGTCCCACAGATGCTTCTCATCCTCTGACACATTGTTCAAACGTCGATTCCTTGTGTGCAAGATGAGACAGCAAGTGTCTAAAGGCCAGTCAACTATGGAGAGCATCACAACCAATCCTGTCCTCTTCTCATCCAAGGTAAAGTTTCCAAAAGGGGAATTGGACAGTGGTATCCTTAATGATATTTTTTTAGACCGGAAATGCTGAGACCAATTTTAGCTACTCTAGCTAGAGAAAATAATTCTGTGTGTACCAGGAATTGAATTTGAGGACCTTCAGGGCTACATGGCTTGGTGCACTTGAAAATACTTCCTCAACATCAAAATTTCTCTCTCTCAAGTACCATGCCCTGAAAGAGCGTTGACGACCATGAACCTCTGTGTTGGTCCATGGTTGTGCTTGGCAAGGTGCTGCAGTGATTTGCCATTCCTTCTGCAGTATGGCTGACCAGGAAATTCTCCCGCTCTTACTGCCTGCCATAGGCATAATCAGAAGGCTTTAAAGGTTGATAACCAACCTGTGTGGCCACTTTATGAACACATCTTCCTTGGCCATCAGGTCCTGGGATGGGACTTGAACCTGGAGCTTCTGCTACCCACTACGTCACAAGACCTCCCTCAACTTCAAAATACATGGTCTTATTTATCATTTTCCTTATGGCATGCATTGGTGCCAATAAGACTGATGACAGTGCTGTTTCATAATGGTTCCCTTAAGCTTCAATTTGGTATGCCATTTATGTAAGATGATGCGATTCCAGGGAGCAGTATAATAAACAGATGACCCCAGCTCTGTGTTTCACTCTGCTCTTCTATGTTTCTTTACATGCTATCACTCCCATTAACCCTGGAGACAGCAATTCCCAATGGTCAAAGGAATGGATTCTACCTGATGAAAATGTTGGTTTCCTTGGCATTGATTTAAAAGAAAGAGCCTGCATTTCTATCGTAGGTTATTGCAACCTTTAGGACATTCCAAAACACTCTGCAACCAATGGATTACTTTTGAAGTGCTGTAACTATTGTTCTGTAGACAAATACACCAGCCAATCCATTCTCAGCAAGATCTCAGAAACATCAAATGAATGACTGCAGATTGAGGGAGCAAGAGGGTCAGAATACTGGACAAATTCCCTGCTCCTTATCCCAGTGGATCAGATGTGGCTTCAGTTTAACATCCTGTCTGAGAGATAGAACCTCTGATCTTTAAACACTTGAGGGGAGATGGTGGCATAGTGGTGATATCACTGGACTTGTAATCCAGAGGCCCAGACTATTGCTGTGGAAACGTGGGGTCATATCCCACCAAGGCATCTCCTGGAATTTAAATTCAATTAGTAAATCTGGAATTGAAAGCTAGTCTCAGCAATGGTGACCATGAAACTATCATCAATTGTCGTGAAAACCATCTGGTTTACTAATGCCCTTTAGGGAAGGAAATCTGCCATTCTTACCTGGTCTGGCCTACTCCAGACATACAGCAATGTGGTTGACTCTTAACTACCCCCTGAAATGGCCTAGTGAGCCATTCAGTTCAAGGGCAATTAGGGATGGGCAACAAATGCTGGCCTTGCCAGCGATGCCCACATCCCATGAAAGAATAAAGAAATAAAAACTCCCTCAGTGTCAGGCCAGTTTATGTGCTCAAATCTGATTTACAGGTGAGCCTGCTACTTACTGAGGCTAGCTGCCATGAGTAAGTCTAAATATTGTCTTGTAAATTGTGCATGCCCACAAGCCTTATTTGCAGAATTGATCCTCAGCTAAGTGCAGAAAGCAAGAAGGCAGTCAAAAGTTAGCACAGTATATGCTTTTAGTCTCAGAAATAGTGATTATTCGGGGGTCAACTGCACTCCATTAACGTACATCCATCTTTAAAATGATAACAGACAATTAGTTATGCACAAGTCCGAAAGTCCAAACTGGACTGAAGGCAGACTGGCATAGCTTAGGACATGCACTAGTTAAAAAAAAGTTTTAAGGTAATAAATAAATTCACTGGAATGGCCCAGTCCCAACTTCAATTACATTGATGGTCCAAGGCTGAATGCAAATAGACCCCAACTTTAAACCTCAGCCAGGCAACACAAGTCACAGACTCAGCAAAAGATTAGGGTTGCCAACTCTCCAGGATTAGCCTGGGGTCTCTAGGAATTGAAGATCAGTCTCCAGGACATTGCTGTGTGCAACTCTGGAGAAAAATCATCGGGACATTAAAAAAGGTTGCATTCTTTCGTCATTTTTCTTTGAACATTTCTCTTAACCGGATATAAAAATATTGAAAATGGGAAATAAAGGTTGGCTGGTTGACAGTCATGCACATTCAATTGGGTAATGAGTCTTTTTGCTTTCCAGTTGGTGTAGGAAGGCAGTACGTCACAAGGATGGATGTGTTGGCTGACTAATGGCCGGAGTGTGGGGGAAAGTCATGTGATGAAGCCTCCAGGAATACATTAAATCACTAAGATAAAAGCAAAATACTGCGGATACTGGAGGTGTGAAATAAAAACAAAACGTGCTGGAAAAACTCAGCAGGTCCAGCAGCATCCGTGGAGAGAGAAACAGAGTTAATGTTTTGAGTTCAATATGAGTCTTCTTCAGAACATTTGGTCACAGTTGGCAGCCCTACAAAAGATGTGCGTGTATGTGGTTTATTATATATGGAAATAAAAAAACACTGACTGATCAAATAAAAATGGTCAGGTGATAACTCTTAAGTCAACGCCTCAAGAGAGGAAGTGAAACTGTTAAGACAAAAAGAAAGTCATCAAGGAAGCAGAAAACTGGATGGGTAAATAGATGCAAATTGGGACCAAATTTTGACATTGGAAGGGGTCACATGCCAGACAGCAGCTTCCCTGAGGAGGGCGCATGCGTAGAGCCGCCGGTGACTGACGTAATGTTTCGGTGACGTCGGAGGTCACGTGGACGCGCCAGCTGGCTCCCGGGCTCCGGCTGCCGTCGTCTGCACTTGTCCACGGCTCTTGCTCGCTGAGGGCGTGTAGGCCGCAGTCTGCAGCAGCAGCACCAACCGGCGCCGGGCGACCGAATAAACTCGCCTCGGCTAGAGATGGGACAGTGCGGGATAACGTCGTCCAAGACCGTCCTGGTGTTTTTAAATCTGATATTCTGGGTAAGTAGGTCATCAAAGGGCTTACCCCTCGGCGAGGGAGGATCGCGCCGTCTCCATGGCTGCCCGCTTCTGCAACCCAACCTGATGACCGGAAATGGGGAAGGGGGGGTTTGATTGATGTGGCGCTGGGCGGCCTGATTGGCTGGGTGTGCCGTCGCTGGAGCAACGAGGGTCGGATTTCAGCCGCGTTTGGGTTAGGTTGCACTTGGCTGTTGTATTGCAGCTGTGGCTGGTTGTCAGGAGCTGGCACACGGCAGAGCAAAGCGAGAGTACATCCCAATAATATTATCAGGTTTTAAGTCACTTCCAAATTTATCTTAAATTTTTTCCAAAGTTGATTTTTTTTTGTTTGATCTGTAGATGTCTTTAAATATTTTAACGTCCTTTTGACTGGAAATAAAATCCCAAGTCTCTTTTTTAATTTTTAAAATATAAGTCCCACCCTTAATGTTTTCTGCCATCTCTAATTTTATGTTTTATCGTTGCTGGATTTTATTTATAATGAATTTCAAAAAACGTGATGTGAGGCCAGGGGAAATAATGAAAGAAATGCGCAATTCATCTATTTTGTACTAAGGACAAATAAATTCCTGCCACGAGTGGAGAACCTGTATCGTCTGGAAAAATTTCTGCAGCAAAGCTTTTTAGGGGAGATGGGAGTATGTGAAAACAGGATGAAAATAACTCTAGCCAGCTCCATCTTAAATGATTCATATGCCAAGTTAGATACAGTTACTGGGTAATTTGGTACAGTGTCTTACTGTATTCAGTGCCTCTAGAGATGTTTCAATGATGCAGAGACTCTTTATTCAGCCTTGAGCAAAGACTGGAAAACAAAATAAATTCTGAAGTGTTACCAAGCTGAATATACAACTTTTTACGGTAACTGACAACTTTAAATTCATAATAACTTCTAAACAAAATAGCATACTACATAAAGTATGATTGGAAAACTAGTTGAGGTGAGAACCTTTAAATGCATGCATCATCATCATCACCTTGTATGTCTTTTAGATGGAATTTCATGACTTGTGATGTTAATTTAATGTATTTCAAATACAGCTTTTAGTATTTTAAACTTCCTAGTTGCATATAGTGAATTCAGTTCATTTAAATGTTGCAGCAGAAATTAGGTCTACATTCCCTGGAATTTAGAAGGTTAAGGCTAGCTTGGTCTAAGCTTTCAAGATATTAAGGGAAACTGATCACTTTCTGTCTGTTGTGGAATCTAGCACTAGAGAACATAGTCTAAAAATTAGAACCAGACCTTTCAGGAGTGAAGTTGTGAAACACTTCTGCGTACAAAGGGTGGTAGAAGTGTGAAATACTTTTCTATAAATGGCAATTGTTGCTAGGTCAGTTGTTTAATTTTAAGTCTGAGATTGAATGAATTTGTCAACCAGAGGTACTAAGGGACATGGGGCATAGGTAGGTATATGGAGTTGGGTTGTGTATCAGCCATGATTTTGTTGCATGGTGGAACAGGCTAAATGGCCTACTCCTGTTTTCATAATCCTATGTAACAGATGCTCCTAAGTCTGCTAATAGCTCTATTTCTCATTTACCTGATTCTCTGCTCTGTTTCATTACTTGTGCACTAATAATCATGTTAAGAGTAAGTTGCTGACAGATTGATCTTTCACCGAGATTGAACAAACTGGTTAAACAAAGGCTGACTGAAAATGGTTGGAACCAAATTTATTTTGATACTTGCATTTAGTTTGCAATGGAAACCAACTAGGATATATGCCAATGTCTAATTTGGGTAGATTTCCCCTTCAGATTTAGTTTAATTGACTGAAGCATGTGGCAACCTTTAAAGCGTAGAATTTAGATCAATTGGTAAATGCTTGTTATTTGGAGATTTCTTTGATTGGCCCTCTTCTTCTGGAAAGAATGAAAAATTCAAGTCTATTTAGGCTGGACTATAGTGTTTAGTTCGTATAATCACTTTGCAGAACTTCAAAAAGTCATCTAATTATATGGATGTATTTGTAAGCATGCATATTCTTAGAATTCCAGCATTATACTGCAAGACTAGTAGTATGCATACAACTCAGTTCCCAAATGCACTGGTGAGGTTCAACTAATTTAGTAACCAGAAATTAAGCCTGAAACCTTCCTGCTTTAAATGTCTTTGAACATCACCATGCAGTGCATTTGCCAACTGTGTCTTTAGGGGATGATTATTTTCTCCATGAGTGAACTCTTGAGCTTTAAACAGATAAATTTGTCTCCAGGGTCATTGATTGCTCATGTAATCAACAAGATGTGGAACTGCTCACTAGCAACAAAAAAAATTCCTTTAATCCAAATTCTGTAAGATGTTTGCCACTGATTGCAGTAGTAAATGGAGAATTGTGTAGGGTCTAAAATGAAGGTCTGCAGCAGTGCAACAATTATAGAATTGCTACAAGCCAAGATCATTCCTTATTTTTGACATGCCTCTGTGTGTGTGTGTATGTATATATATATATATATATTTATATTTATATTAAATAAAGATGAGGGAGGTCATATGAACATACAAAATAGGAACATAAGTATGCCATTTGGCCCTTTGAGCCTGCCCGCCATTCAATAAGATCATGACTGATCAGGTCTTTTGGCCCATCCTTCGCTAGGAATCTTTTTTTTCCCCCCACCCATGCATTGTGCCTATGACAGCAACTTGTGTTTCCATGGCACCTTTTTTAATATAGTCAAACATATCAAAGGCATTTCACAAGGATCATTATCAAAAACAAAATTGACACCGAGTCACGTGAGACACTAAGATAGGGTGACCAAAAAACTTGGCCAAAGAGATCGGTTTTAAGGAGCATCTTAAAGGAGCAGGGAGGTGGGGAGGTTTAGGGAGGAAATTCCAGAGCTCCCTATTGAGTAACTTGTGGTTTTGCCTCCAGTACTTGCACATCTCAGGTACTTTTATGTGAAATGTGCTTGCAGTTGTCCTAACCTTGAAATATTGATCAGGAATATCCTTTCCTTACGCCTCTGCAAACTGCCTTGGCTGTGTATCTATGATAAAGGTGGAAGTTGTTGCATATTTCGCTTAGCATTTTTATACTTCTTATACTTGTGATTTCATCTCTTCTCCATTTCACATGGTAGCTGTTTTGACTTCTATATGTTGATCGTATAGTTATCATTTTGAGTTTTACTGAGGCATAATTCTGTGTTTCTCACGTGTCGGTGCAGACTCGATGGGCCGAAGGGCCTCTTCTGCACGGTGATTCTGTGATGTGTATGCATTGATACCTAGTGCAGGTCATTATTCACCAAATCTTGAAGATACATTTGCACAAGATATTTGCCTAGGGATGTCGTAACGTTGCCTGGTAATCGTACCTGCGTTTCTACCAGGTGATCAACAACAAAGCTTGGCTAATATTTCCACCTTAACTCAGAGAAAACTCTGCTTTCCTCTCCTCTTCCCTGCTTCTGCCTCAGTTTAGAAATAACTGAGCACAGACTGGCAGTCATACGAGGCATCTCTTTCGGTGTCTGAATTGCCCCATTATTCATCAGATCAACTGGTTGAGCTATTGAGAAGCTGAATTTAAACTTTCTCAAGGCGTTTGCTTTTGTCACCGGCTCCAGCCAGATTAATGTTTAATGTTTAATTATGCAAAATGTCAACATGCATGGTCAAAGGTCTTTGTGCATTTGTGTTGCCTTGTTAGTAAGTGACAGCGCAATATGAATAGATTCTAAGAACAAATAGAATTTTGGTGTCTATCAAAGTTTAGCTTTTTTTAGTCATATGTGCTATATGTGTCCAGTAGTTAGTGTGACATCTGCCCGTTTAGTTCCTCCTGGCCTGTTGCCAATGGTTAGCCCTAATCATGGTCAAATGAAGTTTCATGAAAATATTAATCTGTTCAAAGGCTTCAGTTTCCTGTTACTGCACAAATGAAGTAAACTTGCTGTTAATAGGTACTTTGAGCTGTTCATCAATCGGCTGCACTGAGTAAAAATGCTGATGTTAGTAATGGCTTGAGTAAGCCTGCCCCAAAAAACTGCAATCTTATTGAAAATATAAGCGAAATTCTTGAGCAGACCACTTTTTAAGCCACTGCTTATGGGTCATTTTTAGCTCTTGGGGCCCTCACAGAATTCTATTTGCCCTGTATTTCTTACTCTATGCTTTATACTGCCTTTAGATTTTGTGCGCTTGAATATTTGGAAAGGCTTGTCCTTGGTAGCGTTGCCTCATTTGTTCACCTCCTTAGTCAGACCACCTTGGCATGTTTAGAAATGTATGGAAATTAATAGGGACATTGTTGTGACCCACAAAATTTTTGTGTACTTATGTAAGTATAATGAAGACAAAAACTTCCACAGCCCTGCTTTTAACATTTTTTTGGAATGCAAGTTACCAATATAAAATTTACCCGTAATAAAGATCATTATTACCGTGCATCTTCTGCAAATTCTGGAAAATGCCTTTCTTATCCAAGGAAAAGATGTGTGGAAAGTTCTGGAAAGCTTGATTTACTACCAGCTGTCTTTGCACAGCTTATTGTACCAATGTGTTGTGTTGCTGTAAACAGGAAAGTAGGGTTTCTTCTATGTTTTCTGATGCTATTCTTCAATCAGTTCTGATGTTTAATTGGAACCAGATTTTGTGTTAAAATGCAAATGAAATCTGAGGTAGATATTTTATATGAATTGTCCACTTACGCTGCAGCATCAATCATGTAATATCCTCCTCCCCAGTGAAATTCCTGTTGTGATAAGATGAATGACGGTGGCATTTTGAGATAGGACTTCAAAGTTAATTCAGGAATTGAAGCACAGTGACTAAATGTACAGACAGTGCTGTGATTGGTGGTATAAATACATACTGCAGTATGCATTGTGCAAGCATGAAATAATTTTTTTCCTTCCCCCCTGTTCAAGTCCCAGTCAAAGGCAGAAGTCTGACCTGCTCAGCCATGTGACTGACTAGCCATAATCCCTCATCTCTGGATCCATTCTAGTAAATCTCTTCTGTGTTCTCTCCTTGTTGGATAGTGAGCAGGAGACTTAATTTCTTTTCCTCCTAATTAACCTGAGGTACTTATGTCGACTGAAAATCGATTGAGCGTCAGCTAATGAAGACTTGTTAAACAAAAACAAAAATACCTGGAAAAACTCAGCAGGTCTGGCAGCATCTGCGGAGAGGAGCACAATTAACGTTTCGAGTCCGAATGACCCTTCAACAGAACTAAGTAAAAATAGAAGAGAGGTGAAATATAAGCTGGTTTAAGGGGGGGTGGGACATGAGAGCTGGATAGAGGGCCAGTGATAGGTGGAGATAACCAAAAGATGTCACAACAAAAGGACAAAGAGGTGTTGAAGGTGGTGATTTTATCTAAGGAATGTGATAATTAAGGGTAGAAAGCAGGACAAGCAAGGTACAGATAGCCCTAGTGGGGGTGGGGTGGGGTGAAGGAATCAAAAAAGGCTAAAAGATAAAGATGAAAACAATGGAAAGGAAATACATTTAAAAATAATGGAAATAGGTGGGAAAAGAAAAATATATATGAATTATTAGTTAAAAAAGGGGGGATCAGAAAGGGGGTGGGGATGGAGGAGAGAGTTCATGATCTAAAATTGTTGAACTCAATATTCAGTCCGGAAGGCTGTAAAGTGCCTAGTCGGAAGATGAGGTGCTGTTCCTCCGGTTTGCGTTGAGCTTCACTGGAACAATGTAGCAAGCCAAGGACGGACATGTGGGTATTAGAGCAGGGTGGAGTGTTGAAATGGCAAGTGACAGGGATTATCTGGGTAATGCTTGCGGACAGACCGAAGGTGTTCTGCAAAGCGGTCACCCAGTCTGCATTTGGTCTCTCCAATGTAGAGGAAACCGCATTGGGAGCAACGAATGCAGTAGACTAAATTGAGGGAAGTGCAAGTGAAATGCTGCTTCATATGAAAAGAGGGCCCTTGGATGGTGAGGAGAGGGGAAGAAAGGGGCAGGTGTTGCACCTTCTACGGTTGCATGGGAAGGTGCCGTGGGAGGGGGTTGAGGTGTAGGGGGTGATGGAGGAGTGGACCAGAGTGTCCCGGAGGGAATGATCCCTGCGGAATGCCACTGGGGGGGTGAAGGGAAGATGTGTTTGGTGGTGGCATCATGCTGGAGTTGGCGGAAATGACGGAGGTTGATCCTTTGAATGCGGAGGCTGGTGGGGTGATAATTGAGGACAAGGGGGACCCTATCATGTGTCTGGGAGGGAGAGGAAAGTGTGAGGGCGGATGCGCGGGAGATGGACCGGACACGGTCAACCACCGTGGGTGGAAAACCTTGGTTAAGGAAGAAGGAAGACATGTCAGAGGAACTGTTTTTGAAAGTGGCGTCATCAGAACAGATGCGACGGAGGCGAAGGAACTGAGAGAATGGGATGGAGTCCTTACAGGAAGTGGGGTGTGGGGAGCTGTAGTCGAGGTAGCTGTGGGAGTCGGTAGGCTTGTAATGGATATTGCTGGACAGTCTATCACCAGAAATTGAGACAGGTTAAGGAAGGGAAGGGAAGTGTCAGAGATGGACCATGTGAAAATGATGGAGGGGTGAAAATTGGAAGCAAAATTAATAAATTTTTCCAGGTCCAGACAAGAGCATGAAGCAGCACTGAAGTAATCATCGATGTACCGGAGAAAGAGTTGTGGGAGGGGTCCAGAGTAGGACTGGAACAAGGAATGTTCCACATACCCCATAAAGAGACAGGCATAGCTGGGGCCCATGCGGGTACCTATAGCCACACCTTTTATTCGGAGGAAGTGAGAGGAGTTTAAGGAGAAATTGTTCAGTGTGAGAACAAGTTCAGCCAGATGGAGGAGAGTAGTGGTGGATGGGGATTGTTCGGGCCTCTGTTCGAGGAAGAAGTGGAGAGCCATCAGACCATCTCGGTGGGGGATGGAGGTGTAGAGGGATTGGACGTCCATGGTGAAGAGGAGGTGGTTGGGGCCAGGGAACTGGAAATTGTTGATATGATGTAGGGTGTCAGAGGAATCACGGATGTAGGTGGGAAGGGACTGGACAAGGGGAGAGAGAATGGAGTCAAGATAGCAAGAAATGAGTACCGTGGGGCAGGAACAGGTTGACACGATCGGTCTGCCGGGACAGTCCTGTTTGTGGATTTTGGGTAGGAGGTAGAAGTGGGCAGTCCGAGGTTGAGAGACTATCAGGTTGGAAGCTGTGGAAGGTAGATCTCCAGAGGAGATGAGGTCAGTAACAGTCCTGGAAACAATGGCTTGATGTTCAGTGGTGGGGTCATGGTCCAGGGGGAAGTAGGAGGAAGTGTCTGCGAGTTGACGCTCAGCCTCTGCGAGGTAGAGGTCAGTGCGCCAGACAACAACAGCACCACCCTTGTCAGCAGGTTTGATGACAATGTCAGGGTTGGACCTGAGGGAACGGAGTGCAGCAAGTTCAGAGAGAGACAGGTTAGAGTGGGTGAGAGGAGCAGAGAAATTGAGACGACTAATGTCACGCCGACAGTTCTCAATGAAAAGATCAAGAGAAGGTAAGAATCCAGAGGGAGGGGTCCAGGCGGAGGGAGAATATTGGAGGTGGGTAAAAGGATCCATTGAACGGGGAGAGGACTTGTGCCCAAAGAAGTGAGCACGGAGACGAAGGCGGTGGAAGAAGAGTTCAGCATCGTGCCGAGCCTGAAATTCATTGAGATGAGGGCGTAAGGGTATGAAACTAAGTCCTTTGCTGAGCGCTGAACATTCAACGTCGGAGAGGGGAAGGTCAGGGGGTATGGTGAATACACGGCTGAGGCTGGGATTGGAAGACGGGATGGGGACAGAGGGACAGGCAGGGGTGGAGAGTTCTGGATGAAGGACTTGTTGGTTGAATGCAGTCAAATGGGATATTTTCTTGCTCTGGTTAAGAATTAGTACATGTGGTAGTGGTGAAGGGAAGAATTAAGTAAGTTTTGCACTTGTCCCTTGCGTGCTAATGGTTTAGATATAATTAGATATAATACTAGTACATCTCCACACCAATTTTTGTACCCCACAGTTTGGCACCTGAACATGAAGCCTTTGCTCATAAAATGGCAAGCGTTAATCCTACCTGATCCAAAGCTCTGTAGAGCTCAATTTCCCTTCGGTTTTGGTGGCATAGACTCATGCACGTTAAATATTTACCCTTGGGTAAGAGCACTCCTTTTAAACACATGTGAAGCATTTGGCATAGATTTTTTTTGATAATTGTGTAATTCTAGGAATTTTGAATGGGAAACTTGTTTCTGGGTGAATGGAAAAACAAAGCCAAGTGAGAATAGTGATAGTTGATAATATGCTGTATATATTGCATGAGAGATTTTGGCATGAATTGTGGAAAAAGTTAGTGTACAACTGAACAGAATCAAAGCATAGATGTTACTGATTATACTTGCTAGAGGCTCTGTGAATGGAACAATATTAAAAAAATACTTTAAAGGGTTGTTTCTAATATATCCCAAGAGTACTTCCTGATCAAAGCTCTGCATTAGATTAATTTTTATGGCTTTATCCACAATTTGCCCTTCCTCACTTGTGCATTATTCCTTTCTTCCAACCAATGTTGCATTTGAGGGTTTTCACACTGAAACTCTCAATACTTATCTAAGTCAGCAGTTGCAGTTCAGGAACTACATTTTCCGTTGGGCCTCGGGACTTCTGCGCACGCACTGGCCAGCAAGCGGCCACACATGCGCCGTTCGAGTTTTTTTTTTACTATCTTCGGGCCTTCTGTGTAGGTGCCGGCCGGGAGATGGTCGAACATGCACAGTTTGTTTATTTCACCGTCTTTGGACCAGGAACCAGCCATGCGCACGTGCAGAAGAAAAGTGAAACAGTGCAAAGAGCAGGTCAGGTGACCTGGAACCAGGGCGCCATAAGGAAGAAGGTGTCTGAGGAGCAGGACACTGGGAAGGGAACAGGGAGAAGGCCCCAAACCAAGGAGTGGGACAGAAACGGGTCCTGGGCAGGGACAAAGACAGGGATCAGAGAAAGATCCCATTGAGTTAAGATAAAGGACAGGAGCAGAGAAAGGCTGAAGTAAAGAGCTGCGGAGAGCAGACTTGAAGTGAAGTGGGCTAGAGAGAAGCTCAGTGGATCTTAGGATAGCCAATGGTTGGCAACTCCGTGCTGCAAGCTGTAAGGGCAAAGGTATCCTTTTGGAACAGTGGTGTTCTGCTTGGCACAGCCAAAGATCTGAAAGTGTGCTTGGAAGGTGAAGCTGAGATTCAGAAGAAAGGAATCTCAGAAGGTGAGATTGAAACCCTGGCGGTGGATCCTTGTTGAAGCTGCCTGGGAGGGAGTGATGTTTGGAGAGAACTCCAAGGCGATCTCTTCAAATGTGGGGATTGGAAGCCCTCATGAAAAAGAGTGAGTTTCAGTGAGACTAGTTGGCTCAGTGTGACAAACGTCTGGGTGGATTGTTGAGAAATCCAAAGAACCTGTTTTGGTCACATCTGTCATTCACTTTGTAGTGTGGTGTGTATGACCCGGTTTGCCAGTTGGTTTACATGTACAGCATACTTACCCTGAATGTTAAGGGTATAAGATAGATATGGAAAATTCTTATCTTCCGAATTTGTATGTGTCTTTGATATAGTTGGGGTGAAGGAATGGTGAATACTTGAATCATTTTCTTGTGTTTGTACTGAGATCTTTCCAATCTTTTTGTCTGGTGTAATATAGTTAATCTTTCTTGTTTAATAAATGTTTTATTCTTTGTGCTATAAGTTCATCAGCAGACTCCTATGAATTTGTTCAGTAACTTACCTCCATGTTTTCTTTAAAAGAAACAAAGTTAGGATATGCCAAGCCAGGATTCACTCTGGTATCTGACTTGTCCAGCATTAACATCAACTGGAATCATAACAACAATTTACTGAAGAGCCATAATGGTTTTGTGGAGTGATTACCCATAACATAGCAAGGAAGATAAGTGATGAGATTGTATAAATGTTTGATTTTCAGACTGGAAGTATCTAAATTGTTGGGGTGAAAACAGTGTGCCAGCCTAGGAAGACAGACAATCAGGTCCTGCATTCAAGTCCTGATCTGTAAAGTTAGGTGATCTTTGAGGTGGTAAGAAACTCTCAAGCTGGTCTGATTTCCCTCTGCACTGCCTTGGCAGCTGTAGTCTTGATTGGTTAAGTTAATGCAGCGCAATCTGGGATCAATTTTGGGACATTCCTGTTCTGCATACCTCACCCTGGATAATATTGCTGATCCATCGAGGTGCTTTTGAGTTCACTGCTTTGAAAAGAGTTACAAAGTAGGTTCCAACCATTTGTAATAAACCCCTTTGTTTTGGATAGGCAACTTTTCTATTCATTTAACACTAGAGCTGTTGTTTTCAGTTTTATGGGATGGGTGGGGAAGGGGTGAATGGACAGATTGGCAGAATGTGATTTTCCCCAAATGGAAATAAAAATTTTAGAACCACACACAATAAACAAAGTTCCCATTAAAAGCAGTTAACCTTGGTTTGTATGGGGGAATAGCAACCTCTTGCATGCTTCCTTTGTTTTGGATTCTGTGGAACAAAACCTCAGAACTGTGAAGTGTGACCCAGAAAAAATGAACTCCCATCTAATGAAAACAGAATTCATTTGGTTAATATAAACTAGCTGTCCTGATAATTGCAAATTTGCTTGGTAAAACTGAGGATGAAATCTATGCTGCCTTTTTAATCCAAAGGAATGAGGAGGCAATAAGTGTACTGTGCTGGTGTCAACATAATACAAAACACATGTCTTTTTAAATTAGAATTGTGTTATGGCAGTAAATTTTCCAGCACTTCATCACCTAGGAATAAGATTTAAAGTTGTAAGTAACTTTTTGAAATATTGAGAGTCAAAGCTTTTTTGTTTTGCAGTCTTCCTCAAGCTTGCCTGAACATGTCTATAGTTATGCAGTTCTGAAAGGAATAGTCCACTTGATGGAATTGTTTTGGAGCCTCGGTGCTGTTTTGAACCTTGACACAGTTGTTCATGGTACATCTGTGTTGAGCTTAATTGCAATAGAGGAAGTTTAATTCATGGATTTTTTGTGGGCTATCTTTTGAAAACTGTATTAACTTAGTTGTAAATTGTGCCCACTGCAATTAAATTATATTTATTACAAATTGAGAACCCTATAAAATTAAGCACAGTACCATCCATTGATATAAAGAGCTACTTGAATGGCTGCACTGTTTGTAATTTTTCCTAATGGTGGCAACTAATGGTGCAGTATATTTCCATTGATATCACCCACGTAGTTGGCGGCATACAGTCCCAAAGGTGTTTAACATCAGTCTATTTGACTTTGGAGGAGTGTTGCAGCTGGTTTGTTTGTTTTCATTCTCATGTGCAAGGCTTTGACAGGGCTTGCATTCCCTACCTAATACTATTGTGGGACTGCCACAGCTCAAAAAAGCAACCTGCCATTGGTTCCCCCGGCAACTAGGGGCGGGTAGTAAATTCAGCCTCGCCAGCATTGGTGCATCCAGTGAACAAATAAATAAGCTGTTGGATAGTGATCAAAAACCATTTAATTTGTTTCTACTCTGAGGTAACTATTGCTCCTTTTCAGGTGGTGTAGTAGGACAGATGAGACGATTCTTGGTATTACTAGCTCATACCATACCTCAAAGTGCATTTACACAGCCATTGGGCTGCCTTGGATTGGAGCTGATTTTTATTTTCTCTTTTTGAACATGCTGATGCTTGCATGTATATAGTTTTATGATGGTTGGCTGCCTGCTGGTACCTTGTCAAATGGCCAATTTTTCTGTGTGCATATAGCAAGTATTGTCCAACTGTTCAATTGTAGCAGATCAGGCCCAGGAATGCTTGATGCAGATGTCCATGCAGGGTATCACGGAATGAGAGTTCCAAATTGTGAAATTGTCATTGGTTTTACCCCCTTGATCTAGAGAAGTTTCATTATGGGCTAATTTGACAGTAAAGCTCCTCCTGTAATCTAAAGCCAAGTGATTAAAGACACCCTCTGAAGTAAGGCATACAGACAGAACGTTCCCAATTAGATTTCTGTGCTGAGTTAATGTCATGTTTTATGTCAATTTCCCCTAGGCTGGGGAGAGAAGGGAAGCACCAGCCAGCATTCCTGCTTCTGATTGTCCTGATTGTTCTTTGGCGAAAGGTTTGTGGATAGATGTTGGGTATGAACTGGACTGGACAATGCCCTGCTACTCTTGACTGCTGACTGTTCTTCATTTACACTCACTATTTGGGTGAGAGATCAGAAGTCTGCAACTCAGCAAGAGTTGCTTGTTTCAGGAAAGGAAAGTAGGCAACTGGCCAAAAGAGAGATTCTCCAGACTGATTCAGCACTCCTACTGAAATTATGTAGTTTCAGATTTAAAATGTTTGGTTTAGAATTTTCTTAATTGAACTGTGGTGTTCAAATTTTGATTGTTTGGAAATATTAATATGTTGCTCAATGCCTAGAACCCTCTCTTGATATTTCCCCACAAATGCTTTCCAACAGGGGCCAATGGGTTGGCAATATTTTTCTTCCTTCCTAGCCTGGGTGATATTTTTATGATGGGGAAAGGAAGATGGATAATTTTTTTCAATTTTAAAAACTGGCACCACTAACCATAGGCTTTTGTTCAGGTCAACGTGATCTAATTATAGTAATTCTATACCAAATTGCTCCAGTTGCATCATATTTGCACTCTTTGATCTTCAAAGCTAGATCTCATGAATGTTAAGATTGATGTTTGAGGCTTATGGACCAGCAGGTGCCTACATTGTCTGTTCTTCATTTTACATGTGCCTTTCCCTGAGTAGTGCTGTAATGAAAATCCTGGTACTTGATATACATGTTGCACTCTCAAAGTGCCCTGTTCATATTCTATTGAGAATTGACTCTGAGCTACTTTTTTCACATGCAGTAAGTTATGTTGGTGATTTGTGCAGCAACTGGTGTTTGTGCCGATCCTACTCCGCACTCACTGTGGAACCAGTGTTTCGAGGTGAACCACTTTTTCTATGAATACTTAAGTGTTACCTAATGCAGTTTAGCATGCATATCGTGTAAATAAAAGTGTGTAATTACTTTATCAAGAATTTTAAGAGGAAAGCATGGTAGAGTCGGAGTAAAGTGATAACGTTTTCAAAGAGTTGGTACTGCCATTATGGACCAAATAGCACCACCTGTGCTGCAAGATTCATAATTCTGTGAACTCTAAGAACAGGGAAAAAGCCAGGAAGAGGTGTTCTGGCCCTTTTTCGCACAACAACCGTACTTTTGCCTTTCCTCTTTTCTCTACGTACTGCTGATCATGTCAGTGTGTTATGCCTCTGGATATATGTTCTTGAATATTTTGAATGATCTTGTCCACGCTTGTTTATCCCAAGCCTTGACAGAGCATGGCACTGAACATTATGTAGGTAGTGGCAATGCTATGGAGAAGTTTTGAGTGTGAGGATTATGAATTTGATGGACAATGAGGCAGGGAGCCAACAGAGGTCTGACTGAATGGGGTTTGGAGGTAGGCAGGGAGGTACAGAACAGGGTTTGGGCAACTGTTTTTGAAGGTTGATGTTTGCACAGATTGTCTCTTGGGTGTTGGGCAGGTTGATTCCAAATGTAACAATACGATGGTTTGGGTTTCTGCAGTTAACGTGGGCAGAAATGGGTGATACAGAAGTGAAAGAAAGCAAATTTGGATTTGAGACTTGATTCGTGGAACAGGGAAATAGAGAAAGGAAGACTCATTTCTATAATGGCTTCAAGACCTGTGGAATCCTCAAAGTACTTTATAGCCAATGTAGTATTTTTGAAATGTGTCACTATTGGCGCAGCAGCCAATTTGCATACAGTGAGCCTCTGCAAACAGCAGTGTGATGATTACCAGAATTTGTTTTAGTAATGTTAGTTGAGTTAATATTGGCCAGGATACTGGGGATAACTCCTCCGTTGTTCAAAATAGTGACCATGCATTTTTTTTTACATCCACCCGAGAGCAGGTGGGCCTCGGTTTGACGTCTCATCTAAAAGGTGGAACTTCCGATAGTGCAGCACCTCCCTCAGAACTGTACTGGATTGTCAACCTAGATGTTTGTGCCAGTCACTGGAGTAGGACTTGAACCCATGAGGCAAGAGTGCTATCAACTGAGCACTGATGAGACTATCAAGAGGACACTGAGGGTACATACTTGTTAGTCAGAAGAGTGAAGTTGAGTCAGGACAGTTCTTTATTGAAGTTTATGCAGTCTCATAGAATATCTAAAATGAGTTCTGCTGATAATTTGCTACTTTGTGTACTAGAAGTACAGTAAAGCTTCAGTAATTTTTACACTGTAGTAGTGACTAAAATTGCTGTGATAGCCAAGCTGACCGATCTAAAAGTGCAATTTGATAGATTACAAGATCAAAGCAACTTTCTAAATCTGGAAAAGTGAAGAATTGAACTACTAAAATAAACAGATTGACAGAAATGCGAATAGGTTTATAACGTGATTGCAAAAACCGGGGAAAACCACAAACTTTACAAGGTTTGCTCCAGCTCCTGTCAGGAAACCTGGTCAATTGTTTGAGCTCCTCTTAGAGTTAGGAACACGTTGAGACTGGAGGTAATTGCATTTAACCCTTCAGAATGCCACAAAACCGTAAAGCTAAATTTCAGTAGTATGTAAAAAAAGAAAAGGTTTTTGTGGTAGAAGAGAGCAGTTTGAAGATTAATTGAGTCTTGAGGGATTGGAGGATGGACCCCACGGTCTGGTCTATTCGGGGACAGCAAAGAAAATAAACAAATCTTAAACTGTGAAATAAAATAGAAAATTCTGTAACCACAACACGTCAGTGTGTGGGGACACAACATTGGCAAATGTATTGCTTGAAAATCCTTGGACCCAAAAAATTATGAATCGTTGAATGGTTTTGACTCTTAGGATGGTGAATGGAACGCACTGTGTAGTAGCACCGCACAATTACCAAAGCATAAACACAGCCAACTGCAAGAATGTGGTTCCTCCACCATCGTCTGTCTCGTAAATATAAATTGCCTAAAGAATTCTGCGAATCTGGCATTGGAATAATTGGCTGCTGTTGCTGCAGGCTGAGGGCATGAAGCCAATCCTGCCTGTCTGCACATCGGTTAATGTCTAGCAGTCAGGCCTCGGTAAATCAACTGAGGACTGCAGCAAGCTGTAAGGTAAGTGAAGTGCCACCAGCTGCCATCTTGTCGCTGGCCATGATTCTGTCAAATATAAACAATGGAAAGCACTCTTGTTGTTAGGGTACTTGAGATTTGTTGGTGGTATCATACCTCCAGCATTCTGCATTTCAGTGCCTAATTTTGCATTTTAATGAGGCAATGTAATTGCCTATTCCATATGACTTGGTATCGGTACCTTTTAAGTAGTTTTAAAGTGTCATTGATGCCTATACATAAGAAATAGCATATGCTGCAGATTTCATTCCCCACCATCTTCTGATCCCTACAATTTAAAATGGCCCAAAATGTAGGCCTGATGTGCCCCGAGCCCAGGTAACCTGTTCCTCAGAGTCGGCACTTCAATCATTTCTTATTCACTGGGTTGACTTGTTTGAGTTTTTCTAGGTCAGTGTTAGTGCCTTAGTGTTGCCTCATTGGATGCACCAAGATCTGTTAGTGTCAGCAACTTGATGTATCAGATTAATGGGAAAGTTGATTTAAAATTTGTAATTGGTACCCAAGGTTCCATTGTACATGCTTATAGGACCTGCAACGAGAAAATGCTTTGGCACCAGTGATTTCAGTAACACCGCTCAAGTGACTCGAGCTAGTGCCTGTTCTAGAACTTCATCACTTTGTGTTGAATACAATTGCTTTAGTTCAGCTAATTGTACTAACACATCAAAACTGTGGGATGGCGAGTAAGAGTTGGTGACCCTTCGTAACCTCTATCCAGGTATCCAGTAGTATGTACAGAAAAGAGGGAAAGCAAAATATTTCATTTTTAAAAATTCCTTCGTGGGATGTGGCATCGCTGGCTAGGCCAGTGTTTATTGCCCATCCTTAATTGCCCTTGAGAAAGTGGTGGTGGTGAGCCACATTCGTGAACTGCTGTAGTCCACATGGTAAAGGTACACACCCACAGCTGGTAGGAAGGGAGTTCTAGGGTTTTGACCCTGTGACAGTGAAGGAACGGCAATATATTTCCAAGTTAGGATGGTGTGTGGCTTGGAGGGGAACTTCCAAGTGGTGGTGGTATCCCATGCACCTGTCCTTGTCCTTCTAGGTGGTAGAAGTCACAGGTTTTGAAGGTGCTGTTGAAGGAGCCTTGGTGAATTGCTGCAGTGAATCTTGTAGATGGTACACATTGTTGCCACCACTGCGTCGGTGGTGGAGGGACTGAATGTTGAAGGTGGTGGGTGGGATGCCAATCAAGTGGGCTGCTTTGTCCTGGATGGTATTGAGCTTCTTGTGTTGTGGGAGCTGCACTCATCTTGGCAAGTGGAGAGTATTCCATCACACTCCTGACTTGTCTTGTAAGTGATGGAAAGCCTTTGGGGAGTCAGGAGATGAGTTACTTGCTGCAGAATTCCTAGCTACTGACCTCCTGTAGTCAAAGTATTTATATGGCTAGTCCAGTTCAGTTTCTGGTTAATGGTACCTCCTAGGATGATGTTAGTGGGATTCACTGATAATGCCAATGAATGTCAAAGGAAGATAGTTACTTAGATTCTCTTCTTGGAGATGATCATTGCCTGGCACTTGTGTTGTGCAAATGTTAACTTGCTGCTTTTCAGCCCAAGCTGAGTGTTGCCCAGGTCTTGCTGCATATGGACACAGACTGTTTCAGTATGAGTTGTGAATGGTGCTGTACATTGCGCAATCATCAGCGAACATCCCAACTTCTGACCTTATGATGGAAGGAGGGTTATTGATGAAGCAGCTGAAGATGCTTGGGCCTTGGATACTACCCTGAGGAACTCCTGCAGTGATCTCCCGGTACTGAGATGATTGACCTCCACCAACGACAACCATCTTCCTTTGTGCTAAGTTATGACTCCAACCAGTGGAGAGTTTTCCCCCTGATTCCCATTGACTTCAGTTTTGCTAGGGCTCCTTGATGTCTGAGTCGGTTAAATGTTGTCATGATGTCAAGGGCAGTCACTCTCACCTCACCTCTGGAGTTCAGCTCTTTTTTGTCCATGTTTGGATCAAGCTGTATTGGGGTCAGATGCTGAGTGACACTGGCGGAATCCAAACTGAGCATCCATGAGCAGGTTATTGCTGAGTAAGTGCTGCCCGATAGCAATATCATTGACCCCCTCCATCACTTTGCTGATGATCAAGAGTAGACTGATGGGGTGGTAATTGATTGGGTTGGATTTGTCCTGCTTTTTGTATGCAGGACATATCTGGGCAATTTTCCACATTGCTGGTTAAATGCCAATGTCGTAGCTGTACTGGAACAGGAATGGGAAACATTGCAGAAAAGATCCATCGAATGTCACCTCACTTAAGACATCCCTGATCTACAAGGAAATATTGAACAAATTGTTTACTCTTGAGCAAATAAGAATTGAAGGAAGGTTTGAAAACTTCAAAATTCTTAACAATAGATCATTTAACCCCAGTAATATGTTTTGATATTTCTACAATTTGGGGAACGTAGAGGTTGATAGTGAAAAGTTTAAGGGACAATTTGAGTGAGTAGCGATTTATGGTATTCGTTCTAAAAGCTAATCAGAAGAACTGCAGTCTCTTTTCCTGTCCTGTATCTTCCCAGTTCCTGTTTTTCTACTACAAACTGGGTTTTGGCATTCCTTGCAAAAGTGCAACTCTGAAATTTTGATTGCTAGCAGTGTTTCTTGGAACTGGTGGCAAATGAGGTCACATTAAGTGGTGCGATCAATACTTTACAGTTCTGCTTGGCGCTGAAAAGGTCAGCGATTCCCAATAGGCTGGGAGGGGGTCTGTGTCTCTTATGTTTAGAGAGCCTCCTGAAGGCGAGAGTGCGGAGGTTGGGGCTTATTCTCAGTGCACCATGAAAAATCACTCGCTACGCATACCGAATATGTACTATGATAATGGATGACATCATATCACTTAAAACATCCCAGGCTTGCTTCATATTTTTTTTTGGAAAATATACTTTATTCATAAAATATCTGAAAGAACATAACAAAACATTTCTAAATCGCCATCACAAAGTGCAATCATATTCAACTTTTACACATGGATCACGAGGTGCTTCAATACAATCAATGAATATTACAGCCATTTCAATATGGTCATTATAGACAGTCAGACAACTCCAATTACCATACATCATGTTGCACTCTGAGGTGCTTCAATACAATTATAATACAGTTAGTATTCAATGCATACATTCATTATGAGCCGTACAGCCCGAGGGGTCTATACGATTCCCAGCTCCTTGGTGCACTGTGGCAGAAAGGTCTTAGGCAGCGGCCTTTCCCCATTGCGCCTTTGCGGCGGCTGCCCCAAGTTTTACTGTGTCCCTCAGCACGTAGCCCTGGGCCTTGGAATGTGCAACGCTCGGTCGGGGACAACTCTTTGCACTGGAAGACCAACAAATTTCAGGCAGACCAAAGAGTGTCTTTCACCGAGTTGATGACCCTCCAGCTGCAGTTGATGTTTGTCTCTGTGTGTGTCCCTGGGAACAGCCCGTAGAGCACAGAGTCCTGTGTCAAAGCACTGCTTGGGATGAACTTCTACAAAAACCACTGCATCTCTCTCCAGATCTTCTTTGCAAAGGCACATTCCACAAGGCGGTGAACAACAGTTTTTCCCCAGCACAGCTGCCTTGTGGGCAACGTGCAGAGGGGGTGAGACTTCTGGCATGTTGGAAGGATCTGACGGGGAGGGCCTTTCTCACCACCAGCCAAGCTCATCTTGGTGCTTGTTGTTGGAGAGTTCTGGCGATGAGGCATTCTGCCAAATGACTTTGACAGTCTGCTTGGGGAACCATCCGACACAATCCACCATCTCCTTTTCCCGCAGGGCCTCTAAAACGTTACGTGCCGACCACTGCCTGATGGACTTGTGGTCAAAGGTGTTTCTCTGCATAAATTTTTGCATGAGGGACAGGTGGTACGGCACGGTCCAACTACTTGGAGTGTTCCACGGCAGCGTGGCCAGACCCACCCTTTGCAACACCTGGGACAGGTAGAACCTCATCACGTAGTGACACTTGGCGTTTGCGTACCGAGGGTCTACGCACAGCTTAATGCAGCCACACTCAAAGGTGGCCCAGTCTTGCTTCATATTGCCATGCCATTGTAGGGAGTGTGGCATGTTACCAAATTGAATTCTACTGTAAAGTCATGGTATCACAAGTTTCTGAAAACCTTAAGTCATGCCCCTGGTGCAGAACGTTTATTGGTCAAAGTTGACCTCATGATAAGGGTAAAAAAATCAGTGAATTTTCACAAACCACATTATTTGGTTACCAGCTGCAGAATACTCAGGCTACAGTAGTTTAGCAATTATGGTACTGGGCTTAGCAAGTTGCAAAATTGAATTCAAGAATCTGGTAATCATGGGCAAGCACTGAAGCAAAGTAATCATGAAATCTGCTAGAATGTTATTTAAAACCCAGCTACCTCAGTGAAGGCAACATGCAATTGCCACCTAGTCTGATGTACACGTCACACACCAATGGGTTTTCTCTGACTGCCTTCTGAAGTGGCAATGTTAGCTTCTCTGTTGAAAGAACAGTCACCACAGTTGGGGCAACTGGTGATGGATGATAAGTGCAGTCCTGCCAGCACCTGCAACCCAAAGAAAATAAAACTAGCCTGTGGCCAAAGATCAAACAGCTGGTTCATCAGAAAAGTGTCTCAATTGCAGGCAAACGGAATTGCAACTTCAATGTATTAATTTTTAAAATATTTTATACAGGCAGCAGCAGGGATCCTGTGTTACGTGGGAGCCTATGTCTTCATTACGTACGATGACTACGATCACTTCTTTGAAGATGTGTACACGCTGATTCCTGCAGTTGTCATCATTGGGGTTGGGACACTCCTGTTTATCATCGGTTTGATTGGCTGTTGTGCTACTATCCGTGAGAGCCGCTGTGGTCTGGCAACTGTAAGTCTGAACAATACTGTACCTGAATAAATACGTCAATTTTTAAAGTAACATGTGCTACCTAATTGTAGTCCATGTTGGAAGTGCAGTTAAAATAAATCTCTCGAATATTTTTGTCTTGAAGTTAAGATTGTTTTTGGATCAAATGCTAGTTGGACATCATTCTTGGCTTGAGTTTTAATTTCTGGGTCCCATGCTAATAGTCATTGCCCGGCAGAAGGAACCAAATTGGTCCCCATTTCTTTCTCTCGACGTTTAATGAGCTGAGGAATAGCAACTACATTTAGCCTGAGAAGCTCCAAATGCTCATCCTTGTAGGTATGGTTATGCATTTGTGAAGCAAAACCTTAAGTCATGAGTGACACCATCTGATTACCCTTTTTTTTAAAGGGTGTTAACTGCCTTCTCACCTTCCAATTTATTTCCCTCTGACTCATGCTGAGGTACGGTTTCATCAACACCATCTGTCCTTCAGTACATCATTAAAAATGGCCAATGAGTGAAAGTTGGCAGGCAATCTTACCCTAGGGTACGTTGCAAATCAGCTCATTCCACATGCTGCCTGGAACACTGGCTGACTTCTACGAAGACAGGGCTCAAATTTCTACCTCCCCAGCTTAATGGGCTAATGCATCACACACATCACAGGTTGGGAATCAAACTTGGGGCTTTTTGGTATGTCTGCCACAGTTCCATAATCTTTCGCAAGTTAAACGTTGTTAAATTGCTTTTCAATTTATTACATGAATAGGTGGTGTGCGCTGGTGACAACATTAAAAGGAGTTGTCTTACGGTTACTAAGCCTCATGATGCAGAGCAGCAAAGCAGATTATGTAATTATGATTCCACCTCTCTGGTCATCTCACTTACATAATTTATCTTCCTGATCAATATTTGCTACTTAAAGAAAACTGGTGAATTTAAATTTGGTTAATTAAATAAACCTGGTCTAAAAAGTAATGGTGACCATGAAACTTACTGGATTGTGGTAAAAACCCTCTGGTTCACTAATGTCCTTTAGGGAAAGAAACCTATTGTCCTTACCCAGTCTCACCTATGTGACTCCAGATCCAAACTAATGTGTTTGCCTCTGAACTGCCCTCTGAAATGGCCTAACAAGCCACTCAGTTGTATTCAAGAAGTTGGTTCACCTTAAAGGCAATTAGGAATGGGCAATAAATGCTCGCCTTGTCAGCAATGTCCACATCCCATGAATAAATAAAAATAAATAGTAACACAGGTTAACAATGTCACAGTGTTTCTACAGAAACTGAAGTTGTCTTTTTTCCTCCTTTTCCAAAAGTTTGTGCTGATCCTCCTGTTAGTTTTCATCACGGAGTGGGTTGTCGTGGTACTTGGCTACATCTACAGAGCAAAGGTAAACTCAAATTCACAGTGCTAGATATGTTTTAATTCCCTATTAGTTGGGATGCTAATATTTATTTCAAGTAAAAGGGGAAAAAACAGACTGCAATCCACAACTTCAAAGCTGTAGGGCAAAAGAACGTTATTGATGTAATGATTATATTTAACCATATTATCTATGGATGCCAATTGTAGTATAATGTCAGTTTGTGTAATTAAATGATGCTGTTTGTGGTTCAGCAGCCTATAGTCTCTCTCATCCTGTTCCCAGCCAGGGCAAACAGGTTCAGATCCCAGCCTTTCTTTCAATTTTGTTTAACGATCAGCAGAGCAAATATAAAGCTGAGTCATATTGCCCAATGTTACAAGTCCCTGAATAAGTCAGGTGTGGATTGTACACTGTTATGGTCAGATAATACCCTGAGTATTGTATCTTATTTCTTGCCACAGACAAAAGGGAGATAGTCAAGCCCTCAGGAGTGCACAGAGAAGCTAGAAGACTGTCCACTCCAGTACACCTCATTAATTTATGAAGTGTAACTGGCAAACCTTGGACTCTTCAGCTTTTAAACACCATTTGAAAGGGTAGCTTTATAGAATGTGGTATAGAAAGGTGCACTGTACTAAAACAGTATCAGAAGGACAAGGGAACACAAGTTCAAACTAGCAAAAGACAAGTTTAGACTTGACATCAGGGAGCACTTTGCATTGTGATTAATTTGTGGGATAGATTGTTGTATAGGGTAATGGTGGTGAAACTTTGAAATCAATTTATATATAAATGAAGTAAAGAGCTGAATGCAATGATAGAGCCATGAGAGCATTCGGGATAGAGAAGCTGGTATGGGTCTTCCTGCTATGTCTATCCTATGCCTAACCAACAATACATTGTGTTCAGATGTGGGAGGAAGGTCTGAAATATTTATAACCCTTGTTTCAAAGTGTGATACTCTACCTGAATGGGTCACCTCAGGGCAGTGCAGCTGAAAGAAAACTTGGCTATTGCATAGATTTGGGAATTGAAGGAGTAAGCTATGGATTCATTGGCTTGTTTGTATCATAAGCCAAGAGGTTCATGCTGTTTAAACTCTTGTGGGTTTGCTTTTTGCTGTAAGAGTGCAAACAAATTTCACAAGGCCAGTGCAGTGCCACACCCTTTTGAGACATTAAAAGAAGGCTGGTAAATATTTGGTTGAAATCAAGTGAAGTAAGGCAGTCAATATGTAAACTAATTGGCTTTGGTGATCCTGGAATCCCCTTCCTAACAGCACTGTGGATGTACCTACACCACATAGACTGCAGAGGTTCAAGAAGGCAGCTCACCACCACCACCTCAAGGACATAAGCAAAAAATGCTGGCCTAACCAGCAATGCCCACATCCTGTGAAAGAGTTTTTTAAAAAATTCCACAATGATCGGCCAAGAGTAATTTCGGGTAATGAATTGGATTCAGCGACAAGAGAAATTCTTTTTTTCAAATTACAGGGTTCATTTTGTAGTTGCAAATTTGCACACAGATCGAGTGAAATAAGTAAAGCTGCTTTGGGTAGAGTCATGTTGTAATACTTTAACAACATGTACCTGTATATTGCTGTTCAGTGGCATCTAGTGACCCTTAGTGTATAAAGTATTTTGACTCACTTCCAGGATTCTAGCATTACCTGATGAATTCTGGACCACAAGTAGCACATATTGTAGTTACTTTCTGTTCTCTTTACCGTTTGAAAGAAATAAGAGAAAAGCTTCACTGGAGTCAATGCTCGTGGTAATATTTTCTAAATGCAATGAGGAAGAATTTGTTTAAAACTGTTATGCTTCACCCTTTCTTGACCGTGAAATTAGTCAGCCATGGAGCACAGAGGTGCCTAAACCTTCTTCCGTTCTGTGCAGGTGGAGGATGAAGTTGATAACAGTATTCAGAAAGTGTACAATGAATACAATGGAACATACCCAGATGCTGCCAGCCGTGCAATTGATTATGTACAGAGACAGGTGGGAGTAACCAATGCATATGTTCTTGGTTTATGTTTCGCAATTGGAATGTAATCAGTTTGCGTGTCCTTCGATAGATAGCTTTTGATAATGCCGTTTGGATGTTAAAGACTCCTTTTTCCCACCCCAGCTATTCCATGGCTCAGTGAAAGCTGTAGGCTGCAACCAAGGCCACCAGATGGGTCTTTCATTGGAACCTTGCACCTGGTATACTCACTTCTTGCCATAATCCCCATTGGTATTGCAGCTCTCCTGGCTAGTACTCCCAGCTCTGAGATGCTTTGCTTAAAGAGGCTCTGACCCCCATGTCACTGGAGAGATCATGCTGATAGCAAACGCAAGTCTTGAGCCACTTCGGGTAACTGCATGTTGCACAGCACATAACCTAATGCACAGGTCGGCAGTACTGTTTCTTTTATTGTTGGCCTCAGCAGAATGGTAACCAGAATATTTAATCACATTCATTATTTTTGAACAATTGCACACTTTTCATTACTTCCAATGCTCATCAGTCAACCCCAAGATCTATATGATTATAATATTAGTTGGTTTTTCACCACTGAATAACTCTTTGTAACCAGGTCTAATATTGTTTATGCAAATCCATGTTATTGAAAGGCTTATCACCTTAACCTTATCTTAAAGCATTGACATAGTGAATTATTTTTGGGGCTTGTTGACCTTTGTGAAGGCAAAAGCAGCAGCCAAACCAGCAGGGTGAATATCCAGTTAATTTTGGTTTTGTGGGTTACTAATTGAGGGATGGACATTGGTCAGGACACTGGGGAAACTCCCTTTTCTTCGATTATCGCCATTATATCTTTCTGTTTTAATATCTCAATTGAAGGATAGATAACAGTCAGGAGTAGGAAGCCTTAGCAGATGTTCCCATCCGCCTCCAGCCCAAGTGGCTTTGAAGCTAGTTTAATTGCAATGCGGCTGTTGCTTTGGCACAGAGTGGGCATTGTACCTTCCTACTCTTTTTTTGCAATTAAGTACATTGTAATCAGTCTTGTCTTGAAGAAAACCACACAAAAGCTTGATATTTGTAAATTATCGCAAACGATATTATCTCTGCTTCTCGAGAGTTGAAGATTCCGTTTTATACAGATTTTTCTGTAAATCTTCCACACAGTAATGTACTCCTAATGTTTTAGATGACTGGTGACTCGTGTTACTGTACATCCTTGCAATGTAATCCTATTCTTGTTCTAAATGAAAATACTGAACTCACTGGAATAGTCAGTTGACCCAGTTTAAATGTTATCACTTGAGATGCTTTTAGCTGTTCCTTCACGAGTGTATGGGGTGAGTGAATAATTATAAAAAGCCTTCATTTTAACCTGTGGACTCTACTGAGTTAAATGACCTCTGTGACAGCAGTTGGGATGCTGCAATGTACACCCTAGGTCCCTGGACTAGGAGAGGCTAAAATTGGGGTTTCTTGGCTGTACGTTATCTCTAGTGAAAACTAAGAGATTGATAATCACCTCACCACCCAATGTACTCCCTGGGCTCCTCCTATGTTTACATCTGAAAGGGTGGATTACCTATCTAAAAGAACAACAAATTGTTGTAAATAATATATTTTTAGTATGTGATAACAGAAATTATGCCAGCAAGCCATCAAATCAAGAAAAATTGGGAAATCTGATGTTTTTGGTTGTTTCACAGATTCTGGGGCACTGGTTTGAAAACTGTGTTTCTAAGGAGTGCCATGACTACATGTTTTAGCTAAACATGTGCCTCTGTTTTATAGCTGCGCTGTTGTGGCATCCACAATTACTCTGACTGGGAAAATACACAATGGTTCAAACAGGCGAAGAACAATAGCGTACCAATCAGCTGCTGCAAATTGGGTGTCAGCAACTGCACGGGCAGCATGAGCCGCCCTATGGACCTGTATTCGGAGGTAAGGCTACGCGGGAACAAGCGACCGACATCGCAGAGAAAAGTTATTTTGATCAGTTGTAATTTGAAAACTCTCGTTTGACTCTATGCTAGTATCTGTAGATCTGTTGTCTCAGAAATTCCAAATATCTACTTTTAAAATGAAGTTGGTAGGTTTGTCCCATAGCAATAGGTAATTAATCTCACCTTTTGTGCAAGTATTCAGCCTTTCTCAGTGTGGGGTACACTATCCTACAATCTTCTCTTCCTGTCTGCGCCCTTGCATTATTTAATTTGTGACTCATTGCAGGACCACCGCCTTCAACTCATTCTGTTCCAAAATTGTGGAAGTCCTTTCTTTGCTCATTCTTTCCATTCTGGAGTTTTTTTTTAAGCCCAAGTGCGTCTTCTGTATTTCAATGCTTTTTTTTTTAACGTGCATGCTCAAATTCTGCCTGACTTCAGATGGGATGCTTCCCTATTTCATTTCTCCCCAACAGCCTCTTTTTAAGAAAGCATATTTAAAAAAACAAAGCATCTAAAATGCATTTGGTCACAAGTTTAAGTTCAGCATTATTTCAAACCTCACTGCTGCCAAAGTAAACTAAGTTGGACCCAACAAGCTACTGACTTTGTGCATTTTTATACTGCTGTAGGCTAGGAAGCAATGACAGGTTGTAGCCCAGAATTAGAATACATTCAGGACCACTGTGGCAAGTTGTGCATTTGAATTGAGTAAATCTGGCTACTTATGGGCCATTACCAAGGGAGAGAAAAGTATAAGAGCAGCTGGGTTGCAGTTTATTTTTCTTTTAATAAAACAGCTCAACTGGCTCACTCATGTCCTTCAGGAAAGGAAGCTGCCACCCTTTTCTGGTTTAGTCTACATGTAACCCTACTCTGTGGCTGTCTCTTTAATGCCCTGGAAGACCACTTTGTTGTCAAAAACAATCACTCAAGTTGAAGGCCCACCACCAGATTCTTGCAGCCCTGCCAATATCCCACTACTCCCAAGAGCACTTTCTTTATTAGAATTGATATTGTTTATTTAAAACAAATATATAATTCTATGTTTCACTGTTTTTAACTGGTAAGGTCTAAAATAGAGAAACTCCACAGGAATATTCTTTGTATAACTTGCTTTAAAAAGAGTCAGAGTCAAAATGGCACAGGAGACCACTGAATCCATGGAACAGTTAATTTAACTGCAAAAGTTTGTTGCAAACTTCTCAATTGCAAATTGTATGAAATCTATCATTTCGTTCAGAATTTATGCCATAACTAACTTAATTTTCTTTTTATGATAAGTGTTGCAAACCTCTAAGCATTGTAGGTTAGGATTCATTATCCATTTCACCTACCATCATTCAGCTCCTGTGGAAAAAGGCAACTGACTAGTTCTAGGCATTTTTGATGCATCCATGACCTCAGATGTGCAGTAATGGCCTGTAGATAATTTTTCCCTCCCCACCCACCCCACCTCCTGTTTGTCACTATTCCATAAAGATATAGTTGGGGTTAGATAATGAGTAAGGTGATGATGTAACCATGCGCTATTGTGCCACACTGATTCTAGCTAATCTCCCAACTTTCTCTTAAAAGAAAACACCTGCATTGTTTTCACTTTTCTGATGTGACACCAGTTCCTGAGCAAAAAGAGAGTTTCTCCCCCTTGAACAGGAGCACAGAGGAACAGGAGTAGGCCATTTAGCTTTCCGAACCTGATTAGCCCACTATTTAATGAAATCATGGCTGATCTGTGACCTAGCTCCATATTACCTTCTGGATAAAGGCACAACCTAATGTGGTATTGAGTGAGATGTGACGTCTAATCTATGCTGTGTTAGGTGATCATATCCAAGGCATGTTGTGCTGCTACTGACCTTGGTATCCTGGACTGGAGAGGAGGAACGGAGAAAAAATAATCAACCGGGGTCCCTGGTTCATTAGCCAATGGTGGAAAATGTTTTGAGGGTAGGATGAACTGTGATAACCACTGGCTCACACATGGATGGCTACTTGGCTGCGGTACAGGAGTATTCCAGGAGAAAGAGAGAACTCTTACAAGGTGGTGGGGGGAAGATACAAAAAAAGGTATATGTTTCATTACTTTATCCTTTAATCACACAGGGATGCAAGGTTCTGGTGGTGAAAAAGCTACAGGAAATCATGATGTACGTTATCATGGCTGCTCTGGCATTTGCAGCTATTCAGGTAAGTTGAAGAATGAGTTGGCACAGAGCCCATAGAACCTTAAAACACAGAGGTCATTCAGCCCATCCTGTCTTTGCCAGCTCTGAAAGAGCTACCACTCTCCTGCAACACGTTGCTATGTTTTGCAAGATTTAAAAACAGCAGCAGCACATGCTCTGAAAATCTTTCACACTGGTGAGAATTGAAGCTTCAGTGATACCATGTGTGCTTGCTTTCAACTGGCATGTAATTGTTGACTTGCTTTCACTTGTCGTAAACCACACCTGTTTTTTATATACCATCTGGTAAGCGATTGATCTAGTACTAGGTTGCACTCTTGTTTTATAGGTCATAACCTGCATGAGTGTTACCATTAATGGAAGTTATGTTAAACTTAAGTTATGTTAAACTTTTATTTTTAGAATGTATTATATCTGGTAGCTGATGTAAGGCATATTTGCACTTAAGGTTTTGCTGCAGGGAATTCAGGTTCCTGTAGGATGATCATATATAGAGGAGGGGAATTCCATGTTCTCTTTTTTTGGTTTATTGTGACAAATTTTCACTCCCTCTCTGTCCAAAAAATGTGCAATTCTCCTCTGTTCCCCCTCTCACTTGCCCCCTCAAATCACACCATCTCTTCAAAAATAAATGGCTTCTAAGTTTTTCAGCTTCGCTATTCTCCCTATGTTAAGCATTTTTGTGAAGAAATTCTTGCAGACAGTTTGAAGTTTGCCCTTCAGCAATTTGAATCATCTGTGCCTCTGCCACAAGGGAAATGCTGAAGACAGTTCAGAGATGAGCCCCGACCCCAATCACAGCATGGTCCACCTGGTTAAAATACAGCATCTTGAGTGTTTCTAATCTGTTTTAATGGTACCACATCAGTAAGATTCTCGCTCTCTCTCTCTCTCTCTCTCTCCCTCCCTCCCTCCCTCCCTCCCTCCCTCCCTCCCTCCCTCCCTCCCTCCCTCCCTCCCTCCCTCCCTCCCCCTCCCTCTCTCTCTCTCCCCTCCCTCCCTCCCTCCCCCTCCC